>NC_042616.1:740562920-740885496 GCF_901001135.1 Rhinatrema bivittatum | reverse complement strand
AGTGTCAAATTGTATCATTTTCAGTTAGTGCGCACTAACTCCCAGTTAGTGCGCACTAACTCCCGTTAGTGCGCACTAACTCGAGTTAGTGCGCACTAATCGGAAAAAACGATTTTTAATGATTTTTTAACTAAAAAATCGTGCCTAAGACGATTTTCTTGCCCTGCCACACGATTTCTATCGTTAAGACGATATGGAAAACGATTCACATCCCTATTAATTACCGTAATAGTAGTTAATGGATTTTTCCTCTAGGAACTTAAACCCATTTACACCAACTGCTGTAACCACATCCATTGGTAATGAATTCCAGATCTGAACAATGCGCTGAGTGAAAAAAAAAAATATTAGATTTGTTTTAAATGAGCTACTTGCTAACTTCATGTAATGCCCCTCGGTCCTTCTTTGAAAGAGTAAATAACCATTTTATATTAACTTGTTCAAGCCCTTTCATGATTTTGTAGATTTCTATCATATCCCCCCTCAGTCATCTCTTCTCCAAACTGAACAGCCCTAACTTCCTTAGCCTTACCTCATAAGGCAGCCAATCCATGCCCCTTATCATTTTGTTGCCCTTCTCTGCACTTTCTCCAGTGCAGCTTTATCCTTTTTTAGATGCGGTGGCAAGAAATGCACACAATATTCAAGTCTCACCATGGAGCGATACAGAGGCATTATGACATCCTCTGTTTTATTTGAGTCATGTTAAATAGTTGCCCTTATCAGCACCTCCTTGAGTTAGCTCAAGGGTGCACAGTGGCATGACTCCCATTCTATCTTTTCCCACCTTGTCCTTTATTACCTTGACATGTTGCTCCAATGGTGCTAATCTTGCTTGGCACATCTTAACTGCCAGTCTGCTGATATCTCTGCATATGGACTCCCAAATGTGCTTCCTGCTTTCCAATGATGACTTCTCTCCAAACAGCATTGTGTAGGTTTTTTTTTTTTTTTCGCACAAGCCAGCACAATTGCAGAGAAGTGCACATCATGCATGGACTTTTTGTCTGCCAATTGATCACTACTGGGCCCTGCCTGCTATTTATAGCTCTCTTAGGGGTAGAAAGGGTTGGTTTTCTACCTCCCTAACTCCTGCTATCACTCCCAGCATCCTGCACACCTTTCTCTGCACTGTCACTTCCACTTTCTTCAGTTTCCCTCTCCTCTAAAAGGCTCCTGCTCTTTCTCATCTCTATGTGCCTCCTTTCCACTATGTACTAGTGATGTGCAGAAGAAAAAAAATGGTTTTGATTTGTTCATTTTTTTTTTGTTGGGACCCAAATTCATGTCATTACTTTCAAAATGAAAATAAAAAAATGTGTTTATTCATTTCAAAAGGTTTTTGGGTTTTGTTTTTTATTAAAATCAGTAGTGGATTCATTGCAGTCAATTTGGGACTCCAGAGTAGTGGTTTTCTTATCAATTCTAATAAAACTGGTGGGAAGAAATGATCAGAATTTGGATAGAACTCCAAGTTACTTAGACTTTGGCAAAGTGGCACCAAAATTGGCATAAATAGCTTAAGGCTCCACAAAGGGGCAAAGGGTACCAGCATTGGCAGGAGTTCTCCAAAGCATCCTGAGAGCAGAAACAAATCAGAAAGAGGAGGAAAAAACACTCCAAGGTAAAAGAAGAGGACACCAGCAATAGTGATATTAAAACTTGATGGCATCACAAGAGGCATAATTGCACCAAAAGTGGCCTGAACCCTTAGGCACCATGAAGAGGGAAAGAAGCAGAAAAGCTGGCAGGAATAACTCCAAGCCACTGATAAATGGGCCAAGCAGCACAAAGAAAGGCATCAATACACCAAAGCAACAAAATGAGAGGTGCAAAGCAGCCCCCCAGAGTATCAGGAAAACTTCAAGGTGTAAGAACTGGTTCATGAAGCAAGGTAGGGTGGCAGAAAGAACTGCAAAGTGTAAAGTCTGGGTAGTCAGTAAATCTGTGACTCCCAAGGTATAGCATGAGGGGTATAGCAGCAAGATAAAGTGGCATGGGGTATGTCAGTCATTCTGTTAAAGTTCTTGCCACTTGTCACAATTAGTTCAAGAGAAAGAACTATGATAAGTATCATTTTCATGACAAACGTTTATGTCATTCCCATCCCTCCCTGAGCTTGATCTTGCTATTGAGTGAAATTATATGGGTTTCTGGTGAAATGGGGGATATGTTTGGCTACCCATGCACCTGGCTGATCTACCAGTAGCATAAGCTTCCATTAGATACTAATAGTCATGCAATACCTGGAGAGGCATGAAGGGCCACAGGAGTGTGAAGCAAGTATGTAGAGCAGTGATGGTGAACTCCGGTCCTCACGTGCCACAAATAGGTCAGGTTTTCAGGATATCCACCATGAATATGCATGAGATAGATTTCCATACAATGGAGGCAGTGCATGCAAATCTTTCTCTTCCATATTCATGGTAGATATCCTGTAAACCTGGCCAGTTTGTGGCACTTGAGGGCTGGACTTCACCATCACTGATGGAGAGCAAGGGATAGGCAGGCCAAGAACAAGAGATGGTGAATGAGTATATAAGTACTACAAAGGAAGAATGGTATTAAAAGCCCAAGAAATGCTTTGGTAAGTTTGAAAAGTAATGGATGGCCAGGGCAAGTACTTTGTTGGAAGAATCCTGGAAAAGAAGCTTGAACACAACTAGAGCAGTGGAGGAAGCACCCTATGGTCCCAAGACCGGCTTGTGCTGGCAGAAGCAGCACTGTTGCCATAAACTAGGGATGTGAATCGTTTTTTGACGATTTAAAATATCGTCCGATATATTTTAAATCGTCAAAAATCGTTAGGGCCACGATACAATACCAATTCCCCCGATTTATCGTTAAAAAATCGTAAATCGGGGGAAGGGGGAGGGCAGGAAAACCGGCACACTAAAACCCCCTAAAACCCACCCCCGACCCTCTAAATTAAATCCCCCACCCTTCCGAACCCCCCCCCCCAAATGCTTTAAATTACCTGGGGATCCAGCGGTGGTCCAGAACGGCGGCGGTCCGGAACGGCCCCCTCAATTGAATCCTTTTGTCTTCAGCCGGCGCCATTTTGCAAAATGGCCGCCGCAAATGGCGCCGGCCATAGACAAAAACGATTCGACGCAGGAGGTCGTTCCGGACCCCCGCTGGACTTTTGGCAAGTCTTGTGGGGGTCAGGAGGCCCCCCCAAGCTGGCCAAAAGTTTCTGGGAGTCCAGCGGGGTTCAGGAAGCGATTTCTTGCCGCAAATCGTTTTCCGTACGGAAAATGGCACCGGCAGGAGATCGACTGCAGGAGGTAGTTCAGCGGGGGTTCCGGACCGCCGCTGAATGACCTCCTGCAGTCGATCTCCTGCCGGCGCCATTTTCCGTACGGAAAACGATTTGCGGCAAGAAATCGCTTCCTGAACCCCGCTGGACTCCCAGAAACTTTTGGCCAGCTTGGGGGGGCCTCCTGACCCCACAAGACTTGCCAAAAGTCCAGCGGGGGTCCGGAACGACCTCCTGCGTCGAATCGTTTTTGTCTATGGCCGCCGCCATTTTGCGGCGGCCATTTTGCAAAATGGCGCCGGCTGAAGACAAAAGGATTCAATTGAGGGGGCCGTTCCGGACCACCGCCGTTCTGGACCACCGCTGGATCCCCAGGTAATTTAAAGCATTTGGGGGGGGGGGGGGTTCGGGAGGGTGGGGGATTTAATTTAAAGGGTCGGGGGTGGGTTTTAGGGGGTTGGCTCACGATTTTAATGATTTTTCACGATATTTTTAGAACCCAAACGGCAACAATACGATTCCCTCCCCCTCCCAGCCGAAATCGATCGTTAAGACGATCGAGGACACAATTCACATCTCTACCATAAACTAAGTTCTTAAAAAAAGAAAATGGTAGGTGCAACTCAGTAAGAAGCGTATCTATAAAACCCTCAAATGCATTAGCCAGTTCTTGCACATGCACAGAGCAGTGGAGTGAGCAGGCACCAAAATGTGGCAAGAATGGCTTGGAGCAGATGTTGCAGCATTGGTGTTTAATTTTTTAAAACTGTAAAAGTAGGAGCTGAGCATCACAATGAGAAGGATAGCCATAACACCCCCAAATAAGTGTGTTGTCAGGTTCATGTAGCATTTTGAAAATACCTCAAAAGGGAATAAATGTAGCATTCTTAGGGACTAAAAAGTTTATTTGAAATTATTAATGCTCCTGAGACTTTCTAAGTCTGTTTTGAAATGGGCAAGATATGTGAGCACGGTCATAAAACTGCATTTAAACTAGAGAGTTGGAATGCATCTTCAGAAGCAGACATTCCATTCTTCAATGTATACAATATTCTAGGTGACATTATGAGGGAATTGAAGGTTAAGTTTTTCTTTTTCTGGAAGATGCTAAGATCTATAACAGAGTGGACAGGCCTGAAGAAGTAGAGAGAATGAAATGTGATTGAAGAAAACTTGAAGAGTGGAAGATTTGGTAGGTAAGATTTGAAGCAAAAAAATGCAGAGATATGCATCATAGTTGCAATAATCCAAAAGAGCTGTATGCAATGGGGGAGAAATAATTATGTGCACTGATCAGGAGAAGGATCTTGGGGTAATAGTGTCTGGCAATCTGAAAGAGAGTTAGGGCATCCCAACAGAGAGGTTCCAATAAAAGCAAAGGTAGTCCATGTGCTATAAGTATAGAACTACCTAAGTTAAAAGATTCCAAATTATCCCTTTCAAATGAAAATACAAAAAAAAATAAAATACTTTGGAATGTCTGTATGACAAAACTTGAAGTCTAAGAAGTAAGATGGAAAAGTTAGAGAGCATAGCACTTAATGAAGATGTAGACATAATTGGCATCTCGGAGACTTGGTCGGAGAAATATAAACAATGGGACAGTGCTATACCAGGATACAAATTATACCACAATGATATGGTGTATCAAGGGTGCTTTATGTTTGGCATAGATTGGAACAGAAAAAAGATCCTGCAAGAGACTAAATACACAGTGCAATCTTTATGAGTAGAAATCCCATGAAGTTTTGGGTAAGAGTATAGTGACAGGAATATAATACTGAACACTACGCTGAAATGATAAGACGGATGATAAAACGCTAAGAGAAATAGGGGTAGCTAACAAATTTGGTGATGCAGTAATAATGAGAGATTTCAATTTCCCCAATATTTATTGGATAAATGTAACATCAGGACATGCTAGAAAAGTAAAGTTCCTAGATAGAACCACGACTACATCATTGAGCAATTGGTTCAGGAACCAACAAAAGAAGGAGCTATTTTAGATCTAATTCTTAGTGGAATACTATTTGGTGAGACAGGCAATGGTGGTGGGTCCAATTGTCAATAGTGATAATACCATGTTCAAATTTGAATTAATGACTGGTAGAGGGACAATAAGTAAATCTACAGCTCTAGCACTAAACTTTCAAAAGGGAGACATTGCTAAAATGAGGACGATAGAAAAAAATTGAAAGGTACAGCTACAAAGGTTAAGAGTATATAACAGGCATGGACATTGTTTAAAAATACCATTTTAGAAGTGCAGTCCAGATATATTCCATACATTAGAATGGTGGAAAGAAGGCCAAATGTCTGCTGATTTGGTTAAAAGATGAATTGAAAGAGGCTATTTTATAAAAAAAATCTTTTTTCAAAAATTGGAAGAAGGATCCATCTAAAGAAAATAGGAAAATGCATAAGTATTAGCAAGTAAAACAAGACCGATGCCTTGGAAAGTAAAATATTTTATTCTAATTAATCCAGATTAGGAATGAGATTAATTAGAATAAAATATTTTACTTTCCAAGGCATCGGTCTTGTTTTGTTTGTTTTTTCACATCTGTGGCTATGCTTGACCGACTTCCACTTTGTTTTTTTGGACCTTAAGTATTGGCAAGTTAAATCATATTGATAAGACAGGCTAAGAGAGAATTTTAAAAGAACCTGGCTGTAGAGGCAACAACTCATAATGAAATCTTTTAAATATATCTGAAGCAGAAAGCCTGTGAGGGAGTTGATTGGACCATTACATGGTCGAGGAGTTAAATGAGCATCTAGGGAGGATAAGGCAATTGCAGAAAGACTAAACAAATTTTTTTGCTACAGTGTTTAAAAATGAAGATGTTGTGGAGATACCGATTCCAGAGATGGTTTTCAAGGCTGATGTTTCAGATGAACTGAACCAAATCACAGTGAACCTGGAAATGGCAATAGACCAGACTGACAAACTGAAGAGTAGCAAATTGCTTGACAAGAAGGTATACACCCCAGGGTTCTAAAGAACTAAAAAATGAAATTCTAGATGTATTACTAGTAATTTGTAACCTATCATCCATTGGGAGGGGGAATCCAAGATGGCCGCAAGCTAAAGCATGGTGCTCCGACTCCTTCCTCACCCTTTTATTTTCTTGCAGTTAAGAGACATAAACGTTTTTACCTGGAACATGGGCAAGAGGAAAGGCAGGGCTAGAGTGTTCCCCGAAGACTCGGTGGAAACTGGTCTTCAGGGCCCAATGGATCAGCATGTTGTGCAGAGCCAGGAGTCCTTGGTGAGCTCAGTGAATGTGTCCTTGGGAGGTCAGATGAGAGGTGCTCCTTTGCTGATGACCCTGGACTTAGATTCATCTTTCCCTCCAGAGCTGGGTCGGATACCTCCTCAACCTGGCCCCCTCGCAGATGGTGCTGACGTGATCTGCTTGTTCCCGTCACACCCTGATGATGGTGATCAGCTGGCAGTTTCAGCGTTGTGTGGAGCCAGCCTGGAGGCACAATCTGAGGGATCTGGTCGCTGGCTCAGTAAGGGGGCAGAATCTTTGTCGGCTATTTCCCCTATACCTTTGATGGCTGGGTTCTGTGCAGTGGCACCACCAGAGGTAAAAACTGTTTCTCTATCAAAACCTCCTAATATTACCTTGGATATAATATGGGAAGTGATTGCCTAATCAGGTTTCACAATTTGTCTCTGAATGTTGTGAATTTTCTAATTTATTTTTTATTTATTTAAGTTTTTCTATACCGGCATTCGCGATAAAAATCGCATCATGTCGGTTTACAATTAACAAGTAGATAGGGAACAAAAGGCAATAAATAACATTGATCTAAGTAATAATAATAATAAAATAATAGTAATAGTAGTAAAAAAACGTTAAACAAGAGAAGGCTAAAGAATGCAGTTACAATAAAACAAGGGAGTAATATAACTTGGATCAGAGAAAAGAAGCAGGGGTTTAAATATATATAACATATGCTTCACAAATATCAGAAAACAAAATATCTAGCAGAATCATTGGAGTCCAAGGAGACAATTATACAGAAATCAGTTGATACTATTTTGGCTGGACATTTGTATCTACAAAATAAAATGGAGAACTTGGAAAATATTGTATGATGCTGCAATCTTAGGAAACTAAATTTTCCAAGAAAAAGATTCACCATCCCGGTTGAGATGTTGCATAGATATTTTGCGGAAGTATTGTCTATTAAAGAAAATTTGCTTCCACCTATCTCAAAAGCTTATTATTTCACAAATGCAAAAGCTTCTAACCTGGAATATGCACCTATAGATGCTGCCTCTGCTGATTTGTCTCATTTATCTTCTTTTCTTGAGAATTCTAATGAAGAAGGTATCACTCTTGTTGAACTGGGAGTGGACCCTTGGCCTGGTGCAAGATTGGTACGGCCCTACGGTCGGACCCGGAGAGCGCCTGCCACCAGGAGGTGGAGCACAGGAGGAGACAGAGGCTAGCTAGAGTTTTGCCAATAGCATCCTGGAGTTCCCTCAGGTTGAGCCCTTGGTTACCCGGGCCGCCTGGTCTTAGGTGGGCCTTGCAGGGTCTAAAAGAGAGAAACTTCAAAGTAGTGCCCACCACGAACAAGGGTGCGTGGTCGGTGTTCAGGCAGGGAAGTCCAGATATCGCAGGAGGCCGGAAGAGATTGTCCAAGTATATGATGTGTATCAAGGCTAGAGTATAGTTCAGAATGGTCAGCCAGGCAGGGTTGGTAACAGAGGTCAATCCGGGCATAGTCAGGTCAAGCAGAAGTTCAAGTTCCAGGAGGCAGTCAAGAGTAAACGGAGTTCCAGGCAGGTCAGGTGGCAATCAGAGAGTAGTCAGAGAACAGGCAAAGGTCAGTACCGTGAGATGAGTCTGAAGGGTACTACCAGGAATGGAGAGATGAAGGAGCAGGAGACGCTGGAACAGGAGACACAGGAGACACTGGAATGGGAGATGCTGGAATTGGAAATGCTGGAACAGAGAGACTGGAACAGGAGGCACAGGAGCAAGACACTAGAATGCAGGAAGGCAAACTAGAAAAACTGGAGTGTACAACCCGATTGCCAAGGCCCCGAGCTAGGGGCCGGGCTGAGGTATATATACCTTGCATGAGTGACGTCAGATTCGGGCACCTCTCGAAGTCTTCCTGCACTTGGGTCTTTAAATTAGACTGAGCTCCACGCGCATGCGCTAGGGGGGTGGGGCAACACCAAGGAGGACGCCGAGCCCCGGCACGAGGAGAGCTGCAATGCCGAAGGCCGTTAGAGAGCCGGAGACATCCGTGGAGGACGCGGTCGGGGTCGGACAGAGCAGGGATTCGGGGCCGTGCTGGTAGAGGGTCACGCAAGGTAAGCAGGCCTGGCTGTGGAGCTAATGCGACTGGGAAGCACAACAGTACCCCCCCCCCCCCCCTTCTAGGCCTCCCCCTTACCGGCTTTGGTTTTTCAGGATGAAGGCGGTGGAATTCAGAGAGGAGACTCTTGTCGTAGATATGATGGGAGGGCTTCCAGGAGTTCTCCTCCAGTCCGAAGCCCTCCTACGACAGGAAGTACTCCCAATGGACTATGTGTCAGTGGATGTCCAGGACTTCCTTAACTTGAAGTACATTCTCAGGTTCAGCCTCAAGTTGAGTGGGAGCGGGAGCTCTTCAAGATGATCAAGGCAATATGGCCATACGGCCAGCGCCATTTTGCAATGCCGTATTGCAAAATGGCGCCAGCCGTATGGCCATATTGCCGTATTGCAAAATGGCGCCGGCCGTATGGCCATATGGCCGGCGCCATTTTGCAATACGGCAACACGATTCGAGTGCAGGAGGTCGTTCCCGGACCCCCGCTGGACTTTTGGCAAGTCTTGTGGGGGTCAGGAGGCCCCCCCAAGCTGGCCAAAAGTCCCTGGGGGTCCAGCGGGGGTCCGGGAGCGATCTCCTACACTCGTGACGTCGGGGGACAGGAACCGAAATGGCGCCGATGCTACCTTTGCCCTGTCATATGACAGGGCAAAGGTAGCGCCGGCGCCATTTCTATCAACATACCCGTGGCCCGAGAGTGGAAGATCACACCAGGACCCCCCCACTGGACCCCAGGTAATTTAAGACATTTGGGGGGGTTCGGGAGGGTGGGGGATTTATTTTAAAGGGTTGGGGTGGGTTTTAGGGTTGTTTTAGTGTGCTGGTTTTCCCGCCCTCCCCCGATTTACGATTTACACGATATTTAAAAAAATAAAACCGCGACGATCCGATTCCCTCCCCCCCCCAGCCAAAATCGATCGTTAAGACGATCGATCACACGATTCACATCTCTACTCCTTGATGTTAGCAAGTAGCTGATTTAAAAGAAATCAGAGACATTTTTTTCACTCAATGCATAATTAAGGTATGGAATTCATTGCCAGAGGAAGTGGTTATGGAAGTTAGTGTAACTGGGTTTAAAAAAGTCTTGGATAAGTTCCTTAAGCAGAAGTCCATAAAGTGCTATTAATCAATAAGGATTAGTAGCTTGAAATCTATTCATTTAATGCAGGGCCGGTGGAGCCATTAGGCGACCTAGGCCTGTGCCTAGGGCGCCGAGACTTAGGGGGCACCGTGGCAGGCAGCAGAATTTTGAAAGGGCAAAAAGTGCCCTTTCAAAATTCTGCCAGCCTTCCACTCGCCTAGATTCGAGTCAACCAATGGCACCAGTAGCCCCTGTCACATGGTAGGGGCTGAAGGCCACCGGAGCCATTTTACATAGTGGCAGCCTAGGCCCCCGGAGTGGCAGATCGCTCCCGGGACCTCTGCTGGACCAGTAACGGGGTGTCGGGAGGGTGGCACTCAGGAGGCAGGCAGGGTGAGTCGGGAGCTGGCTGCCTGCCGCGGCGCCCCCTAAGTCTCAGCGCCAATCTTCTTTCTGTGAGTGTGTGGGTATGTGAGAAAGGAATCTGCCAGTTTAAAAAAATGAAATATTAGAATAAATATACTTGAACTTGGGGGAGAGGAGCGAGGTAGTTCCTGGCACTGCTGGACTTTAATTACCTGAATTTTCTCATTCCTCGAGCTTGGAGAGAGCTGGTGCTGCCTCGACTCTGTGGCGGCAGATTCGAGCCACGCAGGTGACGTCATCTCAAGGCCCCGGAAGAGCTATAAAAGCGGCCCCTCCTGCATTCAATCTTTGGGGAGAGGAGCGAGGTAGTTCCTGGCACTGCTGGACTTTACCTGAATTTTCTCATTCCTCGAGCTTGGAGAGAGCTGGTGCTGCCTCGACTCTGTGGCGGCAGATTCGAGCCGCGCAGGTGACGTCATCTCAAGGCCCCGGAAGAGCTATAAAAGCGGCCCCTCCTGCATTCAATCTTTGGGGAGAGGAGCGAGGTAGTTCCTGGCACTGCTGGACTTTAATTACCTGAATTTTCTCATTCCTCGAGCTTGGAGAGAGCTGGTGCTGCCTCGACTCTGTGGCGGAAGATTCGAGCCGAGCAGGTGACGTCATCTCAAGGCCCCGGAAGAGCTATAAAAGCGGCCCCTCCTGCATTCAATCTTTGGGGAGAGGGGCGAGGTAGTTCCTGGCACTGCTGGACTTTAATTACCTGAATTTTCTCATTCCTTGAGCTTGGAGAGAACTGGTGCTGCCTCGACTCTGTGGCGGCAGATTCGAGCCGCGCAGGTGACGTCATCTCAAGGCCCCGGAAGAGCTATAAAAGCGGCCTCTCCTGCGGCGCGCGTAGGAGCCACCGGCGCAGGGCGTGCGGCTTTGTTTGAACCCCTCTCCGAGTTGAGACTGAGAGAATTTCCTGGTTAAGCGGAGGTCTTGTAAGTAACTTTTAATTATATTAATCGCTCCTCAAGCCCCCATTAAACCAAGGATTTGGAAATTAAAACAGAGTTACATGAAATAAGGAGATTTGAGTTAATTACTTTCAAACCATGCCTCATACTAAAAGAAAGGCATGACTGAGGGAGAATCAAACTTCAACTCCCTCAATCACTCCATCTCAGCCTCCAATTTCCTCCTTTTTCATGGCTACAACTGATAAGCCGGAGGAAGGTGCCGCAGTAGACGGAGCTTTAGAGCGAGAAGCAGGTCTACAGGCAGAAGCCATCTCTCTAAGTCCCGGCGCACCTATGACTCCCCACCTGGTATTAATATGGAAAATCTTATTGGCCCTCTCGAGTTGGATGAGGGTACAGTAGATATAGACAAAATATGGAAAAATCATTGAGGAGTGGAGACCTTCCCATGGGGGGAAAGGAAGAAACCAGGAAAGAGTTGGAGATTATTATACATCCAAAATCCTCTGAGGTCACCATGGACATTTTATGGGATGCAATTAAAGCATTGGAGCAAGCAATTGTAAAACTAACTGTGAACAATAATAATTTTCAACAGAAAATATTAAATATTGAAAAATCAACCTCTAATTGTAATAATAAAGTGGCTATAATTGAAGACAGGGTGCGGAAAATGAAAAGATACAAAACACTATTGTAAAAGCTGAAATGGTTAATGGAAAAATTGGAATTTCTTGAAAATTCATTAAAATACTCTAATCTTAGGGTATTGAATTTTCCCTTTCAAAAATTATTTACAGCTACTGAAATGTTTAAGGAATATATGCAATTTGTGTTAAAAATTCCTCAACAATCATTACCAGCTTTAGCAAAAGCATACAATATACCCCTAAGAAATAAGAAAGATCAAGTGGGTAATTTACAATCAAAGGAGTCAATAAATTTAACAGGAGTAATAGAAACTTCTATTGATACTGATATATCCACAAGGTGTAATCTCCTTGTATCTTTTCTGTTTTCAACAGAGAGAGATACTATACTCCGGTTATTTCTCAGGCGTCGTCTTGAGAGATTCCACGGACAACAAGTCTGGATTTATCCAGATTTGTCCAGGACTACTCAGTTAAAAAGGAAAGAATTTCTAAAGCTGAAATCAGAAATCATATTAAGGGGGGCTACATTTATATTGAAATATCCTTGCAGATGCGAGTTAAAATATCAGGAACAGAAATATGTGTTTTATGAAACATCTCAATTGCAATCTTTCCTGGAAGCCCATCCCCCAAAGATGGGAAATAGTTAATAGGGCAATTATTAAGGGTTAAGTTGTTAATCTCTGAATTTGAAGTGAAAGTGTAAACTTTCTCTTTTGAGTTGTTATTCTTTTAAAATCGCTAATGTTAAATTCCTTTTCCTTGGAAATGCCTTGAGAAAAAACAGTGAATGAGTAAAATTATTACTTTAGTAAATATTTACTGTATAATTATGAGGAATATCATGATCTGTATACCCGTGATGAATTATAAATGTATGATCCTTATTGAAAATTCAGAAATTAAAAAAAAAAATATATATATATATATATATATACCTGAACTTTTGAAAAGTTGGATGAAAGATAAAATTACTAAATTTTAAGCATCCCTCTTCTGGAAAATAAAATTTAACTTAAAGTGGGTAGAGACAAATACTAAAGCAAAAAATCATTAAAGTATTTAAAATGTTCATCTCAGCAAAATCACAAATTTAAGATACTGATGCCAGTGGGGTTTGGTTTTTTTTTTTAAGCATAATTTAAGCATGAAGACTAGAATAGAATCTGAAATGGTTTTGTTTTTTTTTTTTTTTTTTTTTTTAAGCCTTTAGAAAATTTATATTTTTAAATTACTAAGACTGGAATCTTCCCATTTAAAAGGAAAGCCGACTAAGGATGTCTTTCTGTTCCATATCTCCCACATGAATAATCATACGACTGATAGTTTGAAGAAAGACACTTGCTTTATTTCCTGGAAGCATAAAACAAGAGAAGCTATACTGTGTGGGTGGCTGTCCTTTGGGAGGACAGAACCTGAAGGAAGGGTGTCATTTCGCCTTTTGATAGAAATGTGGTTTTCTTATTTAACGGTTGGGAGCATCACTTTCACTTTTAGTAAAAGTGAAAATGCTGCATGTCTGAAAGCAAGGGTGCTTCTGTGAGAGTGTAATATGATTGTGAGATAGGGAGGGTGCTTTCTGTATGTGTGTGGTGTATATGTGAGTCAGGGAGGGTGCTTCTGTGCATCAATGTGTGTGCACGAGAGAGATGGAGCATGTTTTTGATTGGCTTGTGGCTGTGAGAGAGGGCATGTGTGTGATTGAGCCTGTTTGTAAATGAGAGAACATGTGTGTGATTGAGAGCTTGTGTGTAAGTGAAATAGAGCATGTGTGTGATTGAAAGCCTGTGTGTAAGTAAGAGAGAGCGAGAGCATGTGTGATTGAGAGAGACTGACCAGAGAGGTGACGTGTGTATGTGTGAGAAAGGCTGATCAGGGAGATGACTGGTGTGTGTGTGAGAGAGAGAGAGAGAGAAGAGACTGGTTGTGGTCCCTAAGGAAGAGGTCTGTGAGGACAGCTTCAGCAGCTACTGCTGCTTCTGGTATGGCCTGCAAGGGAAAGGAGTAGGACAACTGCTGGAGAGGGTAAGTAAAGGTAGCTTTTTAAATTCATTTTTCTTGATTGACTATCATTTTAATTATTGGGTAGTATGTGATGTGTCTGCTGTTTGAAATATTTTATTGGTGTTTGGTAAAGCTTTCAAAATTTGCATGAGTCTTTAATTACTGGATATTCTATTCATCAGCTGTTTTGAAATTATTTTATTAGTATGATTTTATAATTATGATTAATGATTTATATATATTTATTTTATTGATTTGTTTCACGAGGAATGGTGAAATTTTTGTTTCTCCATTGTTACACTGTATAGAGTCTGGCGTGATGCGTTTTACAGTTCAGTTTTTGTCTGCACATTTCTATTTATACTTTATGTGGCTTTATTCTGTATTTGGTGAGGGTTTGTGTTCTGCATGGAAAGACTGAGATGAAGCATTCTTTTAGCATGTGGTTTCTCTGTGGGGATCTGTAGTAGCTTAGCCTGTTCTGTTTTCCTGATAGGAGGTGTATTGATATTTTAGATTCTGGTGTAATATTTTTGGTATTCTTTTTCATAGGTGGGGTTGGTATTCTTTGAGTGCTGGCAGATAGTACTGTGTTGATACGGGAGGACCATGCCGAAATATATCATAATAGGTATGATGCCATATGAATTCCAAGATGCAAAGTTTTCTTGTTGGCATCACACAGTGCATGAAATTATCACAATAACTTGTATATTAATTTTACCTCAGAATGTCATTTTACACGTAAAATATGTTATAAATGCATAATTTAAAATTGTGGTATGGGGAGGGGGCGCCAGACTGTAAGGTTTGCCTTGGGTGCCTAATACCCTTGCACCAGCCCTGATTTAATGTTTGGGTGCTTGTCAGATACTTGTGACTTGGATTGGCCACTTTTGCCACAGGATATTGGGTTTATGGACCCTTGATCTGACCCATTATGGCATATTTTATGTTCATTTGTTCTTAGGTAAGATAGATATAAAAAGGATATTATACACAAATATAAATGAAAAGGAAAGACATGATACTATAAATTTAATATTGGGGGACAAGAAGCAAAAGTGAGTTTAATATAGTTACAGTGGAATAGGAATAGAGTCTCTGGAGTCTTGTGAACCAGTGACACTGAAGTTAGGGGTCTGTTTAGAGATTCAGGGACTGGCTGGGGTTGAAGGCTATTTCAATAGCCAGGATTCCAATTGTTTTCTGATTGTGAGGAAGTCTGGGGTATATTTGATATTGAGTAGCAAAGTGCACCCAAGAGTGGGGATAGATTCCTGAGAAAGTTCATTTTCTTGTTTTGGAGAATCTGATTTTCTTTGGGAATTGGGTACCACTTGGGTTTGTAAGTGCAGTGGCTGATATGATAAATATAAGGAAATTCAGCTGTTGAGCTATGGTGGTGCCCAGCCTTTGAGGGCCTTAAAAGCCAGAACCAGGATTTGAAAATGGCACAATAGTGTGTAGGCAGCCAGTGTAAATATTTCAGGAGTGAAGACATCTTGTCAAACATTTTGGAATTTAACATCATTATCCAGCCTTTGCCCAGGGATGAAGACTGGTATCGCTGAATGCATTGAATACTTACCTATAAAAGCTCCTGCACATCATTGCTCAGAATTTTATTACATGCACGTGGTGGCGCACGCATGTTATAAAATTGGCGCATCCATGTGTGTGTGCGCTAGGAAGAGTGCGCACAATGACACGTGCACGTTTCTTTTAAAATCTACCCCTTAGTGAAACAGGCCTTAAGATTATGCTGTATAGTTGGTAAATTATCTGGATAACTGACAATATTCAAACTATAGCTAGATATCACTAATATCCAGCTAAACAATCATATAGCTCACATATTAGTTTAACTAGCTTTATTCATATAGCTGGCTAACTTAGTTTAACCATCTACATTTCTACCCAGCTACAACCAGATAGTTAGAAATAGCCAGGAAAGTTTTGGTTGTTTGAAAATCCCTGCCCTTTATTTCTAGTCATACGTATCCAGTTATATTGGCATTAGCCAGCTTACTGAATGCTGACTTCTTCAAGTTTAGCTGAAAATGGAATCACACTTTAAGTGAATTCTGCTAAGCAACATAGGGTCTATAGTAAATTATCTGCTGAATGAAAAGTTAGATGTTGAATAGTTAGGAGCTGTCAAGACTTCTCATGACACTTAGCAATAAGAGTGAGGTCTTGTTGTTGTTCTTCTCATCTGTTTTTGCATACAAATGCAATGTTTTATTTTCCTTTGTGCATGTTTACATTTGCACCTGTATGTTCAGAATTTGTTCTCCATCGAAAGAGCTCGACAATGTCTATACATAACAATTCAGTAGTCTGTTTACATGCTTAGAGGCTTTGTACACATACATACATATATTATTACCATTACCATGGAAACAAAGAAAAGAGAGCTCAAATTACAAATAATTTGTCATTCATGAAATTCACTATATTCACATAAAATTCCCCAGAGGAAACATACAATTCACTTAGTTGCTAGGACCAAATGATAAGTGTTATACAGCAAGATGGGTATCATCACACACTAAACTACTGATCTGAGAAAGTATGGTTACATACTGTCATGACGAATGATTAAGTGTAAATGTTAGAGATGTTGACAGTTTGCAGATTAAAAAACTGAATAGCTGTTGGCAGAAGCTACTAGATGACTATGATTTACATCTAACATTTGTGGCTTATGTGTTGGAATTCAGAACCATATTAGATTAGGAGAGTTAATATAAATAATTTTTAAATGATAGCTAGTTTAGCATGGCTATTTAGAGATGATCATAATGTTCAGTGTACTGATGACAGAAATATGCATTCCAATGAATTGATAACAGGCTCCAATTGCCCTAAATTGATAAACAAGAGATAGTCAGATTTGTTGAATAACAACTACCATAAAAATAAATGCTGCAGTTATCTAAAAATATATCAAATTTCAAAACAGATATTTGGGAGATAATTCAGAGCGTACAGGAAAAGAAGCCAAAATAGATAAGACGCTATGGGTTGATTTTTTTTTTTTTTTTAATTAGCGAGCAAACTTCCTCTCTCCTGTCTCTCTCCCATCGTTCCTCATACTGAAAACATTTTCTCACCTGAAGTCACAAGGCAAGCAAAATTAGCCAAGCAAGAAAAATAAGAGACTCTAGGGGTATATTGGGATGGATAATGACTTAGCTGGTTAACTGGACAACGTCAGCTGTCAAATAGCTGCCCTAAATTGAGCCAGGCATATTCTCCTAACTTGATTTAGGAAATTTTCAGCTAGAAACCTAGGCATTTTGATTCTACTGAATAGTTTTGCATAGACACATGGATAAAATGTATTGGTTATTTTACCTGCTTAGTAGGTGTTTGAGAAATAACCCTTATGCAAATGACCTCCACTCTGCCCACCAAAATACATAAATACCTATAATCTGCCTCTCAGAATCCTCAAATTCAAATATATTTACTCCTGTCTGTGGCAGGAATAATTCTGCATCCTAAATTGATGGCTGAGGTATCCTAACCGGATATCCACTCTACCCCCATTCTCTTATCCCATTTGGTACAATTTGCCGATTTAGGGTTTCCTGTGATCCTTGTGCATATAAAAGACGTGGGATGATAGAAAAAATGTAAGCAAAAGGAACACCCTCTCTCCATTAATAACATCTAAATCAATTCCAAATTCAGCCAAACCAATTCACATACAATTTCCAGTTTTCTCATATTTTATGAAAAATAGACCCTCCATATTTTAATTTATATTCTTCTAATTACCTTTTTTTTCCCCTTGAACATATCAAAGCACATATGATGTAAGATCTGCTCTCTAAAAGAAGGAGGTAGACATGGGTAGATTAGTAGCAACAAGGTCTAAGTCTATCTGTCCTTCTCCTCATCTTCATAACTAGACATCTTCATTATGAACAGTCACGGCAGAGGCAGCTGCAGCCACCTTTAATTTATTATCACAATTCATCAGTGTCTGCCAGACACAGTCATTCTCCACTTTCTAAAGCAGAAACTCTCAGTATGATATAAAGAAAGCAATTAATATTACTTGATCTGGTTTTCAATTTCCATAAGGGAAAAGAACACTTCACAAACTCAGTCTACAGAGTTTAATCTCTGTCAGGAAATGGTTGCACCCCTTGGGTCTCTGTCCTTTGTTTATGGTATTACATTAAAAAAAAAAAAAAAGAAAGAAAAAGTGACAGCTGTCTTCAAGTTTCTGTCTCTCTTTTTCCCTGAGTTTTCTCCTGAACTAAATTAGTTATCTTTAACATGCACCAGCAGTAATCTGCCTCCTGGGTTTTCTTTGTTCTGTTCCTGAGTGTATGTTTGTGCATGCAGAAATTAATTAAGCAGTTGTGTATTTGTGATGGAATTCTGTATTTGAGAACCTTCATTTCTCCAACAAACTTTGAGTTTTGTGTTTTCATATTGGATATTATCAGCATAAAACTTTCTGGGAACCACGATAGTTTCTGTTATATACCTTTTTTTCATAGCTAAGCCATTTTCTTCTTTAAAGTTCAAAGTAATAGAATCACCACCAGTTTTTTGTTTTTTTTTGTTTATATAGCTGGCAACAACTAACCATAAATTTCACATGTTGCCAGGCACATATTTTAAAATACTGGTCTACTTTAAAAATAATGTATTAGTAAATTCTTCCATCTATTAAACAGTATGTTAGCATTTATGCTTATATTTATACATAACATTATGTACCCAAAAGAGGCAAATATTCAGTGAGGTATTTGGATCAAAACTGATTTTTGAAAATCTAATGAACTTACCCAGCTAAATTTTAACCAGATTAGTCAATATCCGGTTAATACTTAGCTGGGAAAAAAATATGTGCTCCGGGGCAGAAAACAATTATCCAGCTAACACAGCCAATGATAAACAGTATCTGGTTAAGTTAACTAGGACTGCCTCAGAGCAGTTCTAAAGTAATCTGGCCAGGTGTGATCAGATATCTTTACCTTAGCAAGCTATGTACAAAGGATAAAACTGGTTAAGAGCTGATGCTTTAAGAAAGACAAAAAAAAAAAAAGACTGCACTGCAGGGCCTACTGGCCTGATTCCCCCATCCCCACCCTAGTGAAACACATGGGATCACTGGCAGCCAGGCCTTCTTCTACCCCCTCTATGCTCCCAAAAATAAGGCAGAAAAGTAGGGTCAAACACCCAACCTCCCCTTCCCCCCCAAAGTCACCAAATTCACATGTAGAGAAAGGAGCTGACAGAAGCCACCTCTCCCCTCCCCACCACACAACCTGAACCTTCCCACCTCACCTGAATCCACCAAAACCTTTAATGTAACCAGGAGCTGGGAAGAAGTGTCAAGATCCCATTGCATCTAGGATTGTTTGGATAGCAAGACTGGTCACATAAACTACTGACTTTATGGTCAGAGTACTAGTTTGACAGTAATGCTGGTAGCTTATGTGACCAGTGTTGCTGACAAAACAACACTGGCTTGCCAGGAGTTTGCCGATTTTTCCCAACTCCCTGTCATAGTAAAGTAATTGGGGGATTCTGGATGGGACAGGAAGGTTTGTGGAGGGTTTTTGAGTGGGGTGGGTGGAAAAATGGGCTTTGGCCATTTCCTTTATTTAATATGAATTCCAGGATTTCAGGGGGTGGGGGTAGAGAGAAGGTTTTTGGGGCTACGCTGCAGCCTTATTTTTCAGAGAGGGGGCTTAGGAGTCAGGGGGTTCAGTCACCAGCAGCCTCAAATGTTTCACTGGATGGGGAGGATCAGGCCACTAGGACTGCAGAGTACCAGAGCCCCCCCACCCCCCCTTTTTTTTTTAACAGCTATATCCTTTGAGGCCAATATTCAAATAACTAGAAAATGGATGAACTGTGCAGCTAAAGTTAGCCAGATAAATTATCTGGAATATTCAGTTGGATAAACATTAGCCAGATAATTTTAAACCTCATTGGCTATTTTTGAATAGCACAGATTAGATGTAAAATTAGCCAGCTAAAGTGAGCCAAATGGCTTTATCCTTAACTGGCTGTATTCAAAACAATATCGCTGGTTAAGTGGCAAGTTGCAGCATTGTAAAAACAAACAAAAAATTTTGATAATGCACTTAGGGCCTCATTTTCTAAAGTATTGCAGGCCTGAGATACTTTAGGGAATGAGGGGGGTGCGATCGCTGCCGGTTTCGCACCTAATAGCGCCACCAAAGAAGGTGTAGCTATTGGGCGCAAACTCGGATGCAAAAAAAACATACCTTTTTGTCGTCCGCGGCATTTTCGCGGAGTCGGCCCCGGTGACGCCCCAACTCCTCCTCTTCCGGGGCCGACTCCGCCCCCATTTTGGTATCGCATGCGATAAGGGACTTTTCATGTGCGAAACGTCCCTTATCGTGTGCGATCCGGATGGAAAATGAGGCCCTTAGTGACCTATCACTTCCCTTCCCCGAGCTCTCATTGGTGCTGATGCAATAAATTTGCGTAGAAAGCGGGCACTAAACACTGAGCGCCCGCTTTCTTAATGTGCCCCAGGAGCATTTTTTTAAAATTGCTTCCCATGATTTTAAGAATGCTTAATCATCTTTAAATAAATTGGGAGGTTTATTTATTCTTAGTCCTCTTGGAATTCGCTTATGGCGGCAGCATTCAAGAAGGGTAGACGCATGTAGACTTCTTCTGATGAATCTTTTGCTGCTATTAATGACATTTTCCCATTTGGTTAAAATATCTTGCATGGTATGTTGCTAATAAGGTTTGGTTTTAGGACTATTTTTGCACTAAGTAACATAAAGATCTTTCCGTACTTCGTTTATACTTGCATGACACATGTCGGCATCCCTTTTAAGTTGCTATTTTAAAGCAATGCGACCTTCAATACAATACTGTATGTTTAACGATACATAAGTTTAATTTTACATTAATTTGTCCTTTCATCTTTTTAATTAATGGCAGACGTTCTGCTTTTGACAAATACCCACGTATAGAATCCTGTTTTTGGATATAAAAAGATTTCTACCTTTGGGCAATACATGTGATCGTGTAACATCCATTCTCAAGGTAAAATAACTGCCTTCCTGAGTAATTCTTACAGCATATATTACCATTTTTATTGAATTTTTGATTTTTTTAAAAAGAATAGTTTTTATTGTTTTAGTCCTGGATTTATCAAAATGTGGTAAGTATCGCATGCGATAGCAAAAGGAGTGTGGTTTATGCAAATATTCATTTTATTGCAATTTGTGCTAATTCCCAATGCAAAGAGCTAAGTTAGTGAAAATTGTGATGACATTATCAGGCTTTGTAATAGGAGCCAGACCTGTTGTATTTCCCACATATAACCACTGGGGCCCATGTTTGGGGGGGGGGGGGGGAAGAGAGAGAGAGAGAGAACCTGGCCGTGATGCCATCTCCCTAGAAAGGTATTTGTATCCCTATGGTAGGCCCACCTAGTAACTCGAGGTGAGGGTTAGGTATCAGTGTAGGGGGTTAGGGGCCCCTTTGACATTCAATGTTAGATGTACGAACAGAACAGTGGTCTCTTGTGAACATTTGATGACCCTCGGAGTGAGGAAACTCACTCCAAGATGAGATTTGGGCAATGTTCTCTCAACCTAGCTTGATGGACGCTCTACCTGGGTAACATCAAGCTAGGTGGAGAGAACATTGCCCAAATCTCATCTTGGAGTAAGTTTCCTCACTCCGAGGATCATCAAATGTTCAGAAGAGACCACTGTTCTGTTCGTTCATCTAACATTGAATGTCAAAGGGGCCCCTAACCCCCTACACTGATACCTAACCCTCACCTCGAGTTACTAGGTGGGCCTACCATAGGGATACAAATACCTTTCTAGGGAGATGACATTATGGCCAGGTTCTCTCTCTCTTTCTCTCACAGCTTCAATTCACCTAAATAGGCCTTGCAGGAGACATCATGCAAGGCAAAAATCAGCATTAAGTCTGTGGAATAGCTCTTCACAGCCAGGTAGACCTATTTTCCTTATTTGCATCACACCATACAAATATGGTGCTATCGCATGCAAAAAAGCCTTAGTGCATTTTGATAAATGACCCCCTTAGTTTTTAATATTTTTACTATACCTCTTTTATCAATCTTACAGGATGTACACAATCATTTATGAAATATCAAACCAGGTAAATCTATTTCTAAGATATTTTTATAAAGAATTTTCTAATTTTTCTAGGTTCTATAATTTTAAAATTATTTATTAATTTTTTATCATTTTTATCTTTATTTTAGTAGATACTAGCTATTTACCACAAGCCTTGTCTCTATATATTGATATTATTAAAGGTAATGTTGAATAATTCTCCCCTGTTCTATATCTTACCTGTTCTCCTCCATCTCTTTTACTATACATGAAGCTAAACAATTTTTAAAAATGTTTTTATGTTATTTAAAGTAATTGGGTTGTTTTATTATTAATTTTAATTATTATATGTTATTATAGAGCCCCTGATGCAGCCATAGGGCAAAACTTTGGCCAGAGTCAGGCACTTTCAATATTGTCTAATAAAATTATTTCCAAAGCATCGGTCTAGCTTTTGTTTTCTTCACCTTTGTGGCTTTTGTGGACCATCTTCTGTCTTGTTTTTTGGGTCCTTCCCTAGGGTTTTAAGGACAGTTTTACATGCAGATTAAGATGTACAACAAGCACAGTATACCTCAGTGAAAATTTGATGTCATTTGGAGTGAGGAAAGTCACACAAAGATGAAATTTCTACATTGTTTTCTCATCCCAGCTTGATGGACTCTCTACCAGGGTACTATCAAGCTAGGGTGAGAACATTATAGAAGTCTCATCTTTGTGTGATTTTCCAAACTCCAAATGACATCAAATCTTCACTTAGGTGTATTGTGCTCTTCGTACGTCTCACTCTACATATAAAACTGTCCCCAAAACCCTACTACTATAACAGCCTTGTAAAGAGTCTCTCACACTCTCACTTTCTCGATAATTCTAAAATTATTATACCATAGCCATTTTTCTTATTTCAGGCATTATCCATGTGAAAATTATAGCATTTTGATAAAGCTAGGCCTAAAAAGCTTTTATCTACATTTTATAGTGCACCATTTCACAATCAAGATCATATAATGCCCACAAGCCTTATACACTTTCAAATCACATTACATCTATTATTGAGCTCAATTCAAGTAACAGTCATAAATATTATGAAGGGACTGTTGATCTACAACTGACCTCCTTTATCTAGAAAACATAAACTAATGTAAAAACCCCCTTTAAACTTATAATCTCAAACACAGTTTCTGTGTGGAAAAATGAAGATGGTAAAAAAAATAGAATTAATTAGACCATATAAAAAGAGTGCCAGAAGGGAGAGAGAAAATGTAATCACAATAGGTACACTCACACAAAATAAATAGAAAAAGCACCATAAAATAGGAAATACTTAATGACAATTTACCAAAAGAAATGTTTGTAATTTTTGGAATACCATCTTACCCCTGGGATTCATCATTATTCTATAAATAAGCGGAATGATGAGTCATGAAAAAAAGGGGTGGGGGGGCAATAGTGAGCTAATGACTGCATCACGGTGGGGCATTTTCACATGCTGTGGTTGTAGCCGCAACACCCACTATCACCCCCAAAGTGTCAATGGGAAAGGTGTAGTTAATTCTGGTGATACTGCCAGTGATAATCACCCCAATGGTTTCAGCATCAACATGTTTTTAACCCCACCCAAACCCCACCCTAACCCCTCCTCTGTCCCTCATTTAAATGTTAAAGTTGCAATAATGCCCTAACACATTTGATAATGGCCCATCCATTTTGATGAATGACACCGAAAGAGAAAAAAATAAAACAACAACAAGAGAACAACAGAACACATAATAAAGAGGACACAAAAAAAAAATATTTTCTTTATCCCCATTTTTTTTATAGATACCCTGTCGTTTGAGGGAAAACTAATCATAAAGGGCCTTATTTTCTAAATGTATCGCACGCATGCGAAACGTCCCTTTTCGCGTGCGATACTAAAATGGGGGCGGAGTCGGCCCCGGAAGAGGAGGAGTCGGGGCGTCACCGGGGCTGACTCCGCGAAGCCGCCATGGATGACGAAAAGGTAAGGCCCTTTTCACATCCTATTTCGCTCCCAATAGCTACACCTCCTATGGTGGCGCTATTGGGTGAGAAACCAGCAGCGATCGCACCGTGACGGTGCGATCGTTGCCGGCTAGCGCAGGCCTGCCCCCCGTTTCGGCGCCCCCCCCGCCCCTCATTTCCTAAAGTATTGCAGGCCTGAGATACTTTAGAAAATGAGGCCCTAAGAAAGCACAATAAGGTGGTCACAAAAAAATAGTAAAACAGACTGACCTTAAGTGTTTTGTTGGATTAGGGTTCAGCACCATCTGTATAATTTAAACATTTTCCCTCTTGTATCCCAAAAATAGAAATAGACAAGTCATTAAAACAGTATAACTATCTGTTTTTCTTAAATGTAATATTACATAAGGAGTACACTCAGGGTACTTTTGAAAAACTACTGCATACAAACAAGCTTATATGTGTTCTATCTATTACAAAATCATGGTTAAAGAAAAACAAACATTTCAGATGAGCTTATCATAATTTCACTTCTTACATTTTATTTCATCATCTCATTCTAAATAATGCCTAAATTAACAAGGCAGCATGACCAAGGCCCTCATCACAATTACACACAAGTGCAGCCCACGTTTAATCACAAACAAGGTTGTCTCAGCATTATATCTATTTTCAAACACACAAAGGGCCAGATTTTAGTAGGTACGCGCGGGCGTAGATTTGTGCTCGCTACCCGGCACGCACAAATCTATGCCCAATTTTATAACATGCGCGTGCAGCCGTGCACATGTTATAAAATCTGGGGTCGGCGCGCAAGTGGGCGCACACTTGTGCACCTTGCACACGCTGAGCCCTAGGGGAGCTCCAATGGCTTTCCCTGTTCCCTCCGAGGCCGCTCCGAAATCGGAGCGGCCTCGGAGGAACTTTCCTTCTGCCCCCCCCCACCTTCCCTTCCCTTCTCATACCTAACCCGCCCCCCAGCCCTATCTAAGCCCCCCCTCACTTTTGTTAAATAATTTGCGCCTGCCTCCGGGCAGGCGTAGGTTGTACGCGTCAACCGCTGTGCTGGAGGCCTCGGATCCGCCCCCACCCCGCCCCACCCACTCCCCACTCCTTTTTTCAAGCCCCGGGGCATATGCGCATGCCGGGGCTGGCCTGCGTCACTGGGCCTATGCAAAATAGGCTCGGTGCGCGCAGAAGCGGGTTTAAAAGGGTTATACGTGTATATTACGCTCGTAACCCTTTTAAAATCTGCCCCATAATTAATTCTTCAACCTTGGGATAGTGGTATTATGCCTATCCAAGGATTGCTTAATACTTCGGTATTTTACCTAGTGCAGGGATCAAGTTTACCAACATCTAATACATCTGGTTTTATGTAAGGAATATTATTTTAAAAAGAAAAAGTATGGGACTTTTTACGTTGAATTGAACAGAGGGATACAATAAAACCTTTTGACTTTGATAATAACTCTACTGCACACACCTCTGATCCAGTTCTGAAACATCTCAAGCCTGCTCCTTTTTTCTACCAGTAAATGCAAAATAGAAAGTACACACATGCTCGCAATGTTTATACATGATAATTTCATGTGCATATAGTATTTCAACGCAAAACAAAAGTTTGAAAATTGACTCCATTGTGGACAGACATGCACTTTTCCCCATATAAAGGGGAGACTTTTCAATAGGTTTTTTTTTCTGTAATTATAATTAAACATTTGTTTACCTGTAGATGTCCCTTTGAAAATTTCACCTGTATTAATTTTGTTTAACATTCATGAATTTATTCATACATTTTTATTTTACTTTTTTCAAATCCTTAACCATAAATAGTAAATACCATTTTTAATACAGGTGTTTTCCCCCATAAAGATTAATTGGATTATCAAAGATCATAGTAACAGATATTCAAGAATTAAGACAAATAATGTCAAAGTATCTGATGCTTTCCGGTCCTTGTAAGCCATGCAATGAACTCCTAGAAGCTTGTGCCAGTCCAACTATTCTTCCATTTCTGCTGCTCTCATATTTTTAGTATAAAAAAATATGAATTCTACCTTCCTAGGTATCTGGCCATGTTGATACTGATTCACAAAAACATAATGGGCCAGATTTTCAAAAGGTAACGCACGCTGGGCCTATTTTCAAAAGGCCCATTGACGCACGTAAAGCCCCGGGACACGTGTAAGTCCTGGAGCTTGCAAAAGGTGGCGGACTGGGGGTGTGGCATGGGCAGGGAGGGGCAGTCTGGGGGCAGGCGGGGATGGGGCCAGAGGCCTCCGACACAGCGGCTATTTGCTGCTGTATCAGAGGATTTCATGCTGGCAGGCTGCCAGCACGCGCAACCTGTGCCTGCCTCCAGGCAGGTGCAAAAGGTTGGACAAGAATTTTGGGGTGGGTTAGAGTAGGGTTAGGGGGGAAAAGGTTAGGGGAAGGGGTTGGAAGGTTAGGTTAGGGGGAAGGGACCAGGGGAAGCCTGCGGGCGTCGGCACGTGCAAGGTGCACTAGTGTGCACCCCCTTGCGCACGCTAACCCCTAATTTTATAACTTGCTCGCATCGGCGCGCACAAGTTATAAAATTGGGCATACATGTATGCACGCCGGGTAGCGTGCGCACATGTATGCCCGCGTGTTGGTTTGATAATCTACCCCAATATTGGTGCATGCTAATAACTGTGCCAGTCACTGATGATTTAGTATACATGAAAACCCACCCTAAATTGAATGATTCTATTTATTTATTTATTTATTTATTTATTTATTTATTTATTTATTTATAATTTTTATATACCGAAGTTCTTGTAGGGACTACAAATCACTCCGGTTTACATAAAACAAAGAACTGCTCAACAGAGAGTGGAGCTTTACATGGAACCGTAGAACATATGGAACAGTATAAATGGATGACAATTAAACATAGTGAAAAATAAATAAAAATAATAGTTTAACTGGTAATAAATAAAGAATTATATTATTTACTATAAGCAGTATAACTGTTTAAAGTAGAAATAAATATTAACAATGCTAAATATATATAAGAAATAAAGTGAATTTTTGAACTCAAAGATAGTTGTCCAGTTACTTAGTACAGTGTCCAGTTACTTAGTACAGTGTCCATAAATAAAGGAT
Organism: Rhinatrema bivittatum; assembly: GCF_901001135.1. NCBI lineage: Eukaryota > Metazoa > Chordata > Amphibia > Gymnophiona > Rhinatrematidae > Rhinatrema > Rhinatrema bivittatum. Next base: position 740,858,590 of record NC_042616.1, on the reverse strand, counting down.
ACCTAGTAATTAGGAAGTCTATCCGTCTCTGTAAATTAAGCGTCTGGGAAAGCTTGTTGGAAGAGAAAAGTCTTCAGTCTTTTTTTGAATTCTTGGTGACTGGGTTCTAGTCTAAGATCTGGGGGAAGTATGTTCCACTGGTGTGGGCCTGCTGAAGATAGCGCTCGTTTGCTCAATGATGATTTTATTTGCGGAGCATGTAGTGTTCCTCTGTATGCGCTTCTGATTGGTCTCGAAGAAGTGTGTGTTTGGAGTTGAGTGCTTAATGTGATGGGAGCTAGTTTGTTTGTCGCTTTGTGGATGATAGTGAGTACCTTATAGAGTATCCTTTGTTTAATCGGAAGCCAATGTAAGTTCCGAAGGATTGGGGTGATGTGATCTTTTTTGTTCGTGCTAGTTAGAATTCTAGCCGCTGAATTCTGAACCATCTGTAGTGGTTTGATAGTGTTGGCGGGTATACCTAGTAGGGATGTGAATCGTGTCCTCGATCGTCTTAACGATCGATTTCGGCTGGGAGGGGGAGGGAATCGTATTGTTGCCGTTTGGGGGGGTAAAATATCGTGAAAAATCGTGAAAAATCATTAAAAAATCGAAAAATCGAAAAATCGAAAAACCGGCACATTAAAACCCCCTAAAACCCACCCCCGACCCTTTAAATTAAATCCCCCACCCTCCCGAACCCCCCCCCAAATAACTTAAATAACCTGCGGGTCCAGCGGCGGTCCGGAACGGCAGCGGTCCGGAACGGGCTCCTGCTCCTGCATCTTGTCGTCTTCGGCCGGCGCCATTTTCCAAAATGGCGCCGAAAAATGGCGGCGGCCATAGACGAAAAAGATTGGACGGCAGGAGGTCCTTCCGGACCCCCGCTGGACTTTTGGCAAGTCTCGTGGGGGTCAGGAGGCCCCCCACAAGCTGGCCAAAAGTTCCTGGAGGGCCAGCGGGGGTCAGGGAGCGATTTCCCGCCGCGAATCGTTTTCGTACGGAAAATGGCGCCGGCAGGAGATCGACTGCAGGAGGTCGTTCAGCGAGGCGCCGGAACCCTCGCTGAACGACCTCCTGCAGTCGATCTCCTGCCGGCGCCATTTTCCGTACGAAAACGATTCGCGGCGGGAAATCGCTCCCTGACCCCCGCTGGACCTCCAGGAACTTTTGGCCAGCTTGTGGGGGGCCTCCTGACCCCCACGAGACTTGCCAAAAGTCCAGCGGGGGTCCGGCAGGACCTCCTGCCGTCCAATCTTTTTCGTCTATGGCCGCCGCCATTTTTCGGCGCCATTTTGGAAAATGGCGCCGGCCGAAGACGACAAGATGCAGGAGCAGGAGCCCATTCCGGACCGCTGCCGTTCCGGACCGCCGCTGGACCCGCAGGTTATTTAAGTTATTTGGGGGGGTTCGGGAGGGTGGGGGATTTAATTTAAAGGGTCGGGGGTGGGTTTTAGGGGGTTTTAGTGTGCCGGCTCACGATTCTAACGATTTATAACGATAAATCGTTAGAATCTGTATTGTATTGTGTTCCATAACGGTTTAAGACGATATTAAAATTATCGGACGATAATTTTAATCGTCCTAAAACGATTCACATCCCTAATACCTAGTAGCAGGGAGTTGCAATAGTCGAGCTTAGAAAGAATGATAGATTGTAGTACTAGCCTGAAGTCGGAGAAGTAAAGGAGGGGTTTAAGTTTTTTGAGGACTTGCAGTTTGTAAAAGCAGTCCTTTGTGGTGTTGTTTACGAACTTTTTTAGGTTTAGATGATTATCAAGCCATGCTCCAAGGTCTCTGACGTCAGATGAGAACGTGTTGTTTGCGTTTGGTAGAGAGAGGCTGGAAGAGATTGTGAGTGGATCCTGGGAGACAATGAGCATTTCGGTTTTATTAGCATTCAATACTGAGGCTTGAAAGTAGGTTTTTGATAGGCTGTAGGCATTCGTTCCAGTACGTGATGGTTTTTTGAAGGGATTCTGTAATCGGAAGGAGGATTTGTATGTCGTCTGCATATAGGTAATGGGTAAGCTTAAGGTTTGAGAGTAGATGGCAGAGAGGGAGGAGGTAGATATTGAAGAGGGTGGGTGAAAGTGAGGATCCTTGCGGGACTCCTTGCTCTGTAAGGATTGGATGCGATTCTTTGTTATTTATCCTTACTTTGTAGAATCTGTTGCTTAAGAAGGAATGGAACCATCTGAGGGCTGTACCTTTGATCCCTATGTTGGCTAGTTGGTCTATAAGAGTAGAGTGTTTTACTGTATCGAATGCAGCGGAAAGATCCAGAAGAATGAGCAGGTAAGATTGTTTTTTCTCCAGATTAATGAGGATTGTGTCAGTGAGAGATAGTAAGAGAGATTCGGTGTTTAGGCGTTTTCGGAATCCATATTGAGCTGGGGATAGAATGTTGTGTTCTTCCAAATAATCTGACAGTTGCTTGTTGACAATTTTTTCCATCAGTTTGGCGATGAGTGGTAAGTTTGCGATAGGTCTAAAGTTAGCTGGGTCTGATGGGCATGCGTTTGGTTTCTTTAGCAATGGTTTCAATATTGCTAATTTTAACTGGTTAGGAACTAAGCCTTGAGAAAGGGATGTATTGATAATTTCTGCAATTGATTTTGAGATGGTGTTTGGTATGGCGATGAGGAGATTTGTTGGTATTGGGTCTGATGGGTGGGAGGAAGGTTTGAATTTTTTGAGTGTGTTTTCAATCTCCAATGAAGAAGTGAGCTCGAATGAATCCAGGCTTGAGTTTTGTTGGGGCAAGGGTGTGACATGGTGTGTTAGGGTAAGGTTGTTGGATGTGATTGATTGGGTAAGGTTGGTGATTTTTGTTTTGAAGTAGTTGGCTAGTTCGTTTGCTTTGTTGAGAGCTTGGTGGTCTGGGATAGTAGGAGGAGATGGTTTGGTTAAAGAGGAGACGTAAGAAAAGAGAGCCTTTGAGTCGAATATAAAGTGGTGTATTTTTTTTTCCGTAGAATTCTTTCTTTGTTCTAAGGATAGTATTCCTGTAAGTGTTGAGGAGGGATTTATAGATGGCATGTGTTGAAGTGGTTGGGTTTTTTCTCCAGCTTTGTTCTTTTTTTCTAAGAGATTGTTTAAGGGATTTAAGTCATGATAAAATTCTAGTCATGATAAAATTGACCATTGCTGTATTTTTAAAGTCTAAAAATGGAGAATAAACTCATTATTTATTTATTCCTTTTATAAACTGTCAATTTGTGGGGATAATTTTAGCTCTTTGCCCCCTATTCACTGACCCATGAATCATTTTATGTGGCTGAATTGCCGCTAAAAAATTTGTTTCATGGGGAAACACCATCCCAAGGCCTCCTCCCATACCTAGACACAATGCCAATCCCAACCCAACATCCATGTCACCTCATCTTCATCGTTTTGCTCCTTGAAGTGTTATGCTGATTTTGTGATTGAACTTAAAGCAGAAGTTTCAGCTAAGAGTTCCTTGCTACTATTAACTTTTTTTATATTTATTCTTCCTTGGATACCCCTTTAACTTCTTCAGAACTCTGCTACTATTCTACTTCCAGCTCTGTTTACTCTCAGTTAAAGTCTTTACTTCCTACATCCTAACAGTAGCAGAAAACGTATCTTCTCTTTTTTATATCCACTTTATGGGGGGAAAAAAACCCCCTGCCATCCAAGGTTCAAGATGCTCAATTAGAGATAGATTTTAAAAGGAGCGCGTGTGGCCTATATTTGCGCATGCTACCCAGCGCTCGCACATATACACCCGATTTTATAAAATATGCAGGCAGGCGCACGCATGTTATAAAATCCGGGGTCAGCGCGCGCAACGGGGTGTACAATTGTGCATCTTGCTCACACTGAGCCGCGCTGGCTTCCTTCATTCCCTTTCCCTAGCCTGACCTTCCCACCCCTTCCCCTAACCTTTCTCCCCCAGCCCTACTCTAACCCCCCTGATCTTTATTTTACCTTTATTTTACCGATTGCCGGCACACGATCTCTGACACAGTGGCAAATGGCCACTGTGCCAGGAGCGGCTGGCCCCGCCCCACCCCACCCCCTGCCCCGCCTCTGCCCTGCCCCAGACCGCTCCCGCCCCAACCCCTTTTTCCAAGCGCCGCGACTTACACATGTCCCGGGGCTTTACGCACACCACCGGGCCTTTTTGAAAATAGGCCCGGTGCGCGTATGTCTTTGAAAATCTGCCCCTTAATATTCCTACTCCAATCCAGACTGAAAATATACCTCATCAAACTCATATCAAGGCTTTGAACTTTTCAGTTTTACTTAACTCCTGATTTTGCTACTCATGAACTTTGTACCTCCTAGAATGACTCTTTTTTTTCTCTTCCTCTTATATGGAAACACCCTTAGGGGTAGATTTTAATAGATATGCGCGCGCATCCATGTGTGCGTGCTTCCCGGCGTGCACACATGGACACGAGATTTTATAACATGTGTGTGCAGGCGCGCACATCGGAGGTCAGTGCACACAAGGGGGTGCACAATTGTGCACCTTCCGTGCGCTGAGCCCACGCCGAGCCCGCACCAATCCATGCTGCCTTCCTCCGTTCCCTCCCCCCACCCCACCTTCCCTTGCTCTACTTCCCCTGCCCTTTCCCCCCTACCTTTTTCTTCTTTTCTCTTTTGTTTTAAAACTTACTTCAGCCCATTGTGCTGGGAGCCTCTGACCCCGCCCCCCTGGGCAGCCAGCCCCTCCCCACTCCCTCCCCGCCCTTTTTTGCAAACCCGGGACTTACACACATCCCGGGGCTTTATGCGCGGCACTGGGCCTCCTCCGGAATTAAACGGGTAGCCTTTTGAAAATCTGCCCCTTAGTGTAAATTATATAAAATGTAAACAGAGACGGAACACATAAACATATCCTTAAATAAAAGATGTCCTTGGTATTACAGCAATCCCCTTCCTCTAAAAAAAGGAAATAAAAAACAGTAAATTAAGTAATCTTTTAGCATGATGAGATGCCAATGTCAGTACTAAATCACATTTTATTTGTGACATATGATGGTAATGATTTTGAGGCAAATTCTGAAAACATTTCCTTAGGTAAACATTTCCCTGTAGAAATGGCCTGATATAAAATTGCCTACCCAATATGCTGGAATATTTATGTGTAAGGGAGTTATTTTCAGATGGATTTATATACTTAAAAATGCATTTTAAGCATACAACTGAACTTTAGGCATGGAAGTGGACTTTTGAAAATCGCTACAATACATGCTATTAAATTGTCAATAGGTTGTTGGAGTGTAAGTGCACTTTATTTGAGGTGAATTTTAAGACCTGCGCATGGGCGCACATGGATGCATCGATTTTAGAACATATGTGCATGTGTACATGAATACATGCACTTGTTATAAAATCAGCTGTACGTGCCATACATGTGCACGTGATTTTATATTGACACTTGCATGTGCATGCAATCGCAGCCTGGCTCTTATAAGTGTGTGGATTTTAGTAGATAAGCGCACTGATGCAATTACCTGTTTCCCCAGTTAAATCCCAGTTTGCAACAGTAAATGGGTGAACTTCCTAACCCCCCTAACTTTCTTCCTTTTTACCCTATTAGCCCTGACCCTTAAAATCCCGCTGACTAGCCTAGTTTATTTTATTTTAATACTTAAGCGCTGTCTATAGCAGAAGAAGAGCTATGCAGAAGGAGACCCTGGTGCATGCTTGTGTGCATAAATGTTTACATGTAGGCTTCATATAACAGACTCAGCTTGCCCATGCCCTGCCCATTCCCTGCCAGATTCCACCCCTTTTTTCAATTTAGGATTTGTGGGCATACTGGGGAATACATGCATTCACACACTTTTTAAAATCCACGCAGTGCTCACTGGGCCGAGTAATGCGCATATCTCCCAGCTTTGGCATGCATAGGGCTTCTAAAATTGTCCAGTAAGCACATCAATGGACTTTTGTAAATTACTATGATATACAATGGGGTAGATTTAAAAAGACTGTGCGCAGACGTACATGTGCACGCGGTACCCGGCGCTCACACATGTACACCCGATTCTATAACATGTTATACAATCCAGGGTCGGAGAAAGCAAGGGGGTGCACAATTGTGCACCTTGCGAGCGCCAAGCCGCGCTGCCTTCCCCCATTCCCTTTCCCCCCACCCCACCTTACCTTCCCTTCCCTTCCCATACTTCCCCACCCTTTTCCCCCTACCTTTTTCGTTTTCTTTTGTTGTTTCCAAACTTACTTCAGGCCTGGGGCTGAAGTAAGTCACTCTTGCTGGCCGACTGCCGGAGCACGATCCCAAGCCTAGCAGCAAATGGCTGCTGTGCCTGGAGCCAACAAGAGAGGGAGCTATTTTAGATTTAATACTTAGTGGAACGCAGGATTTGGTGAGAGGGGTAATGTTGGTGGGGCCACTGGAAGGAGGACAATAAGTAAATCTGCTGCTCTAACACAAAACTTTCAAAAGGGAAACTTTGATAAAATGAGGAAAATAGAAAAAACTGAAAGGTGCAGCTGCAAAGGTTAAAAGTGTTCAACAGGCATGGACATTGTTTAAAAATACAATCCTAGAGGCGCAGTCCATATGTATTCCACACATTAAGAAAGGTGGAAGGAAGGCAAAACGAGGTGAAAGAGGCTATTTTAGCCAAAAAAAAAATCCTTCAAAAATTGGAAGAAGGATCCATCTGAAGAAAATAGGATAAAACATAAGCATTGTCAAGTTAAGTGTAAAACATTGATAAGACAGGCGAAGAGAAAATTTGAATTGAAGTTGGCCATAGACGCAAAAACTCACAATAACAACTTTTTTAAATATATCCAAAGCAAGAAACCTGTGAGGGAGTCGGTTGGATCATTAGATGACCGAGGAGTTAAAGGGGCTCTTAGGGAAGATAAGGCCATTGCAGAAAGACAAAATTAATTCTTTGCTTCCGTGTTTACTAATGAGGATGTTGGGGAGATACCAGTTCCAGAGATGGTTTTCAGGGGTGATGAGTCAGACGAACTGAACAAAATCACTGTGAACCTGGAAGATGTAGTAGGCCAGATTGACAAACTAAAGAGTAGCAATCACCTGGACCGGATGGTATGCATCCTAGGGTACTGAAGGAACTCAAAAATTAAATTTCTGATCTATTAGTTAAAATGTGTAACCTATCATTAAAATCATCCATTGTACCTGAAGACTGGAGGGTGGCCAATGTAACCACAATATTTAAAAAGGGCTCCAGGGGCGATCCGGGTAACTATAGACCAGTGAGCCTGACTTCAGTGCCTGGAAAAATTTATTTTATTTATTTATTTAAAAACTTTTATATACCGGTATTAGTATGCACACATCATACCGGTTTACAATGTAACTTTAAAGGCAGAAATTACAATGAACAGGGAGGGCGAACAAGGAGGAGTATACAAAGAGCAGGAGGTGGAGGAATTAAAGCAATAAATAAAACTGCAACGGACTATTTACAGGAATATACAAGGCGTAGGCAAGATACTTGCGGAAGTCAGTGTACTTAATCAGGGTAGGCTTAATCAGGGTAGGCTTAATCAGGAAAAATAGTGGAAACTATTCTCAAGTCGTAGAGCATATATAAAGACATGTTTTAATGGAACACAGTCAACATAGATTTACCCAAAGGAAGTCTTGCCTAACAAATCTGATTCATTTTTTTGAAGGGGTTAATAAACATGTGGATAAAAATGAAGCTGTAGATGTCGTGTATTTGGATTTTCAGAAGGGGTTTGACAAAGTCCCTCATGAGAGACTTCTAAGAAAACTAAAAAGTCATGGGATAGGAGGCGATGTCCTTTCGTGGATAACAAACTGGTTAAAAGACAGGAAACAGAGAGTAGGATTAAATGGTCAATTTTCTCAGCGGAAAAGGGTAAACAGTGGAGTGCCTCAGGGATCTGTACTTGGACCGGTGCTTTTCAATATATATATATATATAAATGATCTGGAAAGGAATACAATGAGTCAGGTTTTCAAATTAGCGGATGATACAAAATTATTCAGAGTAGTTAAATCACAAGTGGATTGTGATACATTACAGGAGGACTTGCAAGACTGGAAGATTGGGCATCCAAATGGCAGAGGAAATTTAATGTGGACAAGTGCAAGGTGCTGCATATTGGGAAAAATAACCCTTGCTGTTGTTACACGATGTTAGGTTCCATATTAGGATCTACCACCTAGGAAAAGGATCTAGGCATCATAGTGGATAATACTTTAAAATCATTGGCTCAGTGTGCTGCAGCAGTCAAAAAAGCAAACAGAATGTTAGGAATTATTACGAAGGGAATGGTTAATACAACAGAAAATGTTATAATGCCTCTATATCGCTCCATGGTGAGACCGTACCTGGAATACTGTGTACAATTCTGGTTGCCGCATCTCAAAAAAGATATAGTTGCGATGGAGAAGGTACAGAGAAGGGTAACCAAAATGATAAATGGGATGGAAAAGCTCCCCTATGAGGAAAGGCTGAAGAGGTTAGGGCTGTTCAGCTTGGAGAAGAGATAGCTGAGGTGGGATATGATAGAGGTCTTTAAGATCATGAGAGGTCTTGAACGAGTAGATGTGAATCGGTTATTTACACTTTCGAATAATAGAAGGAATAGGGGGCATTCCATGAAGTTAGCAAGTAGCACATTTAAGACTAATAGGAGAAAATTATTTTTCACTCAACGTACAATAAAGCTCTGGAATTTGTTCCAGAGGATGTGGTTAGTGCAGTTAGTGTAGCAGGGTTCAAAAAAGGTTTGGATAAGTTCTTGGAGGAGAAGTCCATTAATGGCTATTAATCAAATTTACTTAGGGAATAGCCACTGCTATTAATTGCATCAGTAGCATGGGATCTTCTTAGTGTTTGGGTAATTGCCAGGTTATTGTGGCCTGGATTGTCCTCTGTTGGAAACAGGATGCTGGGCTTGATGGACCCTTGGTCTGACCCAGCATGGCAATTTCTTATGTTCTTATGAGGGAACGGGATGAGCTTGAACTTACTTGCATACTTTTGTATTGACAAAGTATGCACATAAAATTTCTTGAAAATGTTTATGCATATAGGGGCGGATTTTAAAACCCCTGCGTGCCGGCGCACCTATTTTGCATAGGCCGCCGGCGCGCGCAGAGCCCCGGGACGCGCGTAAGTCCCGGGGCTTCCTGTCGGGGGCGTGGCGGGATGACGTGGCGTTTAGGGGGCGGGGCGCGGTGTTTCGGGGGGCGGCAATGTGGGCGTGGTTTCGGCCTGGGGGCGTTCTGGGGGCATGGCCGCGGCCTCTGGGACAGCCCCCGGGAGCGGACCTCGGAGCGGGGAAGCCGGCCGACGCGCGCAAAGTTACGCCTGCTGAAAGCAGGCGTAACTTTGCCGACAAAGGTAAGGGGGGGATTTAGATAGGGCCGGGGGGTGGGTTAGGTAGGGGAAGGGAGGGGAAGGTGGGGGAGGGCGAAGGAAAGTTCCGTCCAAGGCTGCTCCAAAATCGGAGCGGCCTCGGAGGGAACAGGCAGCGCGCGCTGGGCTCGGCGCGCGCAGGTTGCACAAATGTGCACCCCCTTGCGCGTGCCGACCCCGGATTTTATAAGATACGTGCGGCTACGTGCGTATCTTATAAAATCCAGCGTACTTTTGTTCGCGCCTGCTGTGCGAACAAAAGTACGCGCTCGCGCAAGTATTTAAAATCTGCCCCATAATAACAAGTATTATTGCAGATGGGTAGTTTTGATGGGTTAATTTTCAAAGGAAACTTATGCACTTGAGTTTACTTTGAAAATTGATGTAACATGCACATTTAGGCAACTAATTTATGCAGACTATTACAAAATTACCCTAAATATGTCTTGGTTTGATAAGGCAAAAGCTAAATGTCAACATTAATTTGAAGAATTTTTCTAAGAGCTGTCTAAAATTATTCAATCACTCACATAATTTATTTTTAACATAAAGGACCCAAGTAAAGTAAATAGGCAGAAGAAGTACATTTACAATGCTAATAACTGTTTTTAAGTTGTAACCTTATAGGACTACTATGATTTCTGTCCCAGGCAGGGCTTTTTTAAATAAAATATTACTGATGGGATTGTATCTGTTTAACTCATTTTTTTGAACTTCAGGACACCTTGATTCATAAAATAATATATTATTTATGACAGTAAATTATTCCCCATTGAGTTAAAATGTTTGATGCTTTGCAATGCAAGCTCATAAATAGATCTTACATCTCATCTCCACTGTGTACTGCTCTAATTCAGAGTTCTAGGAATGAATTTACCTCTTGTGTCACACTGTGGTGAGACTAAGCCTTTCTAGCATATAGAATCTCAGCTGTTGTGCTACATCCTAATTTAAATCCTGGAAAAAAATCATGAATTTTTAACTCCACAGAATAAGGTAGCTTGATTGATTAACGCTAAACGGAGTTCTAAGATAAAATGCATATTTTTATGGCATCAAATATTTTAGTTTTAATAATAAAATATACCAATATTTGCCATTGAATTTAGTCCAGGCTCATACCAGTATACAATTCATTATCAGGAAAGGTTTGCAGGAAAGCAAGAACAGATCAATTGTACTTATTTCTAGGAGTGATTAGAAGTGGCTGCTTCTCAAATTGTTCTTTTTGGGAGAAATTAGGAAGAATCATCACAAGCAGGTGATGAACAAAGAGTACAAAGAGCTAATTCTAATGGTCTGTGGTGAAAACTTCAAAAGACTCATTGAAATTGTTGTGCTCGGTGACGGGAGCACCAGGGGGTGCTCCTAAGTGCAGGACAAGATGTGTGCCCCTGCGGTGAGACTAGTCCCTCTGGGTGGACACGAGGAATCTGGAGGGCTGGAACCCCCACCGGACCTGCATGCCCCGGAAAGACCACCAACACTATGGTGGTCTCTGAACAGTCCTCCTACCGTTCCCAGCCCTTTCGGACCTGCCACAGGGAGCAGCAGAGGTGGCAGGCCGGATAGAGGTCAGGTTAGCTGAAGGCCTTGGAACAGACGAGAAGAGGTCTTGGAATTTGGAACAGATGAGATGGGCGAGCACAGTCCTTCAGGCACCCTACATAGCCTGTAGGCTGGTCATGGACAACACTGTCCTCCATGCGCCCTACCCAGCCAGAATGCTGGTCATGGACCACGAGGAGAGCAGGCATGCTCAGGACAAGACACACGGAAAGGATTGAGCAAACCCTGGATCCTCTGAGTTCGGAACTAGGGAACTTGAGGGCCGGAACCTCAACAATAAAAACAGGAACCTCCAGAGGCATGGGTTACTCGGAACCTGGGTCATCAAGACTGGAACATCGGGAGTGGAACATCAGGATACTGCAGATATCATCAGGATCAGGAGATGAAGATATCAAGGAAGCAAGGCAGGAACAAGACAGAGAAGTCCTAGGGAGGACTGATCCCTTGCCAAGGTGATGAGTGAATGCACGAAGAGTCCTTAAGTAGGCAGACGAGGCATCTCCCTGGGTGGAGCTCCACAAGGGCCACACCTGTGCTGGCCCTCTAAATCAGGAGAGAAGCCACGGGCATGCACCTAAGGAAGGAAGGGTCAAGACCCTGGACAGCAGCCATGCTGCCGCTGCAACGCTGAGTCAGAGAGGAGGAAGCTGGGCCTCAGGGCAGGCCCCAATGACATCAGAGGTGTACGAGCCGCTGAAGGAGGGTCCGGAGGCAGCTCCCCTGCCAGCCAAGTCCACGGATGCGGCCTCCATGCTGCGGAAACACAAGACAACATTGGCAGCCTCCTGCCACATCGGGGAGGCCTGGCACGGCTCCTGCCACGCTGGCAAGATGGCAGTCGGCTTCGGGAGCACATGGCATCAGTGGCCTGAGGCGAGGCCCCGGCTTCAGCTGCGGCCTCCGGGCCAAGGTAGAGCCTGCTCGCGGCCCCGCCGTGAGCAGGATCACAACAGTACCCCCCCCTCTCAAAGGGGGTCTTCCCTTTTCTTTGGGAGATCCAGGAAGGACAACTGGAACTGAGATGGTGCAGGCACCTCCTGCAGGTTGTATGGAAAGCGGACAAGGAACATGGAACAAGAAGAACAAGAAAACAGACAAATGGAAAAAGAACAGCAGAGCAATGGAAACAAGCAGAGCATGGGAACAAAGAACAAGACGCAGCGGGTCATAGAACAAGCAAGACAAGTGCAGAGCACAAGAAAACAAGGAACAGCGAAACACAGGAACAGGCAAACAGCAGAACACAAAAACAGGACAAGAAACAACAATGGAGTGGAGAACAACAAGAATACAACAACGGAGCAGAGAACAAAGCAAGGAACAAGGCACTGAACAAGGCAATGAACAAGGCAAGGAACAAAGTACAAGAAATAGCAAGAACAACAAGAGCAACAAGAGCAAACAAGAGCAACAAGAGCAAACAAAAACAAGGGCAGGAACAAGGAACAACAAAAACAAGGAACATCAAGACATGGGTGGAAATCCAGGGTGGGATCAAGCTGAACAGCAACACCAGGAGGGGCACAGGTGCCTCCTGCAGGTCGTGGAATCCCATCCTGGAATGACGAAGAACTGAAAGTCTGGATGCAGGCGCCTCCTGAAGGTCATGGGAACCAGACAGCTGACACCTCCAGTCTCCTCTCTGCTCCCACTCTTGTGAAGCCAGACCACCATTGCTCTTCTCCAATCACTTGACACCACACCCATTTCTAGGAATCTATTGAACAGGTCACACAGTAGACCTGCCAGCACATCTCTGAGCTCCCTCAGTATACTGGGATGAACTTCATCAGGCCCCATAACTTTGTCCACTTTCAGTTTCCCCAGCTCTTCCCATACATTCTCTTCTGTAAATGGAGTTATATCTACTCCACTCCCCTCCAGTTTCTTGTTAACTAGCGATGGTCCTTCTCCAGGGTCCTCTTTAGTGAACACAGAGCTGAAGTATTCGTTTAATATTTCTGCCATTTCTTCGTCTCTCTCCACACATTGATCCTTTTCACCTTTCAATTTCACTATATCGCTTTGAACTTTTCTCCTTTCTCTGATATATCTGAAAAATGTTTTGTCACCTCGCTTTACCTCTTTGGCAATCTTTTCTTCCGCTTGACTTTTTGCCGTCTTGATTACTTTCTTTGTCTCCCTCAGTTCCACCAGATATTCTTACTTGTGCTCCTCCCTTTGGGATCCTTTATATTTCTTAAACACTGTTCTTTTAGCTTTTATTTTGTCAGCCACCTCCTTTGAGAACTAGATAGGTTTCATTTTTCTCTTGCTTTTCTTTACTTTTCTAACATATTGTTAGATTTTGAAGAAGGGATTCTCAGTCTACATCCAGCAGATTAAAATCTCCAACAATCACCACTTCTCCCTTCTTTCCCATTTTTTGGATGTCTTCAACCAGATCTCTGTCAAGTTCTTCCATTTGATTTGGAGGCCTGTAAACCACTCCAATAAAAATGGATGCCCCATCATCTTTTTTTAGGTCTGCCCATAGTGGGGTAGATTTTAAAAAGCATTTACTCGAGCAAAACTGGTTTTTGCTCGAGTAAATACACTTTACTCAAGTAAGTGGGCTTTTCAAAATTGCTACAATATATGCCATTGAATTGTCCATAGGATTTACTCAAGTAAGTGCACTTTACTTGAGTAAATAGCTTTTGAAAATTGCTACGATAGTATGTCACATTTACATGCGTAACTCCTTTGAAAATGACCCCCTTTGCTTCTTCTTTGCTCCATCTTCCTTGCAGCTCAGATGCTTGGATATTGTTTCTGACATAAAGAGCCACTCCTCCCCATTTTCTGTCCTCTCTGTCCTACCTTAACAAGTTATAGCCAGGTATTGCCATATCCCAATCATGAGATTCCGTGAACCACGTCTCCATGACAACAACAACATCCAAGTCCACCTCCACCATTAGGGCTTGCAGATCTGGGATTTTATTGACCAAACTACGAGCATTTGAGCTCATAGCTTTCCAGATTTTCTCATTCAGATTACTGGTTTTTTTGGACTCCATTTGTGACTTATTTAGTTGAGTTTTGTTATCCACGTCACCCTTTTCTATTGCATTTGTATTTGGGAGGGAGACATTCTACTTTTTTTCTGCCACCCCCAGCATCTAGTTTAAATGCCTTATGACATAGGATTTTAATTTATCTATTAGGATCCTTTTTCCAGCCACAGACAAATGTAAGCCATCTTTGACAAAGAACTTTTTACTGTTCCATACACCACCCCACAAACCCCAACCCAGATTAGTCTTTGGGAAGATTAGTCTTTGGGAGGTGGGTTGGGGTTTATGAGGTGTAACACCACCCCACAAACCCCAACCCACCTCCCAAAAACTAACCAGGGCCAGGAAGGTGTGTCACCAGTTGAAGAAAGTGCACAGCATGCGGTATACCCTTCTTCGATGCAATAGGGGCTGTCTGTGGCTGACCCACATGTCAGCATACAGCTCAGATGCCCAAGCTACCAATCACTCTTTTTAGCCCCAGGGGGGCTCCCAAGGTCAGGGATGGGCATCTAACACCACTGCTGAAGCATGTTGGTGATATAATAAAGGGGGATGTACGGCTCAGGATTGCAAATACAAACACATTTGCACCTAATGTGCCACGATTCACTCGCCACCAATGCACAAAGAATGCTCCTGGTACGAGAGGCAAGAGCCAGTTAGGTGGGAGCAGCTGGAGATGGGTCTCAGCCTTTACTACAATAGGCACACAGTGGCTACTCTACATGAGGATTTGAAGGACGGCTTCAGAATCCCTTTCAAGGATTCTCTGAACCCATTCAGCCACATGAATGCACCTTCTGCAACCAAGTTTGCCAAGGTTGTGAGGAAGAAGCTGACAGTGAAGATTAGTCTTGGTAGGGTGGTGGGCCAAATCCCCCTGCATCCTTTGACAGAATGGTTTATCATCATTGGAGGTAGTGCCCAAAAAAGAGCTGGATAAGTTTAGGCTTATACATAACATTTCTTACCCATCTGGGCAGGCCGTGAATGATTCCATCCTCCAGGAGGCCTGTTTGGTCCAATACACCTTCTTCAACCATGCGCTCAACCTCTTCAGGGTTTGTGTGGAGGGGGCTTTCATGGTTAAGGTGGATATTAGGGATGTGAATCGTTTTAGGACGATTAAAATTATCGTCCGATAATTTTAATATCGTCTTAAACCGTTATGGAACACAATACAATAGAGATTCTAACGATTTATCGTTATAAATCGTTAGAATCATGAGCCGGCACACTAAAACCCCCTAAAACCCACCCCCGACCCTTTAAATTAAATCCCCCACCCTCCCGAACCCCCCCCAAATGACTTAAATAACCTGCGGGTCCAGCGGCGGTCCGGAACGGCAGCGGTCCGGAACGGGCTCCTGCTCCTGAATCTTGTTGTCTTCAGCCGGCGCCATTTTCCAAAATGGCGCCGAAAAATGGCGGCGGCCATAGACGAACACGATTGGACGGCAGGAGGTCCTTCCGGACCCCCGCTGGACTTTTGGCAAGTCTCGTGGGGGTCAGGAGGCCCCCCACAAGCTGGCCAAAAGTTCCTGGAGGTCCAGCGGGGGTCAGGGAGCGATTTCCCGCCGCAAATCGTTTTCATACGGAAAATGGCGCCGGCAGGAGATCGACTGCAGGAGGTTGTTCAGCGAGGCGCCGGAACCCTTGCTGAACGACCTCCTGCAGTCGATCTCCTGCCGGCGCCATTTTCCGTACGGAAAATGGCGCCGGCCATACGCATATGGCCGGCGCCATTTTCCGTACGAAAACGATTCGCGGCGGGAAATCGCTCCCTGACCCCCGCTGGACCTCCAGGAACTTTTGGCCAGCTTGTGGGGGGCCTCCTGACCCCCACGAGACTTGCCAAAAGTCCAGCGGGGGTCCGGAAGGACCTCCTGCCATCCAATCGTGTTCGTCTATGGCCGCCGCCATTTTTCGGCGCCATTTTGGAAAATGGCGCCGGCTGAAGACAACAAGATTCAGGAGCAGGAGCCCGTTCCGGACCGCTGCCATTCCGGACCGCCGCTGGACCCGCAGGTTATTTAAGTCATTTGGGGGGGGTTCGGGAGGGTGGGGGATTTAATTTAAAGGGTCGGGGGTGGGTTTTAGGGGGTTTTAATGTGCCAGTTTTGCGATTTTTAGATTTTTAGATTTTTAGATTTTTCACGATTTTTCACGATATTTTACCCCCCCAAACGGCAACAATATGATTCCCTCCCCCTCCCAGCCGAAATCGATCGTTAAGACGATCGAGGACACGATTCACATCCCTAGTGGATATAGAGTCTGCCTTCCTGCTCTTACCTGTGCATCCATTCAACTTTCCTTTGCTGAAGTTCTTCTTCATGGGCGCTAATTACTTTGATAGGTGCATGCCCATGGGGTGCTCAGTTTTGAACATTGACTTTGAGGATTTCAGCACCTTGTTGCATTGGGAGTTGTCCCGATGAACAGGTTTGACAAGCATTGTTCTCTACTTGGACAATTTTCTATTCGTGGGCCCTTGCTACTCAGGTATATGCCGCAATCTCTACAATGGTTTTCAAACCATGGCCAGAGACTTTGGCATTCGGCTGGCAGTGGACAAATTGGAACCACCAACTAAGGTGCTTACTTTCCTCAGCATCGAGCTTAACACCATTCACATGTTGTCTAGACTTCCAGCCAATAAAATTCAGAAGCTGGCCAAAATGATCCAGGGTATGTGCTTGGCTCACAAGATTACCCTAGCCACCATGCAATCCTTAATCGGGAGCCTAGCTTTTGTTTGTTGGGTAATTCTGATGGGGCTGGCATTTCTGCACCAATTGATTACTGCTTCCATGACAGTCATAAAGAAGTACCACCACTTGCCAGCTACCCATGCTATGCATGAGGATCTTGGGATGTGGGAAACATTCTTCTCTGATTTCAATGGCTCAGTAGTGTGGCAAGCACCACCAGTATCAAGCTTTGACTTAATGTTCTCCAATGCCTCAGGGGGCATTGGATTTGGCCTATACTGTCAGGGCATCTGGTGCGTGGAGACAAGGCCACATAATTGGATAGATTCAGGGATCACATTGAACATCACCTTTCTGGAGCTATTCCCAATAGTAGTGGTGGTCCACATTTGGAATGAGCAACTGGTGAACAGAAAGGTGATATTCTAGTGTGACAATCTAGTGGTCATCCACATAATCAATTGGCAGTCTGCGAGATGACCTCCAGTTTTGAAACTCCTGAGGGTATTGGTCTTGAGGTATTTGCAGATAAATGTTATGGCATGGGTGAGGCACATCCCCGGTCTTCACGATGAGATTGCTGATTGTCTTTCTTGTTATAAGTGGGAAGACTTCCACAGACTCACTCTGGACACCAAAGAGACGAGGACGCTGGTTCCTATACATATCTGGAGCATTAGAGCCAGAACACACTCGACCTGATGCGCCAGTCAAGCAAACAATCTATCTCACAAGCATACCTGAGCAGATATAACAACATCTTAGAGTTCCTAGAAACCTCTGACCAGTCAACCAGGATGGTGAAATACATTGCACAGGCTAAACAGCGTGGCACATCTTGAGGCACAATCCAAATGAATCCGGTGGGTACCACCTTTTTTGTGAAGTCCCAGGGTTTGCCCAACCCAGTAAGGGACTTTGCAGTTAGGCATGTCCTTGCAGGTTGGGCCAAATACAATCCACACATTCCTGATGCACACTGTCCTATTTGGCATGATCACCTGCCTGCTTTATGATGCTCTTTGCCTTCTGTAGTATTGCACCATTTCAAGCTGGTCTTGTTCCTTGCTGCCTTTTGCATTGCATTCTTTGCCGCTTGTCACTTGAGCAAATTAATTGTCGCGGCTAGTTACAGACATGACCACTCTGGTCTTCGAGCTTGTGATGTTTCCATCTCCAATGGGAAGCTGACTCTCCAGATACAGAGATCAAAGACCAACCAGCTCGGCCACAGGGCATCGGTCACACTTGCTGAAGTACTGGGTTTGGTTATATGTCCCTTTGCTAATCCAGTGCACTACAGGGCACTAAGGCCCTCCGGGGGAAAACAGTTGCTACTGCATGCCAACTGACTCCCGCTGAGCAAGTATCCGGATGTAGCTGGGCTGAGGTCAGAACAGTTTGGAACTCATTCATTCTGGAATGGGGTGGCTTCCAGCACAATTGCATCTGGGATGTCGGGTAGAACCATCCAGTGTATTGGTAGATGGTGCTCTCCGGCATACCTGTCTTATATTAGACAGGTAAATTGATCCCTGGGATTCGGCACATCTTAGTGATTTTGGCAAGGAATCTCACTAGTGCGATCGACCTCCCCCCAAGGCAATTTTAATATTTTCTGTCTTTCAGGCCCCCACAGCCCTCATGGATTCCAAAGTACCATAGGCACTATAGGGCTAGTGTGCCCTGCCGACAGACAGCCCCCTCTCACATCAAAGTAGGGTACACCATATACTGTGCACTGCCTCCAACTGGTGACCCCTCTCCCGGCTCACGTACCTACACCATAGTGCCCAGATAGACTTACGGCTTATCCGGGAACCTCCACCAACCCAATTGCAGCCAATGCCTAGGAGCCCAACAAAACCCTGTAAACAGTATGCTTCAAAGTGTTCAGGAATAGGTCCTGTCCCTTATCTGAGAGATACACCCTTTCGTTGTGGAACAACCCCATGCAATCCATGCATAGCCAATCGTGCTTATCATGAATGTCATGCCATGTTCAGTGAAGTTGCCAATCTGCCCCAACCCTGCAATTGGGCAGTCACCTTGCTTGGGCAAGGTGGGTGACCAGGAATGCCCTGAAGATAATTACTTCCTGGAGGGCAGGACCTTGCTTGGTTGCACTGGGTGCTGGGCCAGAGATGATGTGCTCATGGCACAGAAAGGGGCACTTTGACAGCGCTATCTATGTTATGGCTTTGATACATGGTTATGGTGGTATGTTATTATGGTTAATAAAGCTGCGGCCTATTTTACCCCACATCTGGTTTCTATGGTACTTTGAAATCCATGAGTGTGTGCTGCCTTCACTCCTCTCCCCCTCCTTTTAATGACAAATGGTCATGGCTGACATGTTAAGGCATGGTGCTGGGTCAGTGCATGGATGCTGCAAATAACCCGGCATCATTTCTGGAGCTGGAGTGGGAGGTTGACTGTAGCACTCACCAGCTGTGTGTTGGAGTTATCATTGCAGGCGTTGGTGCCATGTGATGACATTACCGATGCACTGGCATTACCCTGAAGGCACACACATGCGCCACTGAGCACTGCACCACTGGCAAAGATGAGGGAATAAGGACAGGATGGGGGAAGACCACGATGACAGCCAGGGACCTTGGAGGAGGGCTGGGACATGCGGAGATGGCCCATTGGGAGGCAGCAGCACGGGGGGTTATCTGAGCAGCGTGCCCTGGTTCTGACCCTTTCGGCTCCTACTCCCCGCACTGATGCCTTTGCCGCGAACCTACCCACTCACCCCTTGAATTATTTGGTTATATCTGCTAGTGAGACTTGTTAGTAAGACTTCATTGTGTTTGTTTCTTGTCACAGCAGGGTAGGGGGACCCAAGCTGCGAGGGGAATCACCAGTTAAAGACAGTGCACAGCATGTGAATACCTTACTTCAAAGCAGTGGGGACTGTCTGTCGCCAGGGCATGCTGGATGCATAGTTGGGGCAGACTGGACGTCCCGATCCTGCAATTGGGCAGTCACCTTGCTTGGGGCAAAGCAGGTTACCGGGAACGCCCTGAAGATAATTGCCTCCTGGAAGGCAGGGCCTTGCTTGTCGTGGCAGTCCCCAGGCTGGAGGTGATGTGATGACCATGCAGAAAGGGCCACTTTGACAGCTCTATCTATATTATGGCTTGGGTACACATTTATGGTTCTATGCTGTTAATATTGTTAATAAAGCTGCGGCCAATTTTACCCCACATCTAGTCTCTATGGTACTCTGGAATCCGTGAGTGTGTGCTGCCTTCTCCCCCCCCCCCCCCCCCCCCCCCTCCCCTTTAGCAACAAATGGTTGCGGTTGCCCAGGTTAAAGTTTAGTATTTATTTGAGAAACAGAACATCAATACAAAACAATAATGCCTATTTTCTTTAGAAGCTGCAGAGCTCATCAGAAGGTGAAACTGAAAGCAGCAAAACAGAGAGAGAAAGAGAAACAAGGTGTGTCTTATGACATCAGCTCAACTCCTTTGTCCAATCACAAGCAGTAAGTGCTATAAAGAGAAAGAGAGAAAACATTTTCACATTCTTATTTTACATAATTGTGCATTAGTTCAATACACACAAACATGCATAAGAAGTTTGCCTCCCTGTTACACTTTTAAAAGAACCGGAGACAGCTGTGTGTCACAGTTGAAATTAACACTTTAAATATGATCCAGAAATATTGTTAAACTTTCAAACAATTAGCAACCAAATATCTCAATATTTATTAGATTCCTAGAATTTATACTTACCTCTTGTAACTGAAATTAATGCATAAGCTTGTGTTTTGTCTACATGTTTTAATGGTCCTATTTTCAATAAACAACTTATTTTATCTCTATATAAGGTAATGCATTAGCTCCTAAAGAAGTATATATTTAATTAACTCTAGCATGCAATAGCTATACATCATCTCTGGTTCTCTGTCCCTTAGCAGTTTCCAGCAGTGATCTTATCCTAATTCTACAACACAGTCTCAGATCTTTGAGACAGATGTCAAGATAACTAACAGAAGGAAAACCAAGCCCAGATTCCAGAAATTTATAACATTTGAGAGATGAAAGGATTCAAAAAATATTCAATGAAAACTGAAAGAGGTTCCATCAAAGAACCTTTAGCAGATACAGTAGGTCTAACAGGTCTAACAGTGCATTTTTGGGACCGTGAATAATACGGGCACCCTCAGCTGTACAACCATCAAAGAGATTGTGAACCAAATGGATTTGACATTTGCTTAACAAAATAACATTCACTACATCTATGTTAGTAGTAAGTTTAAAATCCAGTTGGCCCTGATATTCTAATATTGGAAAAAATCATTCTTACATCTTAAGCTGCCAACATTTAGACAAAGATTGGAAAAAGGACAGAGAAAATATTGGCAACATCACTTGACTGCTATTGCTCCAGAACTTGGAAGCTAGATATGTATCCACAACTGATCTCGAGAGGGTAATTTCTGTAAACAAATTACCAGAGATGTCAGCAGCTACATCTTTTCTACCACCTGCTGCTTTATAATGAACAAAGAGCTCAAAAGGACATATCAGGAAATAAAGCTTGTTAAATTTCAGAAAAGTTTTATCCTATGTGTAGGTTTCTGGGAAAAATGGTCACTAATCCTCCATCTATTAGAGCAACTTGATGGTGCCATAAGGGAAATAAACACATATGTACAAATTAAGGACAACTTTCAAAGATCTCTGCATATGTGTGTATTTGGGTATTCAGAGATCTAATACAAGGACTTTGGGAAACTCCATGAAGTTAGCAAGTAGCACATTAAAAACAAATTGGAGAAAATTCTTTTTTATTCAATACACAACTAAACTCTGAAATTCATTGCCAGAGGATATGGTTAAGGCTTTTAATGTAAATGGATTTAAAAAAGATTTGGAAAAGTTCCTGGAGGAAAAGTCAATAAACTACTATTAATCAAGTTGATTTAGGAAATAGCAACTAAATATTATTGACATTAGTAGCATGGGATTTATTTGCTAATCAGGTACTTGCTACGTACTTGTAACTTGGATTGCCCACTGCTGGAAACAGGATGCTGTACTTCATTAAACCATGGTCTGACCCAGTATAGAAATTTGTTACATTCCTATTTTATCATTTTCACAGTTTATAAAATATGCATATATATGCCCAAGCATACATGCATATGTTTCAGTTCGTGCAAACATTAATAATACATTAAAAGTACATATTTTACCTATTTCCTAAACATATGCATGTACATTTTACACATGAAAAAAAAAAACCCTTTTATGCATAAAAACCTGATTCATTCATAAAATTAGGTATGTTTTAAAATATATGTGCATACTTGAAATCACTGGTTTGCTGATACCTCAACCAGTTTACTCCCTTCATTTCCATTTCAATGAGAGCCTCCTAATGATTCCCCCTGAATTTCCACCAGTTCACCCAGTCCTCCCACTCAAGAGTAGCAGACAATAGAGGACTCTGATATCAGTTGTGCTTGTTAATTAGTAGGTGTAATATTGCATAAATTTCCTAAAGTACTTACATAAATCTCTTATAAAATAACAGCATATGCGTGAACTTCACATCCCCACTCTGAAACACCGCAAAACTGCGTCATTTTTGTGTAAGCTAATGTGCACACTAAACTGAAAATAGGTGTTCACTTTTGATATTTATAATATAGCATATACAGGAATACAATCTACTTACACAAGTATAAGTTAAGAGGTAAATTATAAGACCAGCACATGTACATGGATGCATCGATTTTATAACATAGGCACATATATGTGTGTATATGCGCGTGAATTATAAAATCAGCTATATGCAAGTATATGTGCGCACTATTTAATATTGACGTGTGCATGTGCGTGCAAATTCCGCCTCACACATATAAGTGACGCAATAGCCCTTTTTCCTTGTTTGCTCCCAGTTTGCCCTAGTAAAAAGAAGACTTCTTAATCCACCCAGTTAACTTGCTTGCCTTTTATACTTTTACCATTTTGGCGTGTGCAAGGCTTTTTAAAATCTACCTTTAAGAGAGGAATACAAAAGTTCAAATGGAATTAAAAATAACAACTATAGTAAAATGAGGGAACATGCCTTTTTTTATATATGTTTATGATACAAGGAAGCACAAATGTGGCATTGGAAGGCACAGAGGTGAAGGGAAGGAATATGTAGAAAATGATGAGGTAAAAGTGAAATTGCTTAACAAGTATTTCTATTTGGTGTTCACTGTGCCAGGGCCAGAAGCAGGATCAAATAAAGTGAGGTAAAGTTCAATCGATTTTCAGAAAAGTGTGTTTGTGAGAATGTAACTAAACTTTAAGTAGATAACACAACGGGCCAAGATAGCTTACAAAATGTTACGACCGTCACTTCCCGACAGCTTCACTCTGCCTACCTTTCCTTT
Organism: Rhinatrema bivittatum; assembly: GCF_901001135.1. Classification (NCBI taxonomy): domain Eukaryota; kingdom Metazoa; phylum Chordata; class Amphibia; order Gymnophiona; family Rhinatrematidae; genus Rhinatrema; species Rhinatrema bivittatum. Next base: position 740,835,522 of record NC_042616.1, on the reverse strand, counting down.
TTTGCGGCTCCTCCTGCTCTTCACGGACACCTGGATGCCGTGGCGTCCACCTGCCATCCTCTCCGGCGTTCCCGGACCGGCTTGGGTGCTGCCTCTTGCTAGGGATGTGCAGAGCAAAATTTTATGTTCATATTTTTTATGTCCGAAAGGGGGTCCCACTTGCGGCCAATATGGACATAAAAAAAATCCAATGAGTTGGGTATATGTACATATGTGCAAAAAAAAAATTTAAACCCCCTCACCCTCCTTAATCCCCCCCCCAGACTTACCACAACTCCCTGGTGATCGAGCGAAGAGTGAGGACGTCATTTCTGCAATCCTTGGCGAGAAGCATGTGACGTCGGTGGCACGTCGAGTGACGCGGCGTCACGTGATTCCCGGCGAGTTCGCGCCGGACGGCTCGTTCGGCCCAAAAAGAACTTTTGGCCAGCTTGGGGGGGTCAGGAGGGTTTTCAGACATTTGGGATCCCAGCATAATTCTGTAGCAAGAGTCTTGAACTCTATTGCAAAATCCGCCAGTGGTCGGTAAAGAACATAAGAACATAAGAAAATGCCATACTGGGTCAGACCAAGGGTCCATCAAGCCCAGCATCCTGTTTCCAACAGTGGCCAATCCAGCCATAAGAACCTGGCAAGTACCCAAAAACTAAGTCTATTCCATGTAACCATTGCTAATGGCAGTGGCTATTCTCTAAGGGGTAGATTTTAAAAGAAGCGCGATCAGCCTACTTTTGCTTGCGCATCAGACTCAAGCAAAAGTACGCTGGATTTTAGTAGATACGCGCGGAGCCGCGCGTATCCACTAAAATCCCTGGATCGGCGCGCGCAAGGCTATTGATTTTGTATAGCCGGCGCGCGCCGAGCCGCGCTGCCTAACCCGTTCCCTCCAAGGCCGCTCCGAAATCGGAGCGGCCTCGGAGGGAACTTTCCTTTGCCCTCCCCTCACCTTCCCCTCCCTTCCCCTACCTAACCCACCCGCCCGGCCCTGTCTAAACCCCCCCCTTACCTTTGTCGGGGGATTTACGCCTCCCGGAGGGAGACGTAAATCCCCGCGTGCCAGCGGGCCTCCTGCGCGCCGGGCCGCGACCTGGGGGCGGGTACGGAGGGCGCGGCCACGCCCCCGGGCCGTAGCCACGCCCCCCGTACCCGCCCCCAAAACGCAGCGACGACCGGGCCCGCCCCCCGACACGCCCCCGACACGCCCCCCTCGGAGAACCCCGGGACTTACGCGAGTCCCGGGGCTCTGCGCGCGCCGGGAGGCCTATGTAAAATAGGCTTCCCGGCGCGCAGGGCCCTGCTCGCGTAAATCCGCCCGGTTTTGGGCGGATTTACGCGAACAGGGCTCTGAAAATCCGCCCCTAAGTGAACTTAATAGCAGGTAATGGACTTCTCCTCCAAGAACTTATCCAATCCTTTTTTAAACACAGCTATACTTACTGCACGAACCACATTCTCTGGCAACAAATTCCAGAGTTTAATTGTGCGTTGAGTAAAAAAGAACTTTCTCCGATTAGTTTTAAATGTGCCCCATGCTAACTTCATGGAGTGTCCCCTAGTCTTTCTACTATCCGAAAGAGTAAATAACCGATTCACATCTACCCGTTCTAGACCTCTCATGATTTTAAACACCTCTATCATATCCCCCCTCAGTCGTCTCTTCTCCAAGCTGAAAAGTCCTAACCTCTTTAGTCTTTCCTCATAGGGGAGTTGTTCCATTCCCCTTATCATTTTGGTAGCCCTTCTCTGTACCTTCTCCATCGCAATTATATCTTTTTTGAGATGCGGCGACCAGAATTGTACACAGTATTCAAGGTGCGGTCTCACCATGGAGCGATACAGAGGCATTATGACATTTTCCGTTTTATTCATCATTCCTTTTCTAATAATTCCCAACATTCTGTTTGCTTTTTTGACTGCCGCAGCACACTGAACCGACAATTTCAATGTGTTATCCACTATGACACCTAGATCTCTTTCTTGGGTTGTAGCACCTAATATGGAACCCAACATCGTGTAATTATAGCATGGGTTATTTTTCCCTATATGCATCACCTTGCACTTATCCACATTAAATTTCATCTGCCATTTGGATGCCCAATTTTCCAGTCTCACAAGGTCTTCCTGCAATTTATAACAATCTGCTTGTGATTTAACTACTCTGAACAATTTTGTGTCATCTGCAAATTTGATTATCTCACTCGTCGTATTTCTTTCCAGATCATTTATAAATATATTGAACAGTAAGGGTCCCAATACAGATCCCTGAGGCACTCCACTGTCCACTCCCTTCCACTGAGAAAATTGCCCATTTAATCCTACTCTCTGTTTCCTGTCTTTTAGCCAGTTTGAAATCCACGAAAGGACATCGCCACCTATCCCATGACTTTTTACTTTTCCTAGAAGCCTCTCATGAGGAACTTTGTCAAACGCCTTCTGAAAATCCAAGTATACTATATCTACCGGTTCACCTTTATCCACATGTTTATTAACTCCTTCAAAAAAGTGAAGCAGATTTGTGAGGCAAGACTTGCCCTGGGTAAAGCCATGCTGACTTTGTTCCATTAAACCATGTCTTTCTATATGTTCTGTGATTTTGATGTTTAGAACACTTTCCACTATTTTTCCTGGCACTGAAGTCAGGCTAACCGGTCTGTAGTTTCCCGGATCGCCCCTGGAGCCCTTTTTAAATATTGGGGTTACATTTGCTATCCTCCAGTCTTCAGGTACAATGGATGATTTTAATGATAAGTTACAAATTTTTACTAATAGGTCTGAAATTTCATTTTTTAGTTCCTTCAGAACTCTGGGGTGTATACCATCCGGTCCAGGTGATTTACTACTCTTCAGTTTGTCAATCAGGCCTAGCACATCTTCTAGGTTCACCGTGATTTGATTCAGTCCATCTGAATCATTACCCATGAAAACCTTCTCCATTTCGGGTACCTCCCCAACATCCTCTTCAGTAAACACCGAAGCAAAGAAATCATTTAATCTTTCCGCGATGGCCTTATCTTCTCTAAGTGCCCCTTTAACCCCTCGATCATCTAACGGTCCAACTGACTCCCTCACAGGCTTTCTGCTTCGGATATATTTTAAAAAGTTTTTACTGTGAGTTTTTGCCTCTACAGCCAACTTCTTTTCAAATTCTCTCTTAGCCTGTCTTATCAATGTCTTACATTTAACTTGCCAATGTTTATGCTTTATCCTATTTTCTTCTGTTGGATCCTTCTTCCAATTTTTGAATGAAGATCTTTTGGCTAAAATAGCTTCTTTCACCTCCCCTTTTAACCATGCCGGTAATCATTTTGCCTTCTTTCCACCTTTCTTAATGTGTGGAATACATCTGGATTGTGCTTCTAGAATGGTATTTTTTAACAATGACCACGCCTCTTGGACATTTTTTACTTTTGTAGCTGCTCCTTTCAGTTTTTTTCTAACAATTTTTCTCATTTTATCAAAGTTTCCCTTTTGAAAGTTTAGCACGAGAGCCTTGGATTTGCACACTGTTCCTTTTCCAGTCATTAAATCAAATTTGATCATATTATGATCACTATTGCCAAGTGGCCCCACCACCGTTACCTCTCTCACCAAGTCCTGTGCTCCACTGAGAATTAGATCTAAAATTGCTCCCTCTCTCGTCGGTTCCTGAACCAATTGCTCCATAAAGCTATCATTTATTCCATCCAGGAACGTTATCTCTCTAGCGTGACCCGATGATACATTTACCCAGTCTATATTGGGGTAATTGAAGTCTCCCATTATTACTGAACTACCAATTTGGTTAGCTTCCCTAATTTCTCTTAGCATTTCACTGTCCATCTCACCATTTTGACCAGGTGGACGGTAGTATACCCCTATCACTGTAGTCTTCCCTGATACACAAGGGATTTCTACCCATAAAGATTCAATTTTGTATTTAGTCTCATGCAGGATGTTTATCCTGTTGGACTCTATGCCATCCCGGACATAAAGCGCCACACCTCCTCCCGACTGCTCCTCTCTGTCATTGCGATATAATTTGTACCCCGGTATAGCACTGTCCCATTGGTTATCCTCTTTCCACCATGTCTCTGAGATGCCAATTAAGTCTATGTCATCATTTACTGCTATACATTCTAATTCTCCCATCTTACTTCTTAGACTTCTGGCATTAGCATACAAACATTTCAAAGTTTGTTTTTTGTTTGTATTTTTATTCTGCTTTTTAATTGATAGGGATAAGGATCCATTAGACCATCAAAGTCTCCAGCCAGTGCAGGCTTCTTCTTTGTGGGGAAGAAGGATGGTACTTTACGTCCTTGTATCGACTATCAAGGTCTGAACGAGATCACGATCAAAGACCGATATCCCCTGCCTTTAATCTCAGAGCTGTTCGACCGGCTTCAAGGTGCCAAGATATTCTTGAAACTTGACCTGAAGGGAGCCTATAACTTAGTTCGCATTCGCAGTGGCGACGAATGTAAAACAGCCTTCAACACTCGAGATGGTCATTTTGAGTACTTAGTAATGCCCTTCGGCCTGTGCAATGTATCCGCTGTGTTCCAGAACATGATGAACAACATCTTGCGGGACCTGTTGTACAAGAGTGTCGTAGTGTACCTAGATGACATCCTGATATTTTCTCAGGACTTGTCTACTCATCTAGAGGACGTCAAACAAGTACTACGAAGACTTTGAGAACATTGTCTCTACGCCAAATTATCCAAGTGCAAATTCCATAAGGACTCTGTGCCTTTTCTTGGCTATATTGTGTCTAAAGATGGTTTCTAGATGGATCCCCAAAAATTAGAGAGTTTTAAAAATTGGTCCCAACCTACCAGCCTGAAGGTCCTGAGATGATTTTTGGGGTTCACTAATTACTATAGAAGCTTTATAAAGAATTATTCTTTAACTGTGCCCTTAAATGCAATGACCCGGAAAGGGGCCAACACTTCTAAATGGTCTGTGGAAGCCATTTCCGCATTCAAGGATTTAAAGACTGCCTTTTCCATGGAACTATGCCTGCGTCATCCAGAGCCCAACAAGCCATTCATCATGGAGGTTGATGCTTCTGATGTCGGTATGGGGGCTGTATTGAGCCAAACCCGAGACTCCAAATACTTTGGTCCCTGCTCCTTCTTCTCATGACATTTCTCTCCAGCAGAGAAGAACTATGGGATTGGAGATAAATAGCTTCTGGCTATTAAGTTGGCATTCGAGGAATGGCGGCCTTGGCTCGAAGGTGCTTAACATAAAATTAATGTGTGTACGGACCATAAGAATCTAGAGTATCTCTGCCATGCCCAACGTCTTAACCATAGACAAGCCAGATGGTCCTTATTTTTTAACCGTTTTGACTTCGTGTTCAAATATCACTCCGGAGACAAGAATACCAGAGCTGATGCCCTGTCACGCTCCTTTCTCTTGGAGGATGTTCCAGAAGAACCTCAGCATATTATCGACCCGAAGAAAGTCATCTTGGCAGCAACTCATACTGTGCCCGCTGGTAAAACCATTGTACCTAAATACCTCAGGAAGAAAGTTTTCTATTGGGCTCACAATTCCAAGCTGGCTGGCCATCCTGGTTAACGCCGTACCTGCTGAAGCTACAGAAGTATTATTGGTGGCCAACTATCAAGGAAGATTCACTCTCCTATGTAGCATCTTGTGCCAACTGTGCCAAGCACAAACCTACTTCTGGCCAACCGTGGGGATTGCTGCAACCGCTTCCAGCTCTGCTACTGATTTTGTAGTTGATCTTCCACTCTCTGGAGGTATGAATACCATTTGGGTCACAGTCGACCGTTTCAGCAAGATGGCCCATTTTGTGGTGCTGCCTGGCTTACCTTCAGCCTTGGAGCTTGTGAAGCTCTTCATAACCCACATCTTTCACCTTCACGGCCTACCGAAGCACATAGTCTCGGATCGAGGATCACAGTTCACGGCAAGATTCTGGAGGGCTTTGTGCAAGCTTTTGACATCTTTCTAGATTATATATCAGCCTATCATCCTCAATCAAATGGCCAAACAGAACGGATGAATAGGACACTGAAACAGTTCATTCGGGCCTATGTGAGTTGCCGTCAGAATAACTGGGCCAAACTGTTACCATGGGCTGAATTCAACATTAATTCTCATCCAGCTTCATCCACTGGATCAACACCTTTTGAAGTGGTATATGGATGTTCACCATCACCGCCACTTCCACTGAAGCTCTCAGTGACGTCTCCAGCAGCTCAAACCACTGCTGATGATATCCATCAATTATGGACTCAGACGAAAGAAATGCGACTCAAAGCAAGTGATTGAGCCAAAAGGTTTTATGACAATCACCATTCCAAAGCACCTGTTTTTCAGCCTGGTGACAAAGTCTGGCTATCCACTAAACACCTTAGACTGAAGTTACCCTCCACCCGATTTGCTCCTCACTACGTTAGACCATTTCCAATCCTCCGACGTCTTGGCAAAATCACTTACAGTCTGAAGCTACCACCTGGATTAAACATCCACAATGCTTTTCATGTTTCAGTTTTGAAACTCAGTGAGTTCTCTTCCAAATCTCAGAAACCATCTCCCATCAATGCAGAAGATGACCTAGAATACAAGGTCGAAGCCATCCTTGATGTCCGAAGACGAGGCAAGACTTGGGAATACCTTCTTTCATGGGAAGGTTTTGGTCCCGAAGAAAATTCTTGGGAGCCTCTGGCTAATATCCTTGACAAAGAGATGCTCCATCAGTTTCATCGCTCGCATCCTTGGAAACCTAAACCTGGTACCTGCAGAGGAGACAGCCCTTTGAAGGGGGTTACTGTTGTAACCGTCACTTCCTGACGGTTTCACTCCACCTACCTTTCCTTTTTTGCGGTTCCTCCTGCTCTTCATGGATGCCTGGCTGCTGCAGCGTCTGCCTGACGTCCTCTCCGGCATCCCCGGACTGGCTTGGGCGCTGCCTCCTGCCATGTTCTACAGGTACCTTAGGGCGAGCGCGCCACGTGGTCCTCATTCTTATTTCCTCTTTGGCGCATTCCTCAGGGACGTCCCCCTGTGATGACATCACGCTGCCTGGATATTTAAGCCTACAGTTTATTGCTATCCGTTGAGTTAGCAAGGGGATTCTTACAGATGGGATTCGCTCTCCATACCCAGCTACTCTGCCTCTCCAATTTCCATTGGACTCTTTCTGCTAATGGGGTACCCGCTCCTTGGGGGCCTGTTTTGCTTCTTTCAGGTTGCTATCAGGTAACCGGTACTCATTCTTCGAGGGCCCATGTTCCCTGAGTTGCTGCCTGCATCTATCTCTTCTTCTACTTGGAAGAATTCGCTATAGACACCATCAGTGAGTATTATTATCAACTACTCCTCAGAGCTGTATCCCTGGAACCAGGTACTCGCTCCTCGTGAGCCTGCCTCCATTCCAGCACCAGTGCCATCTCCTACATGGAACCGCTGTGTGAGTACTTTGCCAATGAGTCTCTCTGCTCCTAGGGATCTGGTACTCACTCCTCGAGGGCCAGCTCTCCCTATCTCAGGGTTTCTCCATATTTGGGTATCTGTGAATGTTGTACTCATTCTCTCAGTTCTCTCCACTACAGCACTGCTACCGGAGGAACAGCTGTTCCAGCACCCTGGGGAATACTAGCGCAGCTGGGCAACATCTTCTACTCTCTACTGCCACCTCCAGTGGCTTCTCAAACTGTCTAAATAAAGAAACATCTGTGTTTGTGTGTCCAGAGCTGAGCCTGACCTGTGGACCCTCACGGGACTTCCCCCCGTGGCCAAGGAGTCCACCCAAACCTCATTAATTATAACACAAAAAAAGCATACACAGAGTGTTTACACAAGTTCTGGCAGCTTCGTTGGTGACAGGAGTAGTTCTGGAGGGCTGAAGATGGGAGGATGTGGCTCCTATTGATAATAGTGGAAATAAGGAGTAGATAATTACTACAGGCCATTTATTCTGACCTTTGTGTTCAGTAAATTAATGGACTAGCTGCTAAACAAAGGTTAGTACAGTTTCTGCAATCCAGTGGATTGTAAGATCCAAGGCAGGATGGTTTTACAAGTTATGAATTTGTCCAACAAATCTGATAATTTTTTTGATTTAGTGATCAGAGAATTCGATCAATTGAACACTATTGGTATTGGCACTAGAATAACTGAATGGGTTAGAAACCGGTTGAATGGGAGGTGACAAAAGGTAGTGGTAAATAGAGTTCACTCTAAGGAGGGGAATTATTAGTTGTGTGTTTCATGGATCTGTCATATTGATTCCCTTTAGCTTTTATTTTATGGAATACAAAAGGTGCTGTTGCACTGGAGGTGGACCCTTGGCCTGGTGCAGGATTGGTACGGCCCTCCGGTCGGACCCGGAGATCGCCTGCCACCAGGAGATGGAGCACAGGAGGAGACAGAGGTTAGCTGGGGCTTCACCAGTAGCAACCCGGGCTTCCCTCTGGTTGAGCCCTTGGTTATCCGGGCCGCCTGATCTTAGGTGGGCCTCACAGGGTCTCCTAGAGAGAAAGTTCAAGGGACTGCCCACCACGAACAGGGGTGCACGGTCGACGTTCAGGCAAGAATGTCCAGAGGTCACAGGAGGCCTGAATAGGGTTTCCAAGTGTATTGCGAGGATCAAAGTCAAAGTAAAAGTTCAGAATGGTCAGCCGAAACAGGGGTCAATACCTGAAGTCAGTCCGGGTGAAGTCAAGGCAGGCAAAGGTCAATTTACAGGCAGTGGTCAAACATGCTCAGGCAGGCGAAGGTCAGGTCTGGAGAGATCAATGTAGTCAGGTAGGCGGAGGTCAGGACTGGAAAGGTCAACGTGGTCAGGCAAGAGGAGGTCAGGTCTGGAGAGGTTAACATGGTAAAAAAGCAGAGGTCAGGAACTAGCTGTCACCTGAGGCAAAAGGACACAGGAAACCTTGTTGCAAAGGCAAGCTCTGATTCTCAGAGCTTGCCTTAAGTATTCCAGGCAATATGACATCATCAGGAGGGGCCCGCAGTCCTCAGATGGCGTGGCCCTTTAAGTCAGGCAGGATGGTGTGTGCGCGCGCCTGGAGATACCCGGGAAGGAAGAGGTATCGGTGGCGGCGTTTCTGCAGCATAGAATGCCCGTAGAAGGAACGGCGGCGACAGCGGTGCCACCTCGCCACGAAGACGAGTGTCGTAGGCCAGAATGGTGAGGAACACGCCATGCTGATGGCGCTCCCCTCCCATCATGGGAGCTGAAGGTGACCCATGGCCGGCCTCCGAAACAGTACCCCTCAAAGCCCCCCTCATGAGAATTTTATTGGGTAAGGCGCCGGATGTTCTCTAGATTATGTGAATTCAGAAGTTGAAGTACCACAGGGTACGGAAGAAAGATGATTCCAGGGTAGCTTGGAATACTAGCTGCGGCCAAAGTGAGACAATACTTCCCCTTTTCTTGTTGTAGGAGGACTTGTAGACTTTGGACTTCCTCTTCTTTAACGGACAGAAGGAACACAAATCCAATCATGGCTTGTTTGTTTTCCTTCTCTAAGGTCTCGTATTTGATCATCCTATGTGCCAGTTGCTCCTTCAACTGTGGGAAGACAGTCTTCTTTGACTTCCTCCTGGGATTTGAAAGGATAGGCAGAGCGGTAGCCACAAGGAAGGCGTGAGGGGTGTTCGCTGATTCAAGGCAGTTCTCAGCACATTGTGGACCCCACTGAATAAGGTCAGCTGAGGCCCAATCGAACTGTGGCTGATGTTTTTGGAGCCACAGCAGGCCTAGAATAACCGGGATCATGGCTTTAGGAAGGACGTAGAAGGTGATGATCTCAGTGTGATCAGTTCCTACCCTTAGGGTCAGAGGAAGTGTAACCCGAGTTGCCACTTCGGGAAGGAAGTTTCCATGGATAGAGGCTAGAGCCACTGGTGGGGTCAAAGGACACATGGGAATCTGGTATTGGTCCACGAGGTCTTGTCGGATAAAATTTCCCCCAGCACCAGAATTCACTAGAACCTGAATGGCGAAGTGGGTAGAAGCTTGTTCCAGGGAGGCTGACAGTAGGAGCGATGGCGATGTGGTAGTCAAACTGAGGACCACTGCACCTGTTATTTCTTGGCACCAGGAAGATTCCTTCTTCTCAGGGCACTGAAGACAGTGGTGACCCTGGTTCCTGCAATATAGGCATAGGACAAGCTGGTGACATTGGGATTTCTCTTCCTCCGATATACGGGCATGGTTTATTTGCATAGGTTCCTCGGGATTCTCCAAGAGCAGGAAGTTGTTCTTGACGGCGGGAAATGAGGCCCTCGAGCAGTTCCTCAAAATAGGCCAGTTTTCTCAGGCCCGCTCCTGGAGTTGTTGGTCCAATTTCCCTGTTAGGTCCATCAACCCTTCAAGGGACACAGGGATCTCCCATGCGGCAAGTTCGTCTTATAGCCTGGTTGCCAGTCCTTCCAAAAAAATGGCATGTAGGCTGTTCCCCTGCCAGTTTAGTTCTGTGGCCAGCATACGGTACTCGATTGTATAATCAGACAGGGAGCGGTTCCCTTTTTTCAGTTGCAGCAAGTCGAAGCACATCATGGGGAGCCTTCCAGGTTCATCAAAGACTTGCTTGAATGTGGACATGAATTGCGGGAGATTGGACAGCAGTGGATTGGAACGTTCTCAGAGCTGAGAGACCCAGGCCAGGGCCTTGCTCTCCAAAAGGGACAAGATAAATGTTGTCTTGACCAAATTGTTCAGGAAAAGAGCAGACTGAAAAGTGAAATGCTTCTGACATTGGTTTAGAAACCCTCAACATTGTTTGTGTTCTCCCGATTAATGAGTTGGCAATGGTAAGGAGATGGGCACCTGCCCAGGGTCGGGGGTCAGCGCAGGTGCAGCCAAGGAAGGTAAATGGACGTTTAACCAGTTCAGGAAGTCTTGTTAGGTAGCAAGACGATTCACGTCTGCTACCACCTGGTCCAGAGTTGACTGGAGTTTCTGAATGATCCCGGGGTTGGAATCCAGTCGGGCATGCAAACGCTCCAGTGAGGAGGACAGGGCCTCGAGACATCACTGTTACTCCTGTACCTTGGACACCAAGCCAGGAATGGCCTGCACGGTGGAGGACTCCGCCGAGTCCATGGCCTTTGCAACCTGTTGCGCTGGAGGTGGACCCTTGGCCTGGTGCAGGATTGGTACAGCCCTCCGGTCGGACCTGGAGAGTGCCTTCCACCAGGAGGCAGAGCACAGAAGGAGACAGAGGATAGCTGGGGCTTCGCCAATAGCAACCCGGGGTTCCTTCTGGTTGAGCCCTTGGTAACCCGGGCTGCAAGGTCTTAGGTGGTCCTCACAGGGTCTCCTAGAGAGAAATTTCAAGGGTGTGCCCACCACAAACAGGGGTGCATAGTCGACGTTCAGGCAAGAATGTCCAGAGGTCACAGGAGGCCTGAATAGGGTGTCCAAGTGTATTGCGAGGATCAAAGTCAGAGTAAAAGTTCAGAATGGTCAGTCAAGTAGGGGTCAATACCTGAGGTCAGTCAGGGTGAAGTCAGAGCAGGCAAAGGTCAATTTCCAGGCAGCGGTCAGACATGGTCAATAAACAGGCAGAGGTGGTTCCAGGCAGCGGTCAAATGTGCTCAGGCAGGCGGAGGTCAGGTCTGGAGAGGTCAATGTGGTCAGACAGGCAGAGGTCAGGTCTGGAGAGGTCAACATGGTCAGGCAGGTGGAGGTCAGGTCTGGAGAGGTCAACGAGGTCAAAAAGCAGAGGTCGGGAACTAGCAATCACCTGTAGGCAAATGTTTGCAGGAAACCTTGCTGCAAAGGCGAGCTCTGATTTGTCAGAGCTTTCCTTAAGTAGTCCAGGCGAGATGACACCATCAGGATGGGCCCGCAGTCCTCTGGTGGCGTGGCCCTTTAAGTCAGGCAGGAGGGTGCGTGTCCACGCCTGGAGAGCCCCAGGAAGGAAGAGGGGTCAGCCGCAACAGGTGCCAGTAAAGATTTGTTTTTTTACTGATGATACCAATATCTACAACAGATTAGACAGCCAGGATGATGTGGAAAACATGAGGAGTTATCTATTGAAGATCAAGGAATGGTCTAGGGTCTAGCAGCTAAGATTAAATGCTAAAAAATACAGTTATGATTTTAAGATGCAAAAATGCAAGGAAGAGATACAGTATTGTGAGTTAAATTTTTCTAAGCACAAAAAAACAATGGGATCTAGGCATGATCATATCTGATGAACTTAAGGCAGCCAATAGATGGATAAAGCAATGGCAAAAGTCAGAAAGATGTTTGACTGCATAGGAAAAGGAATGATCTACAGAAAAATTGATATGATTTTGCCTCTATATAGAGCTCTGGTGAGACCTCATTGGGAATACTGTATTCAATTCTGGAGACTGCTCATTCAAAAGGATATAAACCAGTTGGAGTCAGTCCAGAAGGTAACTACTAAAATGGTTAGCAATCTCGTTGTAATGCTTATGGGGATAGACTTAAGATCTAAACATGTATACTTTAGAGGGAAGGTAATATAGAGGAAATATGATTGAAACATTAAATATCTCCAAAGGTTTCCATGCACAGGAGGCAAGCCTCTTTCAATGAAAAGAAGCACTAGAACAAGGTAATGGGATGAGGGTGAAAGGGGGGTAGAGTCAGGGGCGGGGGTAGTGTAAGAATGGAACAGTCTCTTTGTAGAGATGATAGAGACATAAATGATATCTGAATTAAAGAAAGCATGTATAAGCATGGCTAATATTCCCATCTCTGAGGGAGTGAAATGGGCAGACTAGATAAGGGGGGGTAGAGTCAGAGGGGGGTAGTGGATACATGGAACAGCCTCTTTGTGGAGATGATAGAGAAATAAATGATATCTGAATTTAAAACAAAGCATGTATACGCATAGATAATATTCTCATCTCTGAGGGAGTGATGGAAATATTAAAGCTAAATTAATTGGGGGAATGGGCAGACTTGATAGGCTGCATGGCCTTTTTCTGCTATCATGTTTCCTTTTTTCTGCTGATTATGCCTCTTTCTATATACCCTTATCCATCCCGCCTTCTATCCCTTCATTCTCACTCCTCTCTTCTCCCTGCTCCCCTCCTACTCCTCTTGCTCTCTTCTCCCTGATCTTACTCCTACTCCTGTTGCTCTCTCTACTTCCTGTTCTGACTCCTTCCCACCTCCCACAAAAAAATGACAAAGACTTGGAGGCTCCAACATAATACCATATTTTGTGGTCACTCCGAGTCTTTGTTGTGTTTCTTGTGGGGGTTGTTATTTAATATAACAGCCCTCACTGTTAGCATTTGATGATCTTTTCCATGCAGTACAGAATAGTTGCTTAATACTCACATTTCTATTAGTAATGTTATTTGTGTCTGTTTTTTTAGCATCAAGCCTTTATTTTGTCTGGGAATGAGTAATTATACTCTATGATGTATGTGAAAAATGTATGTAAGATAGAATAACAAACCATCAATGTAATGTAAACATTTGGCAATGGAAATGTGGGCAGAGCTTAGTGTGGAGTTGGGGGTGGAGCTTTATTCTCCATCCCAACCAGAAGCGTGTTCTGCTGCCCCTGCTCTGGACCACCTCTAGTCTATCTTAATCCTTTTTGAGATATGACCTCCAGAACTGAACACAGTATTCTAAAAGGATAACTTTAAACCAGTGCACCTGTGTCCATATGCGCGCATATGGGGCACAGTGAACATGCGCTAGCATTTTGTAATATCCACACGCATTTTATAAAATACACCCCTGCATGCACCCCAGCATTTCTCTGACTCTAGCCACTGCCCCATTGTCTTGTTACCTTCAGATCATCAGATACTATCACCATGAGGTCTCTTTCATGAATAGTGCATATTAGGGATGTGAATCGTTTTTTGACGATTTAAAATATCGTCCGATATATTTTAAATCGTCAAAAATCGTTAGGGGAGACCACGTGATGTGGTGAACGGGGCCGGACGCATCTGGCAACGCTCCGGGGATAGGACCCCCCTAATCCCACTCCATCCGCCCTCCTGTATAGAATTACCGGGTTCTGTTTGCTCCAACTTGTGGCTTATGTCGATCACAAATTATATGCATAAGTCGCCGGTGATTATGCCGCCGAAAACCGCGAGGAAAGAAAAGGAAAAACCCGGAGGCCTTGGAGCTAAGATGGCGGCGGACACGGAGAAAACGAGTAGCGGAGAACGGAGCCCTAGTGTGCAGCAGGTGCACCCGACTACATTAGAACTGCAAGAGGCGATATTGCAGGCATTGGAAAGCAAGTTTACTGGGCTTTCTGAGCAACTGACGTCTGTACAATCGGCTTTATCCGAATTTGCTCCCCGGCTCGACCAGGTGGAAGGGCGCACAGGAGTCTTAGAGGATGACGTGCTTGCCCTCACAAACCGAGTCCATGTTCTAGAAAAAGAACTGGCTGAACAAAAGGATAAAACTGATGATTTGGAGAATCGATCAAGGAGGTCGAATCTGCGACTGCTCGGCTTCCCGGAGTCTATTTTGGATCAGAATTTACGTTCTACCTTGATGGCTTGGATCCCTGAGGCCCTTGGGTTAAGCGAACTGCAGTCTCGCTTTGAAATAGAACGGGCACACAGGCTGGGCCCACGACCTTCGGACGCCGGGCTAAACCCTCGCCCGAGGATAGTTATTATAAAAATCCTTAATTATTATCACAAGGAGAGTGTGCTGCAAGCGGCACGGAAACTGCCTAATCTGCAGTATCAAGGGCATCGCATTCGCATGGCGCCGGATTATTCGGCGCGGGTCACAGCGCAACGGAAGGCCTTCTCAACGGTGTGCAATATGCTTTTCGAAAAACAAGTCCGGTTCATGTTGCAATTTCCAGCGAAATTGAGAGTATACCGGGAGGGGAGCTGGACAGTGTACTCATCTCCGGAGGCCACGAAACAGCTACAGGAGGACTTAAATAAGTGATGTACCTTAATTTGACAGTTCTTCTTACTGTTTATTTGATTGAATACGTGTCAGGGAGTGGGGGAGGGGGGGTCCTATGCTCCCAACACATCCCTGCGTGCTCTCGTTCAGGCTTAGCCTGTGTAGGGTTAGCAGTTATGGGGGGGAAAGGGGGGGGTGGGGGTGGTGGGGGGTTTTGTTTTTTCTTGTATTATGGGGGTATCGCACAGGGAATCGTGTTTGCTGGTCTTGTTTTAGAGGACAGGGTTGTGGCTTACTATACCACCACAGTGACATGGTTTTTGGCGGAGGGGGGGGCTAGGCTGGGGGCCTCCCTTTCCTTTCCCTTTTCATTGCGGTTACTTTGGAATGCAGATTTTGCGGTGACGCTGGATAATGGGCTCTGCATATAAAGTAGTTTCCTGGAATGTGGATGGCCTTGGCAGTCCTATTAAAAGGAAAAAGGTTTTTCAACATCTGGCCCGCCTTCACACGCATATAGCGTGCCTCCAGGAAACGCACCTCAATATTCTGGAAAATAAAAAGCTTTGTAGGGAATGGGTGACTACTTGTCACTTTGCTCCTGCAGTTGGTCGCAAGAGAGGGGTGGCGATACTAGTGAACAAGAATACTCCCTACCTTATCTCTAAAGAAGTGGCAGACCCGGAGGGCAGGTTTATTATCATTACAGGCATGCTGGAAGGGCAGCCTCTCACTATTTGTAATGTTTATGCACCTAACACCCCTGATAGAAAATTTTTTGGCCTTCTTCTCTCTCAGATCTTGGAGCACCTTCAAGGCTCTTTGATCCTGACTGGTGACTTTAATGGTGTATCCGATGCAACCTTAGACAAATCAAGTATCCCTAGTAGTTATAAAGTACCAAAAGAGTCAGACATTGCTTATCTATGCAGGCAGTTGGATTTATTAGATGTCTGGAGGGTTTTGAACCCCACGGCTAGGGAGTACACACATGTCTCCCGAGCGCACCAAACCATGTCTCGTCTTGATTATGTGCTTGTGGCTTCCTCTCTCTTCGCTAGGGTTGAGGAGGCTGATGTGGGTTCCATAGTCATATCAGACCATGCTCCAACGTGGGTGTGTTTAAACCTATCACGTGAGGCACGTACTTCAGGCTCTTGGCGCTTTCCGAGCAGTCTGGGCACTGACAAACAATTCCATCAGTATTTGCGCCTAAAGTGGGAGGAATTTGAGAGGAATAATCAACAGCACATAGATCAACCAATTCTTTTTTGGGCTGCGGGGAAAGCTGTTCTACGTGGCGAAATTATTGCCTATACTGTTAAAAGGAGAAAGCAGATAGTGAGCTCCATCTTGCAGCTAGAAAAGGATTTAAAAAACCGGAAACGAATGTTAGCGCAAGCTCCGTCACCAGCTACTAAAGATGCCTATTGGGCATGTTTAAATCAACTAAATTCCCTCCTTCATATGCGAGCTCAGAAGGCTCTAACTCATGCAGAGCTTAACTACCATCGTTTTGGGAATAAAGCGGGAGGCTTACTTGCCAGATTAGTAGCCACTAAACGTAGGAAAAACTTTATTAGCAGTCTCCGCACCGACACTGGGCAATTGGTTACCAAAACTTCAGAGGTTTGTAAGGTTTTACGAGATTTTTATGGTCACTTGTACACAGAAGATAGAGTGGGTTCTTTTCGGGATGAGGAGGAATTTTTTCAAACTCTTTCATTGCCGCAATTGACTGCCTCTCAATTAGAGGCTTTAAATAAACCAATTTTAGAACAAGAGGTTCAGCATGTCATCCAGCAAAGTAAGCCCCATAAAGCACCGGGTCCAGACGGCTTCCCTTCAGACTTTTATAAGATTTTACAACCCCAACTGACCAAACCATTATGTCAGTTTTTCAGGGAAGCGGAGTCCGTGGGGGAATTTCCTAGTGACTTCAATACTGCTTATATTACTATCTTACCCAAACCTGGGAAAGATCCATTAAACCCCGCCTCTTATCGTCCCATATCGTTATTAAATTGCGACCTAAAAATTTATGCCCGTATCTTAGCGAATCGTCTGAGTACGGTCCTTCCAGATATTATTTCTCCCTATCAAACTGGATTTGTTAAACACCGCAAGCCCAGTACAACAGTTATCAAATTATTGTCGGCAATTGAAGTCACTAGGCAACAGGGCCACCCCTCTATGGCGGTCGGATTCGATTCTGAAAAAGCCTTTGATAGGGTGGCCTGGGAATATATGTTTTCTGTTTTACGTAGATTTGGGATAACAGGGAACATTCACCACAGGATCACTATGTTATATCAGTCCCCTAACTCTCATCTCATGGTTAATGACATGCTCTCTGATACCATCTCTATTCAACGGGGTGTCAGACAAGGTTGCCCCTTGTCGCCTATTTTATATGTCCTTTCTCTGGATCCCTTACTGCGGAGGTTGGGTGAGTCCCCGAGGATCTCTGGGTTTCACGGTACTTCCACTCCATTTACTATAGCAGCTTTTGCGGATGATATGTTGATCTTTCTTCGCAATCCAATGCAGGCCTTACCAGAGGTGCTTGACATTCAGAGAGCCTTTGGTACCTTTGCAGGCTTGAAAATTAACACCGATAAGTCGGAGGCCTTGGATATCACGGGGACCTTGCAAGGCTCATGGGCCGGGATGTTCCCTTTAAAGTGGGTCACCTCCGACCTCAAATATCTCGGTGTTCGGATTCCAGCGGACCCATCCCAGTTATACTCCCTAAATGTAAGCCCCTTAAAGCAAAAATTGATTCGTAATTTGAATCAGTGGAGGGACCTCCCCCTTTCTCTGTCAGGGAAGATACAATTAGTGAAAATGATGGAGATATCCCGCTGGATATATTTATTTCAAATGTTGCCTACATGGCTGTCTCGTTCAGATCTTAAAGAAATTAACCGAGCATTGAATATGTTTATTTGGGGGGGCAAGCGTGCTCGCATCCCTTTACAAATGTTAATGCAGTCAAAGCAGACTGGAGGTCTGAATTGCCCGGATTTGTCTTTGTATAACTGTGCTTGTTTGCTCCGCCATATTCGGGATTGGCTCTTTGATACAGACTATGTTACTCCATTGCAATTTTACAAAGATTGGGGGGCTCCCTGGTCTCTAAGCTCTATTTTACATCTGCCAGCCGATATGCTACCCCTACACTTACGTCATAGTACAATGATCAAGCCTATGCGTCAAGCCTGGAAGTTCATCTGCAAGCAACTAGGTCATAGACCGGGCATCACCGCCTGTTTGCATATTACCGGCTGTCCACTGTTCCCCCCTGGGATGACTCGTTCACTTTTCACTACCTGGAAGGAGAAAGGATTGATTTGGATCTCGCAACTATTTAGTTCTGGTTTGGCTTCGGGACATTTACTCAGTTTTCAGGAGCTACAGTCTAAATACTCGCTGCCCAACCAAGACCATTATGGGTTTCTTCAGTTGAGACACTTCATCCAGGTACAATGCGGTAAACACCCCGGATTCCCGGTATATGCCTCTGTACATAATCTGTTGCTGGGGATGGATAACAAACGTTTGAAATGTGCCCAGTATTATAAAGGTTTATTAGACCTTAAACCTCAAACACATATTCAATCCCTATTGGCGTCCTGGAACTCCAGCTTGGGCACTTCAATCCCCAGCGACTCCTTTTTATCCTGCTTTGTGAACATACCTAAAATGGTAGATAATGTAATTTTCAGAGACAAACAATTCAAGTTGTTACATTTCGCCTATTACTCTCAACAGCATGCGTATCATATGGGACTCGTATCTCAAGCTAGTTGCTTACGCTGCTCAGATCCCAAACCGGATTTATTGCATTGCTTCTGGTTTTGCCCATATGTACAATCGTTTTGGTCTTTGATTGCTAAGAAAGCTACCAATCTCTGGAACTCGGATATACCGCTAGTACCTGAAATTTGGCTACTGGGCCTATATGACTCTCATGTTGACTGGTTGTCTGTGCCTCAACGCTTGCTGCTTGATAAATTGGCTTTGATGGCAAAGTCGGCAATACTATCTTCCTGGACGGTCTCTGCTCCGGATTTATCAGCAGTATGGATTCAGAAACTTCACCACTTACTGCATCTGGAACATCTATTGGCCCACACGCTTACCTCTAAACGTTTGTCCTTCTTCCAAGAGATATGGGATCCCTACTTATCCCTGTTGCCCGATGCGCTTCAAAGACAATTGTTTCCCAAGAGGTTCTCTCTGCCCCAACCATCATCATCATCACGCACATGAGGATCTCCTTGTTACTGGTAGCTCCATTGCTCTTCTATCGTGGGAGCTTGGGTTTGGATGTTTCCACACCTTATTGGTCTATTGGACAGTGGATTATCAGTGGGACCGATTACATGAGTATGCCCCTCTGCAGACGCAATTGCAAATGCAATGGTGATTGCGATCTATGATGATTCACTTCTCATCTTTGTGTCTGCCGAATACAGTTTTGGTCCCCACTGAAGTATACTGCTCAGTCATGATAACATGCTTTTGGCTATGTCCCCTCATGTCACGATTGGTTTTTGGTTTGAGCTTTAACATTTGACCACTGTTCTCCAATTTCTCCTTATTTTCTCATTATTGTTCTCAGTATTCTGATTGTGTTCCTCTGTGCATCCCCATCCTTATGGACATTCTGTTGTTTGGGTGGGTGGGAGGGGAGGGGGGGGGGGACGGGACAGGGGTATAAAGCTGGGAGGCGATGTGACCCTCCTTAAAATGGGGTGTTCTGTTATAAGTGAATACGTTACTGTCATGTTGACAGGATGCAAAGTTGACGGTTATCTGCCGATTCAGTCTTCTCTGCTATCTGATGCATATTTATACTGTTATGTGTGCTTCTAGTGTACTCAATATGACTGTTGTTATCTCTGGTTAACACTCAATAAATATTACTATTCAAAAAAAAAAAAAAAATCGTTAGGGCCACGATACAATACCAATTCCCTCGATTTATCGTCAAAAAATCGTAAATCGGGGGAAGGAGGAGGGCAGGAAAACTGGCACACTAAAACCCCCTAAAACCCACCCCCGACCCTTTAAATTAAATCCCCCACCCTCCCGAACCCCCCCCCCCAAATGCATTAAATTACCTGGGAGTCCTCCGTAGCGGCGGTCCGTGGCTAAATCGGGGGAAGGGGGAGAGCACGAAAACCGGCACACTAGATCGTGAGGTCTTCAGCCGGTGCCATTTTTCAAAATGGCCGCCGCAAAATGGCGGCGGCCATAGACGAAAACGATTCGACGCAAGAGGTCGTTCCGGACCCCTGCTGGACTTTTGGCAAGTCTTGTGGGGGTCAGGAGGCCCTCCCAAGCTGGCCAAAAGTTCCTGGGGGTCCAGCGGGGGTCAAGGAGCGATTTCCTGCCGCGAATCGTTTTCCGTATGGAAAATGGCTCCGGCAGGAGATCGACTGCAGGAGGTCGTTCAGCGAGGTCCGGAAATCTCGCGAGGGTTCCGGACCTCGCTGAACGACCTCCTGCAGTCGATCTCCTGCCGGCGCCATTTTCCGTACGGACAATGGCGCCGGCCATACGCGTATGGCCGGTGCCATTTTCCGTACGGAAAACGATTCGCGGCAGGAAATCGCTCCTTGACCCCCGCTGGACCCTCAGGAACTTTTGGTCAGCTTGGGAGGGCCTCCTGACCCCCACAAGACTTGCCAAAAGTCCAGCGGGGGTCCGGAACGACCCCTTGCGTTGAATCATTTTCGTCTATGGCCGCCGCCATTTTGCGGTGGCCATTTGAAAAATGGCGCCGGCTGAAGACCTCACGATCTAGTGTGCTGGTTTTCGTGCTCTCCCCCTTCCCCCGATTTAGCCACGGACCTCCGCTACGGAGGACTCCCAGGTAATTTAATGCATTTGGGGGGGGGGGTTCAGGAGGGTGGGGGATTTAATTTAAAGGGTCGGGGGTGGGTTTTAGGGGGTTTTAGTGTGCCGGCTCACGATTTTAACGATTATGACGATACTTTACACACACAAACGGCAACAATACGATTCCCTCCCCCTCCCAGCCGAAATCGATCGTTAAGACGATCGAGGACACGATTCACATTTCTAGTGCATATTAGCACCCCCCACATCACTCCATTGTGTTAATTTTTCTATTGTTTAACATTTCTGTAATTAGGTAGTTTTTTGTTTTGTTTTTTTTTTATCTTCAAGCCTCCACGTCTCTGTTGCATTTATGATAAGCATATGCATGGTTATACAGTGGCTTCATAAGAATAAGAGAATGTTCCATTGTTGCTATGGTGCTAGCTGTATGCAAGTGCTTTAAACATTTTTCTAATTGTGATATTTAGGAATTGTGGTATGGGCAATCTTATTGGTCTGAGTATGGATAATGTTTCTTTTCCAATTTCCTGGTGTATAAAATATCATGAAAACAATTTGAATATCAGATAAGGGATAATGATGTGCATACAAATTGAAATAAATGTGATAAAATATTGTATTGATTAGAGCAAGGGAAAAAGGAAGAAATGCATATAAGGTGATTGATATTCAGTTGGCCAATGAATGTATATGTTCCCTGGATAAATGTATCCAGATATTAAGCAGAACATATCTAGGAAAGTGTTCCACTGAAGATAGCTTGCTAAAGTTACCCAGACAAAATTACCCTGATAATTTCAGGGCAGCTGTTTTTCTGTCTAGACTTACCAAGCTAACCTAAGCCAGGTAGCACTGAATAACAGACCTCACCATCTATAAATTAACCATGCCCACAGAACGCAACAAACACTGCCTCTTTTTAAACAGTTTAATTTTGTCTGGGTAAAAAATTACCCAGGCAAAAATGAATCAAGGAGTGGATAATTCTTGGTTTATGTCTGAGAAACTCGAAAAGATATCTGGACAAAGGTCTTTGAATATTGACCTCAAGTTGCAATATTGACTTTTCCAGGAATTGCTGAGCCTTCTACTTTTATCTGCTTTCCTAAATCCTCCCTCAGCCCTGACCCCCTGTTACCACACTGAAAATAATAGGACTGTGAAAGTGTTACATCTTTTCAGTCTAGGGAATTTACCCAGGTAACTACTGAGTTACCAATTCTTTTCAAAACTGTCTTCCAGGAGCTTGCCTGGGAGAGCTTCTGCTGCTACCCCTGCATTTCTCAGGTGGGAGGAGGATAGCCAAGGCATAGTTTCCTGCGATTAAATTATATCTGCTGGTGTCCTGCGGTGTGCCACTGCTAGTCCGCTGCCATCAGCATGCTGAAGCTGCATGCCACAGGAGCATGCCTCTTAGGAAGAATTTTGGGCCATTGAAATGGAGAAGAAAAGAAAAGATTCTGTCTTCCCCAGCTGTCCAGAGAGTGAGAGGGTCTATGGATGACCACCTAATCCAATCTTGTGGAAAATTAGAAGGACCATCAAGATCTTACAGGTGAGGCTTCTCTGAGCTTTTTAGCTCCTTTCCCGTTACCTCAACCTACTTCCCTAACCAATAGGGATGTGCAGCAGGGACAGATTCATCCCATTCAGCTTTCGTATTCGTCGGGACCCAAATCCGTTGCATCCGTTCTTGGGTTCATTAGTTACATATGTATTTGTTTCCCAAAAAAACCAACATCCAAACGCCATTTTGAGAACTGGCATCAGACTGCCAGCATGCAGGAGGTCGCTCCCGGACTCCCGCTGGACTTTTTGCAAGTTTTGTGGGGGTCAGGAGGCCCCCCCCCCAAGCTGGCCAAAAGTCCCTGAGGGTCGAACAGGGGTCCCGGAGCGACCTCCTGCACTCCGGCCATCCGATGCCAGTACTCAAAATTGCGCCGATAGCCTTTGCCCATACTATGCCACAGGGGCTACTGGTGCCATTGGTCAGCCCCTGTCACATGGTAGAGGCACAAGATGGCGCCGATGACCATGTGACAGGGGCTGACCAATGGCACCGGTAGCCCCTGTGACAAAGGTTATTGGTGCCATGATAAAACCGGCACCGAGGGTGGGAGAGTGCAGGGGATGGTTCCCGGACTCCCCGTTGGACCACCAGGGAGTTTTGGTAAGTCTTGGGGGGGTCAGGAGGGTGGGGGGTTGTAGTTAATTTTAATTTTAGCTGGGACACGAATAGAAATCGCCGTATTAATGCATCGGGGCGCCATACGGCCGAATGTAACATATCTGCTGCCCGACAAATCCGAATCACAAATGCAACATATGGCGTCCCTCTGAACATCCCTAGCCTTTACCAGACACTGTAAGAGCAAATTTAGCTATGGATAGAATTAATAAAGGGGTATCTGATAGGGATGTGCAGCCAAAATGTTTTCGTTGCATTTGTGATACATATTCGTGGGGGGTCAATTCCGTTTCATGCGGAAGTATGGAGAATTCCATAAGTTGTCGATCTGTAAATACGTTACTACGGCGAGTTAAATTAGTGTCCCAGCTAAAATTAAAATTAACTACAACCCCCCACCCTCCTGATCCCCCCAAGACTTACCAAAACTCCCTGGTGGTCCAGCGGGGAGTCGGGGAGTCAGGAAGCCATCCCTGACTCGTTTGCCGGTTTCATCATGGCGTGTTACAGGGCCTACCGGTGCCATTGGTCAGCCCCTGTCACATGGTCACCGGCGCCATCTTGTGCTCCTACCATGTGACAGGGGCTGACCAATGGCACCGGTAGCCCCTGTGACATAGTATGTGCAAAGGCTAACGGTGCCATTTTGAGTCCTGGCATCGGACAGCAGGTCGCTCCGGGACCCCCGTTGGACCCACAGGGACTTTTGGCCAGCTTGGGGGGCCTCCTGACCCCCACGACTTGCCAAAAGTCCAGCGGGGGTCCGGGAGCAACCTCCTTCACGCTGGCCGTCCGATGCCAATACTCAAAATGGCGCCGATCGCCGTCATAGTGAGAGCAAAGGCGATCGGTGCCATTTTGAGACTCAAAATCGCCGTCCGATGCCAATACTCAAAATGTCACATGGTAGGAGCACAAGATGGCGCCAGTGACCATGTGACAGGGGCTGACCAATGGCACCGGTAGCCCCTGTGACACAGGCTATCGGCGCCGTGATGAAACCGGCAAACGAGTGCAGCGATGGCTTCTGGACTCCCCGCTGGACCACCAGGGAGTTTTGGTAAGTCTTGGGGGAGTCAGGAGGGTGGGGGGTTTAAATTTTTATTTAGGAGGCTGAATAAAACAGATATCTGTTAAATACATGGGGGGTCGCGATGCATTTCGCCTCCCCACTTATTTAACAGATAGGACAAAATAAGTTGTGGATTCCAAATATGTGGAAAACAGATGCACATCCCTACTATCTGACCCAGCTGAAAGAAGAGCTATCTGACCCAGCTGAAATTACTTTAAAGGACATTTGGAGAGTAGTTACTAGAACTGAAGCTAATTTGAGTAAATCAATTGCTCAATTATCTGTTTTCTCAGAAGGAGCCACATGAAATTTCAAAGACTTGAATAATAGAGTTTCAAATATCGAGAAACAAAATGTCATATTTTCAGAATCCATGTTCAGGTGACATTGTCAGCTAATGTTAAAGTCTGTTCATAAATACATTCTTGAATGGAGTCCTTTGAGAATACTATTAGAGCTAAAAATCATAGGGGCAGATTTTAAAAGGGCCGCGCGCATAAATCCAGAAGGATTTACGCGTGCAGGACCCTCGCGCGCCGGCCCGCCTATTTTGCATAATCCGCCGGCGCGCGTACAGCCCCGGGATGCGCATAAGTCCCGGGGCTTTCGAAAAGGGGCGTGAGGGGACGTGTCCTGGGGCGTCCATGCTTCTAACATGTCCCATGGTAAGTTTCTAAAGTGTCACATGTTAAGACAATAGCATGTTCACATTATTCAATTCACATCTCGCTGGTAAAGCTAGCATGAACTTTGCTGTTAATACATACTTTAAAATCAGTGTGTTAATGCCAAATTTTAATGCAGACCCTAAGTAATTTATTTCAACTTAGTATTATATTCCTCAGGAAAGAACCATATTTTTTGTTCTGAATACATATGTTTTAATGTAAACTGGTATGATTTGTATATTATACAACATTGTCAGTATATAAAAATTAAAAATAAATAAATAAATAAATAAATATCTTTTCTAAAGTTTCTAACATTTTTCTCTTTTCAATTAACACTATAGATTTTTTGTTATCTTTAGGAATTCAAATCCCTTCTGAACAAATCAGAGGTGGCAATCAATTAACTAATTAAGATGCTTGCTTCCCAGATTAAAATATTCAGAAATTATTACAATGTATTTAAAACTTTCATCTGGGTACAAAGTATTTCCTGAAAAATAAAAATAGAAAATGAAGTAATCATTGTAATCAGCACAGAAGCTTTTCTTTTCATTTTATCTTTTGCAAAGTGTTTAATATCTGAAATAGAGATAAAAGAAGAAATGGGTGGTTCAATATATTTGCACAGATTATATATAATTATTTATTTGTATTAGGGATGTGAATCGTGTCCTCGATTGTCTTAACGATCAATTTCGGCTGGGAGGGGGAGGGAATCGTATTGTTGCCGTTTGGGGGGGTAAAATATCGTGAAAAATCGTTAAAAATCGAAAAATCGAAAAATCGAAAAACCGGCACATTAAAACCCCCTAAAACCCACCCCCGACCCTTTAAATTAAATCCCCCACCCTCCCGAACCCCCCCCCAAATAACTTAAATAACCTGCGGGTCCAGCGGCGGTCCGGAACGGCAGCGGTCCGGAACGGGCTCCTGCTCTGAATCTTGTCGTCTTCAGCCGGCGCCATTTTCCAAAATGGCGCCGAAAAATGGCGGCGGCCATAGACGAAAAAGATTGGACGGCAGGAGGTCCTTCCGGACCCCCGCTGGACTTTTGGCAAGTCTCGTGGGGGTCAGGAGGCCCCCCACAAGCTGGCCAAAAGTTCCTGGAGGTCCAGCGGGGGTCAGGGAGCGATTTCCCGCCGCGAATCGTTTTCGTACGGAAAATGGCGCCGGCAGGAGATCGACTGCAGGAGGTCATTCAGCGAGGCGCCGGAACCCTCGCTGAACGACCTCCTGCAGTCGATCTCCTGCCGGCGCCATTTTCCGTACGAAAACGATTCGCGGCGGGATATCGCTCCCTGACCCCCGCTGGACCTCCAGGAACTTTTGGCCAGCTTGTGGGGGGCCTCCTGACCCCCACGAGACTTGCCAAAAGTCCAGCGGGGGTCCGGAAGGACCTCCTGCCGTCCAATCTTTTTCGTCTATGGCCGCCGCCATTTTTCGGCGCCATTTTGGAAAATGGCGCCGGCTGAAGACGACAAGATTCAGAGCAGGAGCCCGTTCCGGACCGCTGCCGTTCCGGACCGCCGCTGGACCCGCAGGTTATTTAAGTTATTTGGGGGGGTTTCGGGAGGGTGGGGGATTTAATTTAAAGGGTCGGGGGTGGGTTTTAGGGGGTTTTAGTGTGCCGGCTCACGATTCTAACGATTTATAACGATAAATCGTTAGAATCTGTATTGTATTGTGTTCCATAACGGTTTAAGACGATATTAAAATTATCGGACGATAATTTTAATCGTCCTAAAACGATTCACATCCCTAATTTGTATATACCATCATTTGATCTGAGATATCACATTGGTTTACATTCAGGTACTGTAGGTATTTCCCTATCCCCAGAAGGCTAACAATCTATGTTTTGTACCTGAGGCAATGGAGGGGAAGTGACTTGCCCAAGGTCATGAGGAACAACAGCAGGACTTGAACCCTGGTCTCCTGGTTCATAGCCCACTGCTCTTACTACTAGGCTATTAGGGGTGTGCAGTTGTTTGCAATGTATTGGCTATCCGCAACATATATGCCATATTCATTGTATCCGTGGGGGTCTCGAAACGTATGGCGAACCCCCACAAATACAATGTAATCACTAACAAATAAACCCCCACCCTCCTGACCCCCCAAGACTTGCCAAAAGTCCCTGGTGGTCCAGCAGAGGTCCTGGAGCGATCTTCTGCACTCGGGCTGTCGGCTGCTGGTATTCAAAATGGCGCCGATAGCCCCTGTGACATAGTAAGGGTTTCCTTTATACACATTTCATTTTCCTTTGTGTTCCCTTGGGAGAGTGTACTGGTCCTCATGATGAGAGCAGTAGGTGCAAAAGAAATACTCTGGAGTAACTGAGTTAGTGTCCAAAAATAAAGTCTTTCCTGTTGAAATCACTGTTGGATTATGGCACAATTAACTTAAACCGCAGCACCACAGTATTCTCATATATAGTCATTTTCACAATCTCTTTTCTCTTTCTATGCAGAAATATCTTAATCCAGTAAAGGGAACTTCTAACCTCCAAGATGTGGAAAAATAGAGTTCCCAGTTGGGCAAGGAATCCCTTGGGTGGGAGAGAAACCCCTTCCAAACTGTTAAAAATGTAACTGCTCTGTCTCTGCACAGAGATCTTAAATACTCTCTCTCCCCAGGGGTGAAGACTTCTGTGTGTGGTGTCCTCAGTGTTCTCAATCACTTTGTTACTACCAGTTCGTAGTTATCTTAGACTCTCTTTGTACTTGGATCCCTTATGGGAGGAATCCAGCAGGAACAGCATCTCCAATAACCTTTTGACAGGTAAGAAGAGGGGCAGCTAAATATTTCCTCCCAGATCTTTTCAAAGCAATTTCTTCTTCCTGAAAAATGAAGTTACCAGCAGTAGGTCCTAGCACTAGGTCACCACCTTCCTCTGTCCTCATTGAGGGTAGAGAAAGCCCCCAAAACAGGGTTCCCCATTCCTTGAGACCAGGTGGTGCACAGGGTCATTCCAGGCTTCCTACAAATTAAAGTCATTTTTAATCCAAAAATATTCCCTGAATGCAAACCTTACCTTCCAGAGAGTTAATAGGAAAGGCAGATCCCTGACCCAACTGTGAGACTAGCAGCAGGGTTCGCTGAAGTTTTTAGAGCAGGTCCAAAAATTCAAATCTGTCCAAATGCTCCTCTACACCTCCACTTACTCCAAAAATCAACTCACATTGCCCCCAGAGCTCAAGCCTGAGTGCTGTTATAAAATATTTCTCAGGGGGATGGCCACTCCAGCACATTCAAAGGGATGAGCTGTATTTGAATGATACTTCCCCCTACAACTAGTCTGCACTGATCTAGCTGAGAAAGAAGAACCCAAGACTTATTGGTAGCATGACCATAGGGTCCACTTCAATAATTATGAAGGTAATTTTCAAAGAGTTTTGTGGGAATTGTGTGCATAAAATTAGCATACATGTGCATAAATAGCACAGCTGCATATATATGCTATTTTATTAACATCAAGAGTACACATGTAAATGGGAACAGAGAATAAAAGTGGCATGCATTACAAAACTTGTCCATTCACTTTTATACCTGCTAATTGACTCCTGTGATTGGAATTGAACCTAACTTTCATTTTCAGATGGGGGGTTTGGGGGTTCAGGTGAAGTAATGGTGGGGCTAGGAAAATTGGTGAATGTCTGAGTGAACTGGTGGAGATATGAGTGATCTGGTAATTCCAAGCATGCTCACAAGTATTTTCAGATGTGATGTATGAACATCCTTTATAAAATACCATCCTCCATGTTTTATTCTGGGTTGTTACATATGCAGTTATGCTAATAACAAATGCAAAACAGCAGTCCAATAAAATGTAATTAAACTTTAATAATCACTTTAGTCTATATAAACCTTTACAAAAATGTACACTTTTCAGAAAATATACCAATCTGAATATTCAAGGGCCATGTATTACATTCCATTATAAATTCTCACACATAATGCGCACCAGAACCATTCACTCCTCACACATCACATTACATCCAAAACCCTTCATTAAAAAATGCAAAAAATGCACAAAAACAAAAAAACCCCAAAAAAACAGAAAACAAGGGATAAAAAAGGAATCCCCAAAACAGAGTTTCATACAGAACACTTAACTCATCTTTAAGTCCCCAGTGAAGAAGACATCAGCAAACTATTATCAGAAAAATTATCTTTCAAACTCCAAAGTGGGCGGTGTCATGGAGAAAAATTCAGTGATGAACGTCAATACTTGTTATACCTTCAACTTCATTCATGGTATAGCCGCAAAAACTTTTAAAACCATTTCTTCTGAACAACATCTAGATGAAGCTTGAAGCTTCCAAGGAACATTAGTTCTTAATCCTTTAGATGTATCAATTTACTTTAAATCAATACAGTGTCCCTGGGGTACTAACATCACCTGAATAGGGTGAAAACATATGAAATCAATTAGAACAATTGTTTAAGTCAAAGGTTTCCTTATATATTGTAGAACCACTATTCGGGGGGAAAAACTTGCAAGTCTCGGCTCAAATCGAGTACATTGACACTTGCCAATCTCCGCTCAAGAACGACATATCCATCAAAGGCAAATGGGTCAGCAACTCCTGTTTTCTTTTTTCTTTTAGAAGCTATCACCCCCTGCAGGGGAACAAAAAGTTCAGGAGAACATACCGATGCCTGCTAATCTCTGCTCAGAGAAAGTATATCAGCTGATAATCAAACATAGGCTTCCTTCCACTCCTACTTCAAAAAATACATGTTTTTTGAAGAAGGAGTACATGTAGTTATTACAAGTATAAAACATATCTCTGTAATTTTATAAAATGGGTAGAGAAATAATTTGTTTTCCTGCATTACAAATAGATTTGTGTACAGAAAAATACATGCATACTTTCAGGGCAAAAATTTGTGGTATTTTATAAACTGCGAAGCTCCAACTGTACATTATATACAATGCCAGGATAAATCTTCACAGGCTCACTTACACGTAAAAATTGTAAAAGGTAGACAATTTTTAAAGTTAGGTATGTACTAATATGAATATCTAGCTCTGATAAATATGTTTGTACATTGCACATGCCAAAACATATAACATCATCAGTCCTATTGAAATCTATAAAATATTAGTGTGCATTTCACATGATTAAAAAAGAAGCTCAAAACTTGGCTTTTCACAAAAGCCTTCACTTAAAGGTCTCTCCCTCAGGGTCAGATTCACGATGATGCAAGATGTCCTACGCCATAACCATTTAATCTTATAATTTAATCTCATTATTTCCCAGCAAGCTGTATGTTATAATGCACTCATGCTTTTCAAGTCTGCTGTAAATCCAAGTTTGTTGAATGTTTATGTTTATTTATATTTTGTATATTTATACTTATATTTATAATAATTTTATTTTATTTTAAGTCGTTCGCTGCTTTATCTATAAGTTCATACGAAGTTAGCCCTGTTATCTGTACCCTCTTGTTTGATGTATTTTCCAACTTTGGTTCTATGTAAACCGACGTGATATGTACTAGTACAGGAACATTGGTATATAAAAGCCTTAAATAAATAAATAAATGATTAAGTCCGATTATTTCACACGTTAACCAAGGACCATTCCCTCAGTGATAGACTTTTTTAAAATTTCAAATTTTCAGCATCACACAACATTACAAACAATCCTACATCCAATATATCTTACTATTGTCACATGCTGTATGCAGATAAAAGGAGTGTTTAGGGTCAGATAGAATCATTTTGTAAGATGATGCAACCAAGACAGGAGTACGTGGGTATCGCCCTTGCCCCTCTAGACTGCTAAATATTTTAGGGTCAGCCCAGGGAAAGTCAAGGGTAGAGGATGGATATTTGGAAGAGGGGGCAATTTTTCCAATGAGGCTGGGGCTGGAGGCCAGAAGAGCAAAGTTTAACAAAGTATTACTTTTTAAAAAGTTTGCCTGGCTGGGGGCACAGAGGGAGATCTAGAGGTTACTCTATGGACTTCCAGAAAATTTTTACCAGGGGGGGATTAATCACTAATGCTGTCTAATAGCACAAATGTTAGAAGACAAGATAGCAAAATTTATTTATTTTGCTTTTTGTAAAAAAAAATTTCAGTTTTATTTCCTTCAGTTTTTTTTTTTTGTTTGTTTGTTTGTTTGTTTTTTACTGTTTGTCCAAGAGAATTCCCACATTTCCTTTTTGGTTCTGGGCTATCCCTGACTAACCCAAATTTAGTTTGGAAATCCTTTTAAGGAATTGTCATTGCCAGGTAAGTATCACAAATGCAAGAACTATTTTTTCACTTGACTTCTAAACATCTCACTGGCTTTACAAGTTGTGTGTCCCTGCTTCTGACTGAAAGGTGTGTCACTAACAAAACATTCCATGTGCAATGCAGTATTCTCCTAATATGCACAGTTTTCTTTAAATAATTTTAGACTTGCTGATAATGCCCATTAAAACCACCCATTTATGTACGTTAAATGGAAAACAATTAGAACATTTTATAAAATAAGCACCTATCTGAAATACAACTTTGGGCAAGTATATTCAGCAGGAAACTTGTCCTATTGAATATCTGTGATAAGTTATCTGGCTAATATTAGCCAGCTTGCCACTTTTCTAAATATTGATCTCTTAGTCCACACACAGGCTGCTGTAAAATGATAGAGTTTGTCTTTTAAAATCTAATTTTTGAAACATCATGGAGCAGTAACTTTAATCCCCAATGGATATCTCACCAACTGTCAGCCCTGGCCTGGGTTCAAGTATCTGTACCCATACCAACACAAGCTTCCCTTCTGTGAAACTCGTGTTGAAAAGCATCCTCATGAAAAGTTTACTTGACCCTAAAATGCTGGTCCCAACCTTTGTGTCATCTCAGGCTAGTTTATGTACAACATCAACTCTGTCCTGCAGTGCCCAGTACTTTTGGATCCACTATATGTATGAAACAAACACATACACACATACACTCACATACCACCACCAGGACCATTTTAGCAGTGGCAGCAGCTGCACTAAAGACTCCCCATTGCTTTTATTTGCTTCCCTCATTCTGCTGGCCTCTCCCAAGTCTGCAGCAGCACTGCATCTCAAAGTCACTTCTGGATTTACAATCACACACTAAAGCCTTAGGCCTGCTCATTTGCACTCCCCCTCTCAGGAGTTTTATTTTATTTATTTATTTATTTTATTTTGGTGCTTTTATATACCGATGTTTAGCAGTTAGCCTTCACCCCGGTTTATAGTAGTTTGCAATTTACAGAGTTTGCAATTGTAAAAGCTGATTGGCCCAATTCCTTCTGCTATTCTTTCCCTCTCCATGTCTCTCCTCTCCCATGGGTCATCTCAAACAGTAACCCAGTGCCACTCTCATTCAAGAGCCCTCTCTGACTGGGGACTCAAACAAAACAAAAAATATTTTGAATAATGCTCTCCCCCTCCTACCATCAGTCTCCTCAGAAATAGCTATGCTTCAGAGACCACATGCACTGTCTACTTCAGGGCATTCAAGGGCACCAACCTACAGTTTTCTTTCTTTCCACTTGTTATATGATTGTTGCCTACCTAGCTGTTAGGCACAAATTATGAGTATGCTAATTCTAGCAAGCTAAGCTTTAACTGGCTGATTATCAGCCAAAATACTAGCTGGTTAGTTTCTAGGGATGTGCAGAAGGGACGGATTCATCCGATTCAGTATTCGTATTTGTTGGGTCCCAAATACATTGCATTTGTTCAAGGGGGGACCCGATCCATTGATAAATTTTATTCGTTTTCCGATTCCTGTTAGTCAATGGGGGAAGTATTTGCAGCCTATTTTTGGCTGCAGAATTGGGGTTTTCTTATCAATTCTGATGAAACTTCTAGTGAGCAATCATCAGAACAAGAAAAGAGCTCCAAGGTACTTAGACTGTGGCAAAGTGGCACCAAAGTGGCATGAATAGCCTAAGGTGCTGTAAATGGACAAAGGGGTACCAGGAGTGGCAAGAGTGCTTTAACAGAGGTGCAAAACAGCAGCGAGAGTGTCAAAATCACACCACAGCTTCAAAAGAGAGCACCGATAACAGTTGCATGAACCCTCGAAGGCAGCATGATAGGCAAAGTGGCAAGACAAGTGGCATCAACATCCTATAGCACAATGAAGGGGGAACATAGCAAGTAGAAAGAGTGTCAGAAAAAAACCACAAAGCACCGATAAAGGGACAAAGCAGCAGAAAGACTAGCACCAACACACTGAGGAGCCATGATAGTGGCAAGAACACCACAAGAAGTTGAGTAAAGTCATCTGGTGTATGGAAGCAAGGCAGAGTGTCAGAAAGATGATAGGGGCAAGACAGGCTGGCAGAGCGAAGGTAGTCTGGTCCCTGTGGTTTTGATAGGGGCAAGACAGGCTGGCCCCAGGGAGAGTTCTCTTTCCTTTGAGTAGGAAAGGGCTCCCTAGAATGGGTTCGCCCCTAGAGTGGGGTATTTCCATTGGCATTTAGAGAGCTCTCGCTGGTCTTTTAAAATCTGGTGGACATACAAACGAGAATATTCACAGCAGAGGTAGAGGAGTTTTCCATGTGAACAGCGGTTCAACATGGGTCAGCGGTTGTTAAGAGGTAGGCTGGCTACACCCGAGGAGAGTTCCCTTTCTTTAAGCAAGAAAGGGTTCCCCGCAATGGGTTGGCCCCTAGAGTGGAGCACGAGCTTTCAAAGTGTGGTGATGTGGAGGAGGTCTCACTGTGAACAGCTGTTTAACATGGGTCAACAGGTACTAAGAGATAGACTGGCTGGCTACCCTGGGGAGAGTTCCCTTTCCTTTGATTAGGAAAGGGCTCTTGGACCATCAGGCACAGTGTTAGAGGTCAAACCCTCATAGGGGAGTAAATCCTGGACTGACAGGCACAGCATTAGAGGTCAAGCACTCATAGGGGCGTAAAGCCTGGACAGACAGGCGCATTATTAGAGGTCAAACCCTCATAGAGATGTAAATCCTGGATGGACAATCACAGCATTAGAGGTCAAACAATTTTAGGGACATAATACCTGGATGGTCAGGCACAGCATTCGAGGTCAAACCCTTATAAAGACGTACAGCCTGGACAGACATGCACACAATTCAAGGATAGAGTTCAAACCCTCGTAGATACATAAGGCCTGGATGGACAGGCACAGCATTAGAGGTCAAGCCCTTGTAGAGACAAAGGCCTGGATGGACAGGCAGGCACAGCATCGGTGGATAGAAGTCATGCCCTCATAGGGGCATAAATCCTGGACAGACAGGCAGGCACAGCATTCGAGGATAGAGGTCAAGCCCTTCTTGGGATATAAGACCTAGATGGACAGGCACAGCATTCGAGGTCAAACCCTTGTAGAGATGTGAAGCCTGGATGGACAGGCACAACATTAGAGGATTTCCTTTGTGCAGGTATGTTGTGGTTTGATCTGTCACTTCTTCTTGAACTGCTTTACGGCCAGAAGAAAATGGCATCTTTTTCATTTCTGAAAGATAATTCAACAGAGGATTCTTTTAGAGCAATAGAGACTGCCATTTGTGAAGCAAGAACTGAGCTAGAGATTATTTGTGAATACCCAGTAGCTATTAACTGTACTTATGCACTTCAGCACTGAAATTAGAAATACCAGAACAAAACTCAGTCAGGCACAGCGTTTGTTGTGATGGATGACACACGGAAGAAGACACGTCAGGCAGAGTTCTCAGGAAGGCACCCCGAACGCAGTCCGAGTGATCTTTTTATTATACAGAGTTTACAGAATTCCACAGTATATTCAGCATACTATTGGTTATACTGCTACGTGCTAATGCATGCTGCCTGTGTGCTGCATGCATTCCTTCATTGCTATTGGTTACTACATCTTATACTGTGCGCATGATAGCCTTGTGTCAGTTTCTGGGTGAAGCAAGCAACCTCCTTGTAAAGAGGTGGGGGCTGTCTGTGAGCCTAAGATAAGGAAGTACAGAGATCTGAGGAATGCTGACGCAGTCAAGCTCAGTGTGTATTTAGTGCAGATAAGGAAGTACAGAAAGATCTGAGAAGTGTCGATGCAGCCAGGCCCAGTGTGGTGTGCCAGCTACTGAGCAAAGCCTTTGTCTCCACAGCATTTGAGGTCAGGTCCTTGTAGAGATGTACAGCCTGGACAGTGGACAGACAGGCACAGCATTTGAGGTCAGGCCCTTGCAGAGATGTACGGCCTGGACAGTGGACGGACTGGCACAGTGTTTTATTCATCTTGACATTCACAGGGAAAAATTGGAAATCCAAGCAAAGGCAGGTTTATTTTTAAAAACACTAGCATTTCCATCAACACTGGTGCCAGCCTTGAGCAGTGAGGGCTCATGATATCCCCTGTCTTTGAAAATACACATTCACTGGGCACACTGGTTGGAGGACATGACAGATATCACTGAGCCACTTTGGCTAGGTGTGGCAAGACAGTGGACTTGTATACCCAATATGCCAGCAGATCTGTCTGCATGTCCTCTGTGTGCTCTGAAAGATACCGTGTCACTGACAGTTGTGCTGGTGTCTCCTTTGCTTGGATGGGCTGAGAGTCACTCATGCCAGCTGCTTTCTCTCTAGCCCATATGTGTGCTCTTCTATTAAAGGCCTTAATCTCTCTTGTACCTGTTGCTGCAAAATGTCCAGACAATGCAGCACCTCAGCTGTCATTCCCTCTTCCTGTTTAAAGGCCTTGAAATTTTCATCCAGGAAATTAACTATAGGGATGATGTCAGCCAAGTGGTACTTCTGGAATCAGCTCCTCCATGGCATCCTTGAAGGGCTGCAGGATTTTTACCAGCTGACACATGACTAACCAATCATGAGGCCCTAGGGGATTCTGCACACCTATGTCCATTGAACCAGAAAGTTCATGAAGGGGTGTCTGCATCTCCACTAACCTCTGCAGCATCATATAGGTTGAATTCCCCTGTATGGCAATGTCTTGAATGAGACGCTTGTGAGGCATCTCCAAATCAGTCTGCTTTTGTTTGAGAACCTGCCCCGCTTTCACACTTCTATGAAGTGCCCTTCTATGTCCCTGCACTTGTGTATTAAGTCCTGCAGGTATCCATACTCTTGATGCTTGAACTCCAACCCCAAAACTGAATTCACTACAAGGTGCAGAGTGTGTGTAAAATATTGGATGTTCTGAAAGCCCCCGTCGGTTATTGCCTTTACCATGTTTGCACCATTGTATGTGACAAAGAACCCTGGATGAGGATTCCTGTCTCACTGGTGTAGTTGCCAGCTCTCCAGCATCTGTCTGATGCATGCTAGAATGTTGGCTGCAGTATGGGCCTGGTCCGTCAGGTGGGTGTGCAATAAAGCCCACCTCCACCCTGATAATTGTTCACTAATAGAGCTGCTGCCTGCCCCTGACTCAGCCAGGTCCCACCAGTGAGCTGTTAGGGAGAGGTAAGAGTGTCAGCATACATGGTGGTCCAGATATCGCAGGTGAAATGCACACTCCCCTCTGCCTTAGCTAGCAGCGCTTGGATGCGACTGTGACACTGCTTGTACAGGCTGGGGATGACCTTTCTGCTAAATGAGGTTCTGGAGGGGACTTTGTAATTTGGAAGTAGGACCGTCAGATAATGCATGAAACCCACATTCTCCACTATCTGCAAGGG
The DNA here is from genome assembly GCF_901001135.1 of Rhinatrema bivittatum. Classification (NCBI taxonomy): domain Eukaryota; kingdom Metazoa; phylum Chordata; class Amphibia; order Gymnophiona; family Rhinatrematidae; genus Rhinatrema; species Rhinatrema bivittatum. The sequence goes on along the minus strand of NC_042616.1, from coordinate 740,799,239 downwards.
CTGGTCATCAAGGGCAATCATTTCCCCAATGCATCTGGTTACAACTTTCGAGGCTGCCTGCCTCCTACCCTGGGATAGTGTTACCACACTCCTCCCCATTTCCTCCATAGTGGGTAGTCACTTCTGCCACATGTCAGGGGGTTGCTGGCCTGCCACCTGACTGCTAGAAGGGGCTGAGAGTGTGGGGTGACTCTGCTCCTTTTCAACCAGGTTACACTGCTTGGAAGGGGAGTTGTCTCTTCATATGATGTGTCATGCCAAAATTAGATGGATGTCCCATTTGCTTGCCTCTGCTAATAGCCCTGCCACAATAATTACACCGAGCAAAACGCGGGTCCTCCGTCACTGTAAAGTGGCTCCAGATTGCAGATGTCTTTTGTGATCCTCCCTTCTGTATAGCCTTGGGGGTGGATGCTGGCACTGGACTAACGTACTGGGTGCACCCTGAGAAGCAATGCCAGGGGCATCAGTCACACTCTGTACCTGTGCTGACTGCTCTTCCTCCTCCTCCTCATCATCAGTTTCATCTCTCCCCTGCTGTACTGAAGTGGAGGCTAAGACAGGACTAACGAATCCTCCTAAAACTTCGTCAGCTATTATTTATTCTGTTTCTGATGACAATCCCACACAAGATGATTCTTCATCGTAATCAGAAGCAAACAGTGCCTGCACTTCATTGTCAATGCTAAGTCGAGACTGCTGTCCCACTGCTGCATTTGGGTGCCGACATTTTGTCTTGCATTTCTCAGCCTCCCCTTCCCTCCCCTTCAAAACTACAGGGTCAGAAACAGGTGTTGGCAAAGCATCATGTTTAGATTCATTTTTTTTCTGGATGGAACTGCCTGCCCCTCCAAAGAGTTAGATTGCAACAGGTCCCTTTTTAACTTTAATGAGGGACTGGCACTAGTGCCATTTGAAGTACCTCCTCTGCTAGTCCCAATCACTCGACCACATCTAGTTTTGCCTGACATTATGGATTTAATGTCACTGCCTACTAGGGATTTCAATTAAAATAATTATTTCCGAAAGAGGCGCACTGGGGATTTAGCTTCACAGACCACCGCTGTCCCAATGTATTTGAATCTGCTAAACTGGCTGCCCACAGGCACAGTGCCTTGATGTGCACTAATATAATGTGTGTGCACACACCGAGCTTGTAACTACAAAAGAGGCCCACTGAGGATTTGGCTTCACAGACTACTGCTGTCACAATATACTTGAGTCTGCAAAACTACCTGCCCACGGGCACAGTGCCTTGATGTGCACTAATGTAATGTGTGTGTACACACCGAGCTTGCAACTACAAAAGAGACCCACTGGGGATTTGGCTTCACAGACAGCCACTGTCCCAATATACTTGAGTCTGCAAAACTAGCCAGTGCCCACTGGCACTGATGCCTAGTGCACAGAGAGACTGAGTGAGTTCAATTAAAAAAATGCAGTTAACAAAAAAGCTGGAATTGGCACGGCAGAAAAATCGAATAAGTATATTTTTCAATGGAAATTCTAGCAAACTAGCTAGAAATTGAATATATCTCTCCCACCCACAACACCCAAATGGTGCTTGCAACCTTCCCCAGGGAGTGAATTAAGCAGCAAAATGCCACTGCTAGCAGCTTCTCTCCATGGCACAGAGAGACCGTCTCAGATCAACTAAAAAATGTGCTTAAAAAAACCAGGTCTAGCTGGCACTGCAGCCAAATGCAGAACAAATATCTTTTTCTATCAAAGTAGCTAGCCTAGCTAGCAATTGAATACAGATTTGAGAACTCAGACTAGCTCTGAGTGCAGCCACCTTCTGCAGAGGCCACCTCCCCACACCACCCCTGCAAAGAAAGTGTGTGGCACGCTGTGTGCTTAAGTATATATAGTTCTGGGTTATCAGCAAAAGCATCACCGACCACTGAGCGATTGGCTGCATTGCAAAAATTCTTATCGCTGATTCGTTGCATTCTGGTCTCCTTGCCAACCTGTCCAACCCATTCTGACAGGGTTATGAGGTCTCTGATGACTCACAGGAAAGGGCTGATTTTTGTCTATTGATATACCCAAATGGCATTCTCCTATTTCAAATGACCGCTAGAAATCACTGCGAGCGTGCCAAACGTATGGAATGGATGATATGTTGTATTCGTGGGGGATTGCGATATGTTTCACAACCCCACGAATACAACGAATATGGACATATATGTTGCGGATTGCCAATACGTTGCAAATGAATGAACACCCCTATTAGTTTCAACTGAAAATCAGCTTTACTTAGCCAGCCAAAATGTGTCCAATTAAGTCAGGCACTCAGTGCTATTTTGAAAATTTACCCCATAGAAATCAGTTCTGTAATTCTGTTAGTGTTGTTTCTGAATAGGGAATCTAATATAATTTTTAACCTATTTTCTCATGGCTTATAGTAGTTGACTGAAACATCTGGAGAAGGTAGATTATTCTGCCTACTAAATCCTCAGTGGTTTAGAAAGAGCCTGAGATGAAAAAATTCAACAAACTCATTAGTGTTTACTCAATAGTGCTTCTGTAATGCAGGTCCCTGTTAGCATTAATGCGGGCATGCTAACACTGATACAAGTCACATTTGAATTCCGGCTAACTTGTTTATTCCCTAAAGCAGCCATTAATTTGTATATTAGCACTAATACATTTTAGGACATACCTGTTCCTTATTGAACATACAGTAAATAGATACTGTAAAATAGACAAAAGAAAACTTAGTTTCATCTTTTTCATTTGGTAATATAGTCTTTTAATTAAAATCTGTCACTGAACCCAATATGATGTTTTGTTACCTAATGTACATCTGCTCTCTGTAAATCTGTCAACAAATTGCTGATCCACTGTAGCAAGCATCCTGACATATCATGAAACATAGTCTGTAACAGAAACAGACAGCTGCTGAGAATTTAATCTTAACCAGACTTTCAGTGAACTCCTGGGAATTTCATTTTTAATTACAAAGAGGACACCAGATGAAGAGTTCCTTGCTTAAAGTTCACCAAGAAACATCTGATTAAAGGAACAAGGTAGGAAGCAGTACTGTGTCTCTTGAAAATTTTGGAAACTGTAATTTTTTTCATGAAGTATATATTCAGCTATTAAAATGACAGGGCTTCTTGGCAACATATTTGGCATATTTTTATTAACGCCATACAAAAGAATAATAATTTACTAATGATTAATGGTAGTATAGCATACTAATCTCAGTCCAATCGTATCTGCTTAATCTTCATGCTTGATATTCTTATTGATTAAGGTATTGATTTCTGCCAAGCATTCTGACAAACATAATTTATTTCTGGTACAAACAGAATGTTTCCTAGTTTCAGGCCTTTTCTAGAGCTGTTGACTACATCTTTGATTGATGATGATATGTACTGCTAGCAGTTAAGAATAATATGGCCCATTTCCTACTGTGGTTATTATTATCTGGACTTGTTCATGAAGAACACATTTTTCACATCTTAATTGCATCCTTCACTCCAAAACTTGTTATAGAAAACTGTATATTATGCATGGACGTTACACATAGGGGCTGATGCAATATGTGCGCCAGCCACTGCACACGGCTCAACAAGCGTTTTGGACATGCATTCATTATCACCGATCCAATACAGGGATTAGTGCAACCAAAATGTAGCTAATAGCACTCATCACATGTAAATTCAAGACATTAGCTATTCCCTGTGATCCAAAAAATGTTCCAGGCGACTGGCATAAAGGTGTGCCACACTCAAGGGCGCGTTGAAAAAAAAGAAAAATCTTGCTTTCTGTGATTCTAATAGTATCATCACGATATGGGTCCAGCTGATGCCCACCAGGGCATCAGCTGGACCCATCCAAGCACAGGGTATGTGGTCAAGTTGAACAGTGACGTCAATTGCAACTCGGACCATGTGATATACATCTTGCAATGCCCTTGTCCTAAGATATATATCAGCAGGACTAAGAGGAGAATACGAATTCGACTAATAGAACACAAATGCAGGATAAACAATAAAGATCTGAAGGCTCCCGTGGTACAACATTGTGTGGATACAGGTCACTCGTTTGGAAAATTTGAATGGGCAGTGCTAGAACAGGTGAGGGCATCATGGCGAGGAGGTAATCGTGAAATTATTCTCAACAGAAAAGAGAATCAGTGGATTCACCGCTTGAACACATTAGAACCCCACGGACGTAATGATAAAATTGAATGGCTGTCACTGATCTAGCATCCACCTCTGTCATAGCAACCCGAGTTACATCAACAGCACCGCCCCACACGTCACGAGCCTGACTTGAGAGAACCCCTTTAAAAATGGCGACTTTTCCCGCCGACTCCCGCGCTAGCCAAAGGAGCAGGTTGCGGCAGCCATGGTTTAGACAGTAAGTACCGATCATTTCACTATGCAGGCAATGCTATAAATGTTTTTCTCAGCGGGCTCTATATCCATATACCACTCCAAGCACGCCGCAAGTTTAACTAGGAATAAATTCTGTATTCTACAGCGGAGCCCAACAATCAGCATCTCCAGCGCCGCAGTCCACAACCATTCACATAGCCACAGCAACAAGTATGTATTCTGGACTCCAGTCAGAATAACCTCGCTAAGTGACAGCCAATGTCAATAGCTACAGGATGTTAGTAATGGTTTATTTTTATGTTATGCAGTTGCCACAGTGTTTACGCGGTCTCTCTTGTCAAAGCACAGCCCGTGAAGAAGGAGCATACGCTCCGAAACGCCTTGGTGTCGGCAGCACAAGATTGACTACACACACGCAAGTATAATATAAGTGGTGGCTTCAATATAAAGAAAATAATCTGAAGAGCACGCAAACCCGTGGACACAATCATAAATTTAAAACCGTATTGAGGTGCCTAATGATTTAGAAGCCAGAATAAGGCTCACATACACGATAGCTGAACTCTTCTGTTTCGCATCGTATGAAGGCACTCTCGATCCACATCCCTCATATATAACAAGTCTTATTTTTTTGTCATTGGATTCCTGACATGTATGTTAGATGGCCACTATCTAGCTAGTGTTCACCTCCGTATGATGTCTGGTGGAATACAAATAGAAATACTTGGCTAGAAATGCTGTAGCTATGTCTTCATTCTGTTGTATAACTATGCGAATGTCATAGTGCAGCTATACAAACCATTGGCCTCTTACATTCTGAACATCTATGATCAAACAATGTGCCTTATTTCTGGCTTTAGCATTGAATGCTCTCATAACATAAGTCTTCAGTCAGAGGCCTACTTGAAAAGTACCTAAAGTCCTAGGTCTTGTTTATCTCTAGAGAGCCAAAATGTACAGCTGTAAGTGCCAGGCCAGAAAGTATATAGTGTGCATGTGAATCTTATGTGGTGGTAAGGTGAAGTGACACTAATCACTCCACAAGACATTACATTGAGCCCTTTACTTGTGTCCTCATTCCACTTAAAAGGTAATCAAAACCAAAGGCTTTGTAGCTCTCACACCAAAAAAATTATGTCAGCTACGCCTGCTCTAACACTGTGTCAGCTGCTGTGTGACAACAGAGGAGTCAGGAAGTTGTGATTGATAGAGAATCCCCAGGGCCGAAGAGCAGATAGCAATGAGGTTGGCTATTTCAGGAAGACTTCTACAAACTAGCTGCCACCCCTGTATTGGCCTAGGTTGTGGATCTGTATATACCTGCTGTGCACAGAGCTAATAAATGAGTCTATCAGCACAACTGCCATGGTCTCGGTATCCCTAAAATCTAAATGCTATAACAGTAAAGGAGACACATCCTATAGGACGGTTCCTCAGCTATGTTGGCTGCAAGTCATGGCAGTAATGTGGATAAGCATAAGCAAGGCCTCAAACAGAAAAGACCTGAAAGGTGGCCACTCTGCTTAGAAAATAACCATTCTGCAAATTTGTCCCCCCATGAATCCTCAGCCTACGTGCTTTATGGGTGTCACAGATAGGATAAGGATAACTGCTACTACCAATTGGAAGATGAAAACTACTCTACCTATTTTCTATATACCTACATAAAGTTGGACAACATAACTAGCTCTGAGCTGCACAGGACAAGGTCCTTGCTGTGCCTGATATTTCAATTTTTTCCAAAGGTTACCTGTGACATTTCAGACTAGGTAATTAGCTTATAACACAGCTTTGCCTTGCAATCCATTAGGTGAACCTTTTGTTAGGTGGCATGTGGGTTCTATTGTAGTCATCACTAATACACTCTGACCTTTAAATTTCTGAGGTGATTTTCAATTACAAGTGAAGGCCTGACTACATTCTATTCCCAATTCAGTCTTCAAAGAGTCATACTAGCATCCTTGTGTAACCTCCCTGAACAGCTAACATATCAAATTGATAGCCCAAGAGCAAAGGCCCTCACCATCTGTACATGAGAGTTGATTGTTTGCTTAGCTAGGTATAGCAAGGGCCAATTTGTATGATGGTGTGCAACCCAAATGAGTTAAGCTAGCTTGTAATGACTTGTGAGAAGTTTGGGCTTGTCACTAACTTTGTCTTGTGCTTTCCAAAACACTGTAAATGAAGGGCTTCTAGGTGAGTACTCCAATGTCAGCACTTCCTAAGCTGTTCCATCCAATGTACATGTGGAGATCTTAATATGCACATGGATGTCAGCAATGGAATCTGTCTGTAACTCGAGGAGCCTGTGATTGATGATATTAAGTGTCAGTTTGTAACTTCAGCTTGTACTTTTAAGCAGCTGATGTATTTGTGATTTTTATGACTTCTAAAGCCCTTGGTTCCATGTCCTAATTCCAGCTGGAGTTTCAACATTCCTAGGTCAGTATCTTTCCAACATATGAGGGCTAGGACAGGGTCCAAGCCATAGCTTAGGCAAGCAAGAAGGCACCAGTTGTGGCAAGCTCTGAACACTGTATTACAAGTACTACATGAAGTCTATGGTGAGACATTACTCTTTTGGACCGGCAATCACTATGAATAGATTAGACCAGCCACATCTCATTGGGTTTGGTTTATTTAGTGTGTACATTGTCTACAGCAGTATCTTGCACCTATTGCTCCATTATGAGTAGGTAGCCTAACCAGACATAAGTTGTTTCTGCGACACATGGAAACAGATAGAGATGAGACCAGCTCAAAACATTCTGCTGGGCTTTCTTCCATGGAAGAGGAACTAACATGCAAAATGGTATTGTATGTCACTTTTCTGAAGCTGGCTGCAAGTCTGTGTGGTCTCCTCAGCTTCTGCGGGGGGATACAGAGAATCCTGGGGTAGATCAGGAGTGATGTCTACTAGGAGACCATGCTGTAGAGCAAGATTATGGAATATACAGCAGAGCAGCAGTATCTTAGTGACTCTAGGCGGGGTGTACATTAAAGCTGCCCTCATTTTGTCCAAACAACAAAATTTACTTTTGAGAACTCCAAAGGTATGTTCTAAGACACTGCAGGTAGAACATAAGGCCTCATTGTACCTCATCTCTGCTGACTTGTTGGGAATAGTGACTGGTGTGAGAAGCCACTTCCTCCAACCATATTTTGAGTCTCCTGTGGGAAACAAAGAATGGCTGCATTATTCACACCACCTTGACTCTGTGATCTCGCTGCCAACTCATAGCATGCTGTCAGACAATAGAAGCTAGGCTCAGGCCTGAAATGCACCTTAAAAGGCTATTGGCAATCCGTAAGTCCATGCCACATTTTTTGTGACACAATATGAATGCTCTAGTGCTTGTTTATGCTGCATCAGATCCTCCTGAATGGGAAACAGCTTCTGGGGTTCATACACAATGTGCCCATGTCACTAACAACCAGGCTATCGGTAGCCATTTATAGCACTCTTCTAACACTGAAACTGTACATCACAGCTGCCAGAAATGTCATAGCAGAAAGACAGCAACCTCTTGGTATGATTATGCATGTCCATGGCTGTTCTGCAGTATGTCATCCAGAGATACACATTTGTCTGACATGATACAGTGACTCTGATAGGGCGTAAATGCACAGCCCCAGCTTCTCTTTAACTTGTATGATGGTCAAGACAAACTGTGGCTGACATCCTAGCTGACAAATCACTAACAGTGCATACCTGACCTGGAAGTTCCTGCACTGTGGACACCAAATGGTTTTGCTTAACAAGTATCTCAAAAAATAAATTAAAGCTCAAACTGCACTTTAAAACACCTTTCCAAAGGAAGTGGTATCAGATAGATTGTGCTTTTAATATTATAATCTACAGGCTGATGCCCACAATTGGCTCCAACTAGTATCATATACAAAGCACTCAAGTTGACATCATATACACATTCCTTTATACATTTATTGTGACTCAACAAACTTTATTTTTCATCTATTTAAACTTTATTTTTCATCACCTGCATGATGATTCACAAGGCCCTTCACAACATCTCCCCACTCAACCTAACTTTCCAGCTTCAACTACACTCTTCTAACAAACCAACCAGAACGGCATACCAGAATAGAATGATCACACAACCTGCAAAATCTACCCTGAGAAAACGTGCTCTATCCACAGCGGGCCCGTCTCTCTGGAACTCACTACCACCAGACCTCCGTCTTGAACCATGCCACATTACTTTCAAGGCGAAACTCAAAACTTGGCTATTCCATCAAGCTTTCCCAGAGAGCTAATAGCAATAAGAACAAACATCCAGCCTTGCCTTGCAGCAATAATGTAATGTTCATCTTGCTTCAGTTACATGTACCAAGTTATTTCCTAAGTTTATTTCAGTTGTTTTAAATTAGATTGTACTTTACTATAGTTTATTCGATATGTTCCATGTTCCATGTATGTTCCATGTAAACCGCCTTCCCGGCGATAGTTTTCTCTGTTAATTGTGAACTGGAGTGATATGTATTGTATACAGGAACTTCCGGTATATAAAAACCTAAAAATAAATAAATAAATAAATCTATTCAATTATTTAAAAAAACATGTTTCTCAAAAATTCATCATCTCCAATTTTGTATTTCACTTTTTAAAAACAAGATTGTACTTATCTATGTAACCCACACTTTCTGCTCTCAAGTCCTCACACAAATTCTCAACATTGACAATGTTTAGGCATACACTAATGACTTTATCAGAGGACTTAAACAAACTCCTTAAGACAGCCTCTCTCAGCTAAACTTAGATTTTCAAATAATGGCAGTTTTCAAGTTTGATCTTGAATTTATTTTTTGATATTCTTAGTAATATTCAAGGCATTTTGTTCAGTTTGTGGATTTAAAGAATTGCTTTACAAGTGACATTTCATCTCCACATGCGACTATTTGATAAGCCATTTGTCTAAAGTCTACCAGTAGTTAGTGTGAAGTCCCTGGTCACACAGAGGTTTGTGGCAAGTGTATTGTTTGGGCACACATTAGCAGGCCAGCATGCAGAGAGAAAGCTGGGCCCTGGCTTGATGGCTTTTTGACCTAACTGTACAAGCCATTTGTCATGTCACCTTTGATGTCACATCCCCGACAGCCCCCAATGTCATTGCCATTTGCTGGAAACACATAGCTGGCCATATTCAAAAAATTCAAACAGGACCGATTGTCTAAGTAAAAAAGAATCGTGCACAGCTCCCATGTACCTGCTGACCATGTCAAAGATGCGCATTTGCGCATCACAGACCACAGACCACTGACTACAGACCACTTGCACGTTGAGGAAGTGGAAGAGCTTTCTATGCAGTAGATCTCCCTGCCACAGGGTAGGATGATGGCTATGTGAGTACATTTGATAACTCCCAGAACATTAGGAAAGTCGGCAAAGGCATACAACCCTCTCTTCAATTCCATCAAGGCCTGCCTTTCATGAGGGAATGCTATGAACTGATTAATTTGTGCATGTACAACTCTTATGACCTGGCTCAGACAGCAGGTAAATGAGATTTGGGACATTCCTCCGAAGTCCCTGACTGTTGTTTTGAAAGAGCCAGATGCCAAAAATTGCAGGGTGCTCAAAAGTTTGGTGAGGCCCTGTATAGCATGTGACCTTCCCGTGACTGGATCCAGATCCCCTCTGAGTTGTTCATATAGGGGCGGATTTTAAAAGCCCTGCTCACGTAAATCCGCCCGGATTTACGCGAGCAGGGCCTTGCTCGCCGGTGCGCCTATGTTCCATAGGCCTACCGGTGCGCGCAGAGCCCCGGGACTCACATAAGTCCCGGGGTTTTTCGAGGGGGGCGTGTCGGGAGTGTGTTGGGGGGGCATGTCGGATCGGCGTGGCATTTTGGGGGCGGGACTCAGCGTTTTGGGGGCGGGCCCAGGGGCGTGGTTTCGGCCCGGGGCAGTCTGGGGGCGTGGCCGCGCCCTCCGGAACCACCCCCAGGTCGCGTCTTGGCGCGCTAGCGGCCCGCTGGCGCGCGGGGATTTACTTCTCCCTCCGGGAGGCGTAAATCCCCTGACAAAGGTAGGGGGGCGGTCTAGATAGGGCCGGGGGGGTGGGTTAGATAGAGGAAGGGAGGGGAAGGTGAGGGGAGGGCGAAAGCGAGTTCCCTCCGAGGCAGCTCCGATTTCGGAGCGGCCTCGGAGGGAACGGTGGCAGGCTGCGCGGCTCAGCGCGCGCCGGCTACACGACATCGGCAGCCTTGCGCGCGCCGATCCTGGATTTTAGCTGATACGCGCAGCTACGCGCGTATCTACTAAAATCAAGCGTACTTTTGTTGGCGCCTGGTGCGCCAACAAAAGTACGCGAAGGTGCACTTTCTTAAAATCTACCCCAAAGTGCCATAATATTCTGAAAGCTGAGACAATACCTGCTAACCACTTGTTCCTTCAGCAAGCCCAGCAATGTGATTCATGGATGAAAGATGAGCTCCCTATACTGCCACTGTGCCCTCCTGTGTGGCCAGCACTGGCGTGAGCCAGGACACTCAACTGGCAGGCCCAATGGCTCTGTCACCAGTGCCAGAATTTCTTTAGTAGGAGTTTGATCTTCACTTGCCTGTTGTCATAGTTCTTGTTGTTCTTATTTATTTATTTATTTATTTATTTATTTATTTATTTATTTAGGGTTTTTATATACCGACATTCTCGATATACATATCAAATCAATTTGGTTTCCATATAACAAAACTGTCGCCGGTAAGGCGTTACATTGAACAAAAAACAAAGTATTGAACAGAGAACGTGCAGCGTTACATTAAACGATCAACAGCTTATTTGAACAAAAGAACGTAAATCAATAAATATTAAGTGTAAAAGATATATGAAATAGACGACAAAAATTTGTCAAATAACACTGCCAAGCAGCCCAAAGCAGCCAGTATCCCGCTACAAGTAAATTTCCCCTTAACTTTGTAGCTTTAGAAAGACAGGTCAGGTAAGAAAATGTGTTTTTATTAGCTGAGGAGAGCTTGATAGATGAGTGTGATAGAAAGCCTCATTTTATTATGTGCGATAATTAGGGATGTGCAGCAGGGACGGATTTGTCTGATTCGGTATTCATATTCGTTGATACCCAAATCTGTTTCATCCGTTTTCGGGGGACCCCGATTCGTTCTTTAGTTACATATGGTATTAGTTTCCCATTAAAGTTGAAAAAAAAACCCCATCCCAACCCTTAATTAACTACAATCTCCCACCCTCCTGACCCCCCCAAGACTTGCCAAAAGTCCCTGGTGCTCCAGCGGGGGTCCTGGAGCGATCTCCTGCACTCGGGCCGTCGGCTGCCAGTATTCAAAATGGCGCTGATAGGCTTTGCCCTTACTATGTCACAGGGGCTACGAGTGCCATTGGTCAGCACCTGTCACATAGTAGAGCAATGGACCCCCCCAAGACTTGCCAAAAGTCCCTGGTGGTCCAGTGGGGGACCTGGAGCAATCTCCTGCACTCGGGCCATTGGCTGCCAGTATTCAAAATGGTGCTGATATCCTTTGCCCTTACTATGTAGCAGGAGCTACCAGTGCCATTGGTTGGCCCCTGTCACATGGTAGGAGCACAAGATGGTGCCGGCCATCCATTGCTCCTACTATGTGACAGGGGTCGACCAATGGCACTGGTAGCCCCTATGACATTGTAAGGGCAAAGACTATCGGCGCCACTTTGAATACTGGCAGGAGTGCAGGAGATCATTCCAGGATCCCTGCTGGACCACCAGGGACTTTTGGCAAGTCTTGGGGGGTCAGGAGGTTGGGGGTTTTATTCGTTAATGATACGTTGCATTCATAGGGGTTTGCCATACGTTTCAGGACCCCACGAATGCAACGAATAGGGACCTATACATTGCGGATTGCGTATTCGTTCAAAACGAATGCACATCCCTAGCGATAATAGCCATGATCCATGATAACAGTGACTGTAACATGATATAAACCTTTTTGCCCTCTCCTGCAAAAAAAAAAAAAAAGGTGTTGTTATTTCCCACATTAAAATCCACATTATTGCATTTTGATTCACTGGGAAATGAGGTAGGATCCTCTAATTTGCATAATTTTCTAGTTTTTGCATACTCATCAAATTTACATTCCAGCCTGTGATGTGAAAAATATCGTGTGATTTATGCATTTAGCACACACATAGGCCCTAACATGATTTAATGATTGGCCCTAGAAATACGCTGTATTTTTGTCTTTGATATTGTATATGAAATCAATAGCTGGCTATGACACAATCAATTAGCATTTGATATTGATAAATCTGAGATAATCATTCTCTCCTTGATTCCTACTGAGTACAATCTATCTGCATTTATATTTGATGGTCACCATACTCAGATCTCCAACTAATGTGTTAACAGGACCCGTACCTCTCTCCCAGCTGCTTACATGAATGCGGCTGACCGCCATCGCCACCGTCCTCCATGGCACAGGGGCCGCGGCAGTCTCCTATCCTGTGCGGCAGGGCTGAACCCTCGCCGGGAGTCTTCCTCTGTGGCTGGGGCCACCGCTGCAGCTCCTGCTCTGTCCTTTGCTGCTGAGCCAATGCCGGGGTATTCAGATGGCAGAAAAGCCATCCCTACCGGTGCCTGCTTCCATCCTCCATCTTCGCGGCAGGGAGCCGCTCGAGCTCGGACCTTCCACGTGGCAGGGATGCCACCAGCATCTCTGCCTTTTCCTGCTTCCCCTGAGGCACAGGTGTGTGCCTCATCTCAGTATTTAAAGGGCCAGTGACGGGAAAAAGCCCCATGGCCCTTGGAGATGATGTTGTCGACCTGCCTTGCTTCAGCCCTATAAAAGGGGCTCTGTGCCAGTCCATCGTTGCCTTCGCAAGGAGCCAGTTCGCTCCTGGATGTTCCAGTCCTTCAGTCCAGGAGTCATCTGAGCTCCATCTCTTCTTCAAGGTCCTGTGTTTCCTGTTGGAGCTCCTTTGACTTCATCTGAGCCTTCATTCCTTATGTTCCATGTCCAGATGTCCTGCCGAACTGTGAGTTCGTTCATGAAAGCCTTGATTTTCCAGTTCTCCTATTGTTTTGTGGTTCCGTCCTGAAAGTCCTGTAAAGCCCTGTTGTTTCACATCCTGATGTTCCAGACGCTCCATGTTCCTGTTGCCTTGATCCTGTCACCCCTGTCTTCTCTTCTGCATCCAGTTCCCAGGCTCCTTGTGCCCACCTTTCCTGGCATGCCACGTCGTGGTCCATGACCAGCCCACGGTATGGCTGTCTAGGGAATTTCATGGTACAAGGTCTCCTTCTCTGCTGCAGCGCAAAGCCTCCGGGAGACTTCTGTTCTAATGCCTTGTTCCTGTGTCTCTTGTTCCTGGTCTACAGAGTTCCCTTGCTTCTGCTCTGTACATGTCTAAGACGCTGACAGAACCTGCTCCGCTTCAGCGTGACCCGCGACCTTTCACAGGCAGCTGTGTAGGGCTTGCCCCAGTGCAGGCTTCTTCGGTATCTTCGCCATGTTCCAGTCTCAGCTTCCACTTACCTCATCTGGAGTCTGCTTCGAGTACACATGGTCCACAACCAGCCCATGGGATGGCTGTGTAGGGCACGCTGCATTGCAGTGCTACCCAGTACTTTGCCTAAATCCTGAATCCTTGCTTCAAACTCCTAAGTAACCCAAATCATTGCTTGAACACATGATTAACCTGAGTCTTCACCTGAGTCTTCGTCTGTGCGTCCAAGACCTTGCCTGAGTCTTTGTGCATCCAAGTCCTCACCTGAGTATCCAAGTCTACGTCTGTGTCTTCATGTTCCTGCCCTCAGCCTCCATCTGGCCTCATGCACTCATCATTCCCAAGCGGTGGGTCTGAAAGGGCTTTCGAGTGGCTGGAGGGCTACTCTCATGATCAGCATTGCGTTTCTGGGTCACACTGGTGTGTGCAGGTCCAGTGGAGGATGGGTCCAGCCCAGTTCCTGTTCCAAATTCCATCGCTTGTCTTCAGTCCAACCTTTCTCTTGTCCTGCCCATGCTCGGGCATGCCTTGCCTGCCTTGGCACCTCTTCGGAGCTCCTCTGGAGTCGAGCTGTGACCCAAGAACACACATTCTCCTCAGAAGTGGAACCGCTCTCTAGCGCTTCCTAACATACAGGTCTATCCAGTAAAGTGCGGCCGCGTTTACCCCGCTCCTAACCCGCTCCTAACCCGCATTAGCCCTTCCTGCGATCCCGAATCCCCTTTAACCTACTCCTACCGCATCCTAAAATCCCCAGGCAACCCCTTCCGCACGCGGCATGTATATTGCATGCAAATGAGCGAATTAGCTATTCCCTAGCATCCCGTAACCCGCGCCCCAACTATCGCTATCTTTCCCTGCCGTTTTGTCGCGCGTTTAACCTGCTAACTTACCGCCTACCCTTACCCCTGCGGTAGAGGCAGGGGTAAGGGTAGGCGGCAAGCTTTTCCCCAGCCCCCGCTCACCTGCCCCGGTCGCGATCATGGGTGCCGGTCTCCGGGGCAGCCCCAGTCCTCTCCCCTCCTCCCGAAGCAAAAAAAAAAGCGAAAAAAACGTAAAAGCAAAAATTAAGTTGCTTCGCCGCTTCACACTGTCAGTGTCTCTTCTTCCCTCCTCCCGGAGCAAGGCTGCTTTTCGCGCCCTGCTTCGGGAGGAGGGAAGAAGAGACACTGACAGTGTGAAGCGGCGAAGCAACTTACTTTTTGCAGTCCCGATCGGACATCCGACCTCTCCTGCCTCCCGCTGCGCGACTTACTTTTTTTTGCAGCCGTCCGGCCATCAGGAAGAACGGATCGTGGCTCCCCTGCCTCCCGACATCCTCCCGGGGAAGATGGACGCCAGCACGGGGGAAAGCGGCCCCTATGCATGCAATTGGCCGCTCAAGAGGTGACGTCACCACGCATCACGTCTTGAGCGGCCAATTGCATGGAGAGGGGCCGCTTTCCCACGTGCTGGCATCCATCTTCCCCGGGAGGCAGGGGAGCCACAATCCGTTCTTCCTGATGGCCGGACGGCTGCAAAAAAAGTAAGTCGCTCAGCGGGAGGCAGGAGAGGTACGATCGGGGCTGCAAAAAGTAAGTTGCTTCGCCGCTTCACACTGTCAGTGTCTCTTCTTCCCTCCTCCAGAAGCAGGGCGCGAAAAGCAGCCTTGCTCCGGGAGGAGGGAAGAAGAGACACTGACAGTGTGAAGTGGCGAAGCAACTTACTTTTTGCAGGCGTCCATCTTCGCGAGCAGCTGGAGGCAGGAGAGGTCGTCCGATGTCCGGAGGGGGGTGCAAAAAGTAAGTCGCTTCGCCGCTTCGTACTACCAGTCCCTTCTCCCCTCCTCCCGGAGCAAGGCTGCTTTTTGCGCCGTGCTTCGGGAGGAGGGGAGGGGGGACTGGCAGTCCCTACTTCCTGGTATCTGTCATTTCAAATGACATTTGAAATGACAGATACCAGCGTGGCGTGAAGCGTTAGGCCCGCGCACCCAGGATACTGTATAGGCGCTCTATTCAGTAAAATGGGTTGCGTGGGCCTAACGCTTCACGGACGCGGTTTACATTTACATAAAATTATTGTTCAGGATCGAGCGATAGGTGAGCTGCACTGTGCGTGCGGCAACCGCGGGTGTGCCGGGCACTAACGCAACTCTTCCTACCGCTCGGTACTGGATAGACCTGCTAATGTGCAATCTTTGAGTGTTTATAGATCCCACTCTTTATATGCAACCACATGTTAAATCAGTAGTTTGCACATCTTTCTCTAAATTGAGTCTATTACAGTATTTGGAGACTTTGCTTTACCCAAATGTTTTTGTACAGTCCTACAATCACTGATAAATACAGAATTGCACTATTGCAATTCTCTTTTCATTGGGTTCCTGTCAGTACCTGAAGAATTTTACAAATTATTCAAAATATGGCTGCCTGAGAGCTAAGAGGCTTTGGAACACAAGATCACATCACTCCAGTCCTGCAGTCATTACACTGGCTTCCGATATATTGGTGCATCCAATTCAAGCTAGCTGTCATAATTCACTATTTATGAAATAATATCACTTCTGCATGGATTCTACGTAAAAAATGTACACCCCAGGGCACACCCTTTGTTCATCTAACCAATGCCTTTTAGACATTCTAGCTCCCAAATGTGCACATCTGTCCGAGATACAAAATGGCTTTTTCTGCAACAGGAGGCAACAAAACAGGATTAGCAGCCAGATGTCCGAAATGGATTTCTTTATTGGAAAGTAACACGAGTATGTAAAAAGTGCCCAACTCTGGCCGAGTTTCGCCCTCTTACAATGGGGCTACATCAGGGGCTACAACATACAAATAACAAATATCAATAAATCATAAAAATCATAAAAACATGACTCAAACAGACAAATAAAATGGTAACATAAAAAAGTGGTGTGACATGTAAAATGTGAAACTCGGCCAGAGTTGGGCACTTTTTACATACTCGTGTTACTTTCCAATAAAGAAATCCATTTCGGACATCTGGCTGCTAATCCTGTTTTGTTGCCTCCACGGCTTTGTTAGACAGCCTTCCTTGCTGTTTCTTCAGTCTTTTTCTGCAACAGGCCTCTCTGGATCTCCTTAGCTGTCACCATACGCAATGCACAGAACCTCAAAGCATTTTAAAAAAGCACTGAAGAATAGGGATGTGAATCGTTTTAGGACGATTAAAATTATCGTCCGATAATTTTAATATCGTCTTAAACCGTTATGGAACACAATACAATAGAGATTCTAACGATTTATCGTTATAAATCGTTAGAATCGTGAGCCGGCACACTAAAACCCCCTAAAACCCACCCCCGACCCTTTAAATTAAATCCCCCACCCCAATGACTTAAATAACCTGCGGGTCCAGCGGCGGTCCGGAACGGCAGCGGTCCGGAACGGGCTCCTGCTACTGAATCTTGTTGTCTTCAGCCGGCGCCATTTTCCAAAATGGCGCCGAAAAATGGCGGCGGCCATAGACGAACACGATTGGACGGCAGGAGGTCCTTCCGGCCCCCCGCTGGACTTTTGGCAAGTCTTGTGGGGGTCAGGAGGCCCCCCCCCAAGCTGGCCAAAAGTTCCTGGAGGTCCAGCAGGGGTCAGGGAGCGATTTCCCGCCGCGAATCGTTTTCGTACGGAAAATGGCGCCGGCAGGAGATCGACTGCAGGAGGTCGTTCAGCGAGGGTTCCGGCGCCTCGCTGAACGACCTCCTGCAGTCGATCTCCTGCCGGCGCCATTTTCCGTACGAAAACGATTCGCGGCGGGAAATCGCTCCCTGACCCCTGCTGGACCTCCAGGAACTTTTGGCCAGCTTGGGGGGGGGCCTCCTGACCCCCACAAGACTTGCCAAAAGTCCAGCGGGGGTCCGGAAGGACCTCCTGCCGTCCAATCGTGTTCGTCTATGGCCGCCGCCATTTTTCGGCGCCATTTTGGAAAATGGCGCCGGCTGAAGACAACAAGATTCAGTAGCAGGAGCCCGTTCCGGACCGCTGCCGTTCCGGACCGCCGCTGGACCCGCAGGTTATTTAAGTCATTTGGGGGGGGGGGGTTTGGGAGGGTGGGGGATTTAATTTAAAGGGTCGGGGGTGGGTTTTAGGGGGTTTTAATGTGCCGGTTTTGCGATTTTACGTTTTTTTTATTTTTCACGATTTTTTACGATTTTTCACGATATTTTACCCCCCCCCAAACGGCAACAATACGATTCCCTCCCCCTCCCAGCCGAAATCGATCGTTAAGACGATCGAGGACACGATTCACATCCCTACTGAAGAACTTCCTTTCCAAGGAAGTATTCAACCCTCCTGTTTAGAGTTTCCTTTTCTCTTTGTATATGCATTTCATGTAAAGTTAAGTGATTGTGGAGTTTTTTGTGGTTTTAGGCTCTTTAAAGGAGACTTTCTCCCATACTAGTCAAAACTCCTGATTTTCTTGTCCCCAGTTGCATAGAAAATACCTTATCCACCCATTGAAGTTTCAACTACTGATGTTCAACATCATAGAACCACAGAAGCTGTCGGCAGAAAAAGATCAGATGGTCCATCCAGTCTGCCCCACAATCTTATTTGAATTGGATTCACAGACCCTTCATCTGGGCCCTTACTTTATCATTAGGGTTACATTTTCTCATCCAGTGTCATTAATTTTTTACTGCTATCCCCCATGTCTCTTAGTTTTAGCTCCTTAGGAATCCATAGAGTCCATCCAAAAGTCCTTTACTGATTTCTTCCTCAATATTGTTACTGTTAATCCCCACGGCTCTGGATCTAGCTCCTTAGGGATCCACAGAGTCTATCCCAGGCCTTTTTGAAGTCCTTTACTGTTTTCTCAACATCTGCTCTGGAAGGGCATTTCAGGCATCCACTACCCTCTGCATGAAGAAATATTTTCTGACATTCAATTTGAATTTTCCTCCCTGGAGTTTCATATTGTGATCCCTTAATCTCTTTATATCCTTCAACATGATCTAAGTGTGTTTCTTGCAACATGGCCATTTGTGTCTTATATCATTTAAGAGCCACATAAATCAGGAGTGGATCAGAGGCAGGTGAAAGTCATTTGTGAGAGGAGCGGAGTCAGCTGTATAAGTTACAGGTATTTCTGGCTAACTTAACTAGAGCTCTGCAACTGAATATAGGCCTTACTGTTTTTAGTCACTGCATACCAGTGTATTTTGCAATCATTTGCTCTGGTGCTGCCATCCTCCACATTTGTCTTTCACCATTCTTACCCCATCTTTTTAGCCCACCCACATGTTACATCTTTACATTCCCTATACTCCCATTTTAATTATACCCTTTCCTCACTTTAACTTTCTTAGTAGTTCACAGAACTATGGATGTGAATCACTTTTTATATGCAGGGTCCCCAGCTTCCTGTGCTTAAAATCCACCTATGTGATTGTTGTTACATCCCCTTCCCCTATACTTAGTGTCAGGGGTGGGTTTATAATGAGGCAGGGTGAAGCGGCTGCTTCAGGCGGCAACATTTGGGAATGGCAAAATGTGCCCTCCAAAACACTCAGTGGCCACCTCCCCCTGCATTCTGATACACATTTTGCTAAACGTGCTAGTCCCACAATTTTTTTATACCATGGGACCAGCACAGGTGGAGGGGGGGCAGGGCAGACTGAAAAAGAAAGAAGAGGGCCGCTGGTGTACCCCATCTCACCAGCAGCGAAGACAAGAAGAGGCCCATGCATGATGTGATCTGGAGCAGGATGGAGCCCATTCAGCTGCTGTTTCTTCTCCTGTGCCAGTCCTATGGTAGTCAAAAATCATGAGGCTAGCACTTTCTTTGTGCTAGGCCTGCAATTTTTGAATACCGTGGGACCTACATATGGTGGGGGGGGGGGGGGGCAGGGCAGACTGAAAAAGAAAGAAGAGGTCACTGGTGAGATGGGGTTCACTCCTGTCCCCCTCAGCTGCGAGCACCAGGCCTGAGCAGGAGAAAGAGAAAAGGCTTTGTGGCCCCTGGTGGAGCACAGCCCACCAGCAGCAGGAGGAAAGGAGAGACCATTTGCCTGCTGAGGACATCTCTCTCATGACCACAACAGAAAGGTGAGACTGAGCCTGATGGACAGCATATGTGTCTGTGTGTGTGATAGAGCATGGGTTGCCTAAGAGAAAGCATCTGTATGTGTATGTATGAGAGAGCATCTGTGTGTGTGTGTATGCATGTGTGTATGAGACCATGTGCCTGTGTGAGACCATCAATATGTATGGGTGTGTGTGAGAGAGAGCTTCTATGCATGTGGCTGGGATATTGTTTATGTATGCGAAGGCATGTGTTCTGTGTGTGAAAGAGCAAGTGTGAGAGCATTTGTGTGCATGTGTGTGAAAAAACAAGTGTGAGATGTGTGTATGTGTGTATGTGTGGGTGTTTGTGTTTATGTGTGTAAAAGAGCAAGGGTGAGAGCAGGTGTGTGGATAAGAGCATGTGAATGTATGAGAGAGCATCTATGTGTATGTGAGCTAATGTATGAGCATGAAAGAATGCGTGCGAGAGAGGAAGGATTAAGTTCCCTCACTCTCCCCTACTGCCCTCTTCCCCCCCCCCCCCCCCCACACACACACATACACACACTAATCCACAGAAATCTCAGGGTGACCAGAAATCAAAAGTTTCCAAGTATGGAAAGCAGACATTTTTTTTTATTCTTACTAGTTTTAATTATTGGGTGCTACTTAATTGAAATATATTTTTGATGTTTGGGAAATTTTTTTATAATTTGTATATGAGATGTAATTACTGGATGTTCTATTTATCAGATATTTTTAACCCTTTATTCTTTTTATTAGTATGGTTTTAGTATTATGAAAGTTTTATATGTTTATATTTTTTGTTTGATGTTTTATGAGGAATGGTATTTTTATTTTGCCATTGTTGCACAAGTTTCAGTGAATTTTAAAAGCCCGGTATGTGCATCAATTAGGGGATGCCCAAATATGTCATGTCGGTATACAACCGACAAGCAGGACTTAAAAGCAGCTCAGGTATGTAAATACTTGCCGCTGCATGCACAAATGAAAATTTCCAAAAAAGGGGCAGGGTGTGCATGGTCTGGGTGCGGCAAGGGTGTTCCTGGATTTCACACTGAAATTAGCACTTAAATACTGACGTGCACAGGTGCATGCCAGTGTCCTCTGCCACATAACTACTTCTGCCATGTATGACAGATAAATTGTAAAACTAAAAATTATAGGTATATCAGTATAATTTTAAAGGTTGTGGCTAACAGGGAAGAAGGGAAGATATTAAACTAGGTGGAGTTTAGATGTCCTATCCCTTATCTAGTCAAGCTAGGAATGAACTGTTTAATGTATGAAGTTGTTCATTGTACATCGGAGTGAAGGCTCCTCGCTATACTTCGGTATAAAAAAAGAATCTAAATAAATAAATAAATAAATAAATAAATAAACTTGGAAAACTGGCAAATGCATCAGCGTGCGTGTCTTTTAAAATCCATCCACTTATACAGTAAAAGTGTCATTTGCACACATAGGTGCACATCCACTTAAAATTGCACACACATGTTCACGCGATCAGTCTATTTTATAACATATGCACATTTACTTACATATGTTACAAAATGGCTGCACCTCTGGGTGCGTACCGAAAAATGCATCCCTGTTTTGAACAATAGAACTGGAGTGAAGAATGATCTTTTGTATGACTGGATTAGTATGCAGAAGAGTTCCAGAGAAAACTTGAAAATTGAAAAGTAAGTATTTTTCCCCATTTGTAGCAAGCTCAAGAGATCATAGAGCCTTGCATGTTGTCTGATCCTGCCTGTATGCCTCCATGTCCAGAACTGACCATAGTGGGAGCTATGCCATACTAGTATGGAATCCATGTCCATATCTGCAGATGTCTTGCTTTCTGATCTGCAGGTGGCTAAACAAGCAGATAAAACCACAGGAAAAGCCAGAAAGATGATTGACTGCATAGGAAGAGAAATGGTCAGTAGAAAATGGGAGGTGATAATACCACTTATAGGTCCATAGTGAGACCTCATTTTGAATACTGTTTACAGTTCTGGAGACTGCACTTTCCTAAAGGATATAAACAAGAAGGAGCTGGTCTGCAGGGTGGCTACTGAAATGGTCAGTGGTCTTCATTCTAAAGCAGTGATTGTGAACTCAAATCTTTGAGTGCCACAAACAGGCCAGGTTTTCAGGATATCCTCAATGAATATGCATGAGAAAGAGTTGCATGCACTACCTCCATTGTATGCAACTCTGTCTCATACATATTCATTCTGAATATCCTGAAAATCTGGCCTGTTTGAGGCACTCAGGGATTGGAGTTTGCCATCACAGTTTTAAAGCATAAGGGGATAGACTTAAAGAACTAAACATATATTTCCAAAAGAGAAAAGTGAGATAGGAGAGATGTATTAAATATTAGGGATGTGAATCATTTGTTGATGATTTAAAATATCATCCGATATTTTTTAAAACATCATAAATCGTTAAAGAGTGCGATACAATAGAAATTCCCCCGATTTATCATGAAAAAATTGTTAATCGGGATACTGTCCACAAAAGGGAGTTATTTGGGGGGAGGGTGTGAAAACCGGCACACCAAAACACCCTAAACCCACCCTGACCCTTTAAAACTAATCCCTTAACTTCCCCCACCCTCCCAAACCCCCTGAAAACTTTTTACATGTACCTGGTGGTCCAGTGGAAGCCCCAGGACCGATCACCCACTCTCGGGCCATCGGCTGCCACTCATAAAAATGGCGCCAATGGCCCGATAAAAAAAACCCACCCGACCCTTTAAAAGTGCCCCCTTAGCTTCCCCCACCCTCCCGATCCCCCCAAAACATTTTAAAATTACCTGGTGATCCAGTGGTGGTCCCGGGAGCGAACTTCCGTTCTCGGGCTGTCGGCTGCCACTAATAAAAATGGCGCCGATAGCCCTTTGCCCTTACCATGTGACAGGGTAGCCATGCCATTGGCCGGCCCCTGTCACATGGTAGGAGCACTGAATGGCCGGCACCATTTTTAAAGATGGCGCCGGCCATCCAGTGCTCCTACCATGTGACAGGGGCCGGTCAATGGCATGGATACCCTGTCACATGGTGATCCAGTGGTGGTCCCGGGAGCGAACTTCCGTTCTCGGGCTGTCGGCTGCCACTAATAAAAATGGCGCCGATAGCCCTTTGCCCTTACCATGTGACAGGGTAGCCGTGCCATTGGCCGGCCCCTGTCACATGGTAGGAGCACTGAATGGCCGGCACCATTTTTAAAGATGGCGCCGGCCATCCAGTGCTCCTACCATGTGACAGGGGCCGGTCAATGGCACGGATACCCTGTCACATGGTAAGGGCAAAGGGCCATCGGCGCCATTTTTATTAGCGCAGCCGACAGCCTGAGAATGGGAGGTTGCTCCCGGGACTTCCGCTAGATCACCAGGTATTTGTAAAAAGTTTTGGGGGGTTCGGGAGGGTGGGGGAAGCTAAGGGGTCAATTTTAAAGGGTCAGGGTGTTTGTTTGTATTTATCAGCTTGGGCCTCACTAAAAAAAATTAGCGATGTGAATAGAAATCGGAACCGATTCCGATTCACATCTCTACCGATCAGATTTTTTTCTCCCTCCAGCCGAACCCGATCGTTAAAACGATCGGGCACATGATTTACATCCCTATTAAATATCTCAAAGGTTTCCATGTACAAGACATCTTTCAACAGAAATGAAGTTCTAAAGTGAGGGGTCATGGGATGAAGGTGAAAAGGAGTAGACTCAGGCATAATCTTAGGAAATATTTCTTTACAGAGAGGGTAGTGGAAGTATAGAACTGCCTCCTAGTGCAGTTCTATACTCCTAGTATAGAACTGCCTCCTAGATAGTAGAGACAAAAACAGTATCTGAATTCAAGAAAGTATGGGATAAATACAGGTGAAGTGATATGAATTATAAATCTAAATTAATTGGTCAGATGGGCAGACTAGATGGACCATATGGGCCTTTTCTGCCTTCATGTTTCTGTGTGTTTGTGTTTCTATGTTTCCACAGTATATTCTGGAAGAAAGATTATGTCTTACCTATGAGTCTTCACACCATGGATTTCTTTTCATGCATCCTCCTGAGTCAAGCAAACAAGCCATCTATAATCTGCATACTGCTAGCTTGAAATGCTTGCCATAACTCAAATGTTTGTCTCATGTCTTGAAGTCTGAGCTCTATGAATCTTTTATTTAATTCCATTCCACTTTCAGCAACTGCTTTTTTAAGTCAAGAATTAGATTACCATTGAAATAAACACTGTTCATATTCTCAATCCAGTCTATTCTAATTCTGATAAATTTCCTCTTTCTTGCCCTTAGATCTATTTTATTTCCAATAACCATTTATTTTCAGTTAGTCTATTCTAGTATCAGTGTTCTAGCCATGCCCTAACCTACAAAGGAATCTCTCATTTTAGAGTCACTTTGCAGATATACTCTGGAGAAAAGTTTCATGGTTTCTCAGACTATATTTATTTTGATATGTGATCCTGAGTTTAGTGGGTAATTGTAATGTGAAACTAATGTTATTTCTGCAAGTTGTGTGTGTGTATATGGAAAAAAAGCTGTGTCTAGTAGCCACTGCAGCTGAGTAGTCTTGGAATATTAATATTGTGTTCCCCTCAAATTTAAGATCTCCTTCTCTGTGATAAAACAGAGAATTTTAGATTTATGGCCAATGTTCAATATTTTACCAATCACTGGCTGAGGTCCATTTCTGAACATAACCTGTTTACCTAATCTGTGTACTCTTTTAATTCTAAACTGGGAAGCAGAGTCAAGTCCCTCAGGAAGGTGTGGATCCCAGCAGCAGTCCAGGAGGCAGAGTCAGGTCCCCCAGCAGGGCATGGATCCCAGCAGCAGTCTAGAAGGAGGTGTTGGGTCCCCCAGGAAGGCATGGACTCCAGCAGCAGTCCTGGAGGTGGAGTCACATCCCCAAGGAAAGTGTGGATCCCAGAACAGATTGAGAAGCAGAGTTAGGTCTCTCAGAGGAGCATAAGAAGTTGGTTTAGATATAACAGAACCCTTCCCCCCCCCCCCTTCCAGGCCAACATTGCCCACCAGCCCAGTTCATCTTTTTACCTGGGTGAGACTTGGAATAAAGGAGGAGGATAATAATAATACTTAAGTAAGTGGGAACACAAGAGGTCCCTTCTATTCTATAGAGTGGTATACTGTGGGGGCCAACAACCCCAAATTGCCAAATATAAAATGTTCTTTATACAATGTAGAAATGTATATAGTTGTAAAGACTGAGACTACTAATCATGAGTAGATAAGTGTGCTGCTTGACATCCTATTAGCAATGTACATACTGTTGCATCCGTTGCTGCTCGACGCCCTCACTCCGCCCTCCTTACCTCTGTGGTGACTCCCTCTGGGCCTGATGGATGGTTTGCTGCCACAGCGTCTTCTTGCCGTCTTCCTCCGGCGTCCCTGGAGCGGCACGACACTGTGGATCCGCCATGTTCCTGATGACATAGGGCACGCACACTCGCCCGCACTCCGAATGATGTACCAGCAAGGGTGCGAACCTCGGGGGCGTTCACCTGAACTGACGTCATCCGCTTCCAATATAAAAGGTCTCAGAAATTGCTATTGGATCGAGTTAGCAAAGGGTTTCGCTACCTAAGCTACTCTGCCTCCTTGGACTTACCAGGGGTACCTGCTCCTCGGGGCCTCGCTCTCTTTTCCCTATTTCAGATTGCTAATAGGAACCAGTACTCGCTCCTCGAGGGCTGATGTTCCTGAACACTCTGAAGATTCTCTACTGCCTGGAAGCTATCACAGATACAGACAATTGTGAGTTACCATCATTCTCTCAGAGCTTTCTCTGGAACCAGGTACTCGCTCCTCGAGGGCCTAACCCTTTCCATCTACTGAGCTTTCTAAAGACCTTATGTGAGATCTGTCATCCAGTTCTGGCTATGAACACAGCATACCCTGTCTACTCACTATCTATAGTTTCTCTACAACTCAGCTACCTTGGGATTGCAGTTCCAGTATCTGAGGGACTTCAGCCCTGCCGGGCATAGCAGCTCACTACTGCCACCTCTGGTGGTTCTACTAACCTGCCTAATAAAAGAATGACCTGTGTCTTTCTCCATACTCAAGCCTACCCGGTGGTCCCTCTCAGGATATCCTCCTGGGGGCACAGTCATCTGCCATCGGCCCAAGGATTCACCTATCTACATTCCTCTACAGCTGAGTGTCCTCTCCAAGCACTCTGCTGGTAACAGATGGCTATTCCTTTCCCTCCAGGAGGCTTCAGCAACAGATTAATTAAGAGTTTGATACTACTCCCTCTACAGGAGCTGAGCATATCACTTTACTACTTCTCTTTCCACAGGAGCAGATTCCCCCAGATTGCTAACTCCATACAGAGATTCATACAGCTTGCTAAATCCTCCTCCTTCAGGAGCTAGTACACAACAGATTGCTACTCCTAGCTCTTTCCTAACAAGATTGCTAACTCCTCCCATCCATAGGAGTTTAACCATAACAGATTGCTAGCTCCTCCCTCTAGAGGAGCTCGCACATAACAGATTGCTAACTCCTCCCCTCTCAGGAGTCGAAGCATAACAGATTACTAACTCCTCCCCTCTCAGGAGTTGAAGCATAACACATAGTCATGTAGAAATGTAAATACTTGTATAGTCTAATAAACCTGTATATATTTGTACATACTTTCAACTTTGTTCACAGTCCCATTTGTTATCCTAAAGTGAAGGGAGAGAAATTCCATATTCTACCACCTTCTTCCCCAGTTGGAGGCACCAGGACCAATGGATTCTGCCCTAGGGGTCTTCCACCAGGTCGGTCCCGGAGCCAGAAATGCCCTGCGAGTTAAGCTGTCAAGGGGGTGTTACATTTAATTCTAGCATTTGGTGCTAGATCCAGAGAGAAGGTCCATTGCTTAGTCAGAGGTGACATATCTTTACCAAGGAAGAGGCCAATGATTTGTTATAGCTGTACTATGGCATTCACATAGCTATATAACCTATTGGTCATCAACAGAGTGATGACCTAAGCCATATGGTATTGCATGTGAGACATGTGCCTAGATGCAAAGGCCAATGGCATTTTAGCATGCAAGGTCATGCGGGTCCCAAATCTTTTACCTTGTTAACCCTTCAGACAAAAACCATACAATGAACTGACATAGCTGGATAGTTAACTTAGAAAACTTGTGACCAGTTTATTAAACAATTATTGTCAATAGATTCAAAGCAAGTTACCATCTTTGATAATCACATTCTACAGAGAATAGAGATCAAACAGCATATGACATTGTAACTAAAATGACCAAACACATTTAGATTACAACTGTATATATATAGGGGCGGATTTTCATACTCCGCGAATAGGCCTACTTTTGTTTGCGCTCCAGGCGCAAACAAAAGTACGCTGGATTTTAGTAGATATGCGCGGAGCCGCGCGTATCTGCTAAAAACCTGGATCGGCGCGCGCAAGGCTATCGATTTTGTATAGCCGGCGCGCGCCGAGCCGCGCAGCCTACCCCCGTTCCCTCCGAGGCCGCTCCGAAATCGGAGCGGCCTCAGAGGGAACTTCCTTTTGCCCTCCCCTCACCTTCCCCTCCCTTCCCCTACCTAACCTACCCACCCGGCCCTGTCTAAGCCCCCACCTTACCTTTGTCAGAGGATTTACGCCTCCCAGAGGGAGGCGTAAATCCCCGCGCGCCAGCGGGCCTCTTGCGAGCCGGGCCGCGACCTGGGGGCGGGTACGGAGGGCGTGGCCACGCCCCCGGACTGCCCCGGGCCGTAGCCACGCCCGCATACCCGCCCCCAAAACGCTGCCGACACGCCCCGAAAACGCCACGACGACCGGGACCGCCCCCGACACGCCCCCCTCGGAGAACCCCGGGACTTACGCGAGTCTCGGGGCTCTGCGCACGCTGGTAGGCCTATGTAAAATAGGCTCACCGGCGCGCAGGGCCCTGCTCGCCTAAATCCGCCCGGTTTTGGGCGGATTTAGGCGAGCAGGGGTCTGAAAATCCGCCCCATAGTTACAAAATTCAACATGACATATATAGTATTAACATCTTATCCTTTGACAAAATCACGATTACAGCAAATAACCTAGAAAGTAGAAGTGGCAAGCCAATAGCTACAGTACAGCTCTATTGCTAGGGCTGATTCCAGCATAACTATGTGATGGCAAGTAGGAGGCCCCAACAGTCCATGTTGACAGAGTGCACTGAAATGGGTGGAAAGCCTAAGGGCCATGGCAACAGAGTTCAAGTAAAAGGCCCAGACAATCCATGTTGAAAGAGTATACTCAAAGGGGGAGAGGGTATGCCTAAGCACCACAGCAGCAGAGTTCAAGTTGGAGGCCTAGACAGTCCACGCTGAAAGAGTGTGTTCAAAGGGGGGGAGGGGGGAGATAAGGGCTATGGCAGCAGAGTTCAAGCAGGAGGCACAGACAGTACATGTTGAAAGAGAAAGGGGTGGGGGGGGGGGGGAACCTAAGGGCCATGGCAGCAGAGTTCAAGTAGGAGAGTTAGACAATCAATATTGAAAGAGTACACTCAAAGGGAAGACAGCCTAAAGGCCACAGCAGCAGAATTCAAGTAGGAGGCCCAGACAGTTCATGCTGAAAGAGTGCACTCAAGGGGGGGGGGGGGGGGGGGGCAGCCTAAGGGCTATGTGAGCAAAGTTCAAGTAGGAGGCCCAAACAGTTCATATTGAAAGAGTGCACTGCAAGGTGGGGACAGCCTAAGGGCCATGGCAGCAGCGTTCAAGTAGAAGGCAGCAGGACCAGGACTGGAGAGTACAGTATGGAGAGAGCAGGACCAGTAAATGACACAGCAGCAAGGAGGCAGCATCAGGATCAGAAGAGACATCAGCATGGAGACAGCAATATGATGAGAAGAGACACAAGCAGCAGGTCCAGGAGATGAGACATGATGAGAAGCAACAGCAGGAGCAGGACCAGGAGATGATGAGAAATGACCATGACTGGAGACCATAACAAGGAGGCAGGAATATGGGCAGAACATAGAAGAAGACATAAGAAGGAAGCAGCAGGACAACACACAACAACAGTACACCATATCCATCAGCAAGCCTGCACAGAAATTTTGTAGTGAGGATGGGCCCAGCAGTTTTCTTCCATCTAGCCAGCACAGGAACTCTTTAGTGAGTACAAACTTAGCTTTATTAGAGAAGTCATATTTGAGTGAAAATTGAAATGCTTTAAAAGGATAACTACTTGGTGGGGGGAGGCCTCATGACCCTTTTCCTTGCTTCAGTTTTTGGCTGGTTGGGAGTGGCATTTTTTTGGAGGGCCTACCCTTGGGCCATTCCAATTGCTGGGGATTTCTGTGTGGAGTAAATTTCTGGGAGGATGGGGTTGATACTTACTTCTCCCCTCCCTTCCTCTCCCCTCCTGACTTCTCCTACAAACTCCCATCCCCTCTGCCTTTTCTGTCTATCCTTAGCCTGTTGTCCTCCTCCTGCCATATCACCTGCCTATCCCCTTCCTCTACCAACCTCCTCCTATCCTTTCCTTCTTCCCTATCTCTACTCTTGTCCCTATCCCTACACCTCCTACTCCTATTATTCCTACCTGCCACCTCCCTCTTCCTTTCCTCCCTCCTCCCCTCCTCACTCCTCTCTTTTCTTCTTTCCCCATGTCTCTCATGCTCCATCCTCTCCAGATCCTTACCACCACTCATCACCACCACCATGCTTCACCACCACTACCACCACTCACCACCAGCACCACCACCTTTCCTCTTCCAACAAACAAAGACAGACCGACAAATGTGGTAAGCTAAC
The DNA here is from genome assembly GCF_901001135.1 of Rhinatrema bivittatum. Classification (NCBI taxonomy): domain Eukaryota; kingdom Metazoa; phylum Chordata; class Amphibia; order Gymnophiona; family Rhinatrematidae; genus Rhinatrema; species Rhinatrema bivittatum. Next base: position 740,769,615 of record NC_042616.1, on the reverse strand, counting down.
AAAAACTTTCACATAGAGATCAAGGTAAGAGACAAAAGGAAAGGGAATCATATAAGAAATAATAAACAGGACACCTCACTCAGTACTTGCAAAATACCTCCACTGACCGCCAACCAACTACCAATTCCCAATTCACCTCTTCTCCTCTCCTCTCACCCACATCTGATACGCCCTCAGAGAGGCAGCTACAGGCCTGAATATATAAACCCCTCAAAAAAAACAACTTTGGACAATGTGTAAAATGATGTGTGATGTGCTAGTGTACCGCTAGTTGCACAACTTTGCTGTGCAATGCAGTAAATATATTTTCCTGAACATGCCCCTTTTTTATCGCAGACATTATCATACCATATTTATGCTTTATTTATAGCATTTTTCTGATTCTAGGCCAAAGAAATGGAGGGTGAATTTATTTAATTACTTAATCAACAAAGCCATATGAGATTGGTTTCAATGCATCAAGAATGATCCTATTTTAACATTTCTATGACTTGAAAAGAATTTTTTTTTATAAGAGCAGTATACCTGAAAAAGCAGATTTTGCAGAAAAAGAAATCACAAAGTCAAAGTTGAAAATGATGGATATAGTATAGTAACAAGGAATAATATGATCTATTTGACTAGAATGTAATGGTTTTCTGTGGCTGAAATATTTCTTTAAGACTTGGAGCAGAAAGCTTTGTAAGCAGTTTATAAGGAATGATTATTGTTTTAGTACAAATATCATAAAGGTTATTTCAAAATCTGCCAGCATGCTTACCTTACACATTTTGCAGGATTCATTGTCATGGTAGTTAAAGAAATTAGCTTCATTTCTCTATGACATCTTTTGTAGAACTTTCTGCTATCTGTTCTGCTGTCTTCTCTTTGCTTTGAATAATTTCCTGAGCAGATGCACTAGGGTTAGAGCTCTGGTTAAAAAATGGAATAAGAAACTAACTAGGATGCTAGGAATCTAGAGTCTAGCAATCCAATTGAAAAAAATTAAAACTACAGCATCTAATATTTGCTGCTTTGCTTAAGTACCAAGAAAATAAATATTTCCAGAAAGAATAACATTAAATGGGGTAAATTTTCAATATAGAGTTGCCAAGAAGGCCTGTAAGTATCTAAGTAAAGATGAACAAAATTCCCCAGAGTTTTCAAAGGATCAAAACTTAGCTGGTTTGATTATCTAGTGTATATTATATATATATATATATATATATATATATATATATATTTATTTATTTATTTATTTTATTTATTTAGGAACTTTTATATACCGGTATTAGTGGGGACATCATACCGGTTCACATAATAACTGCAAGTTTGGAAAGTACTGTTAAAAGAGGGGCGTCCCCTCTAATTACATTTCAACAGGGAGAGTAACTGGGCACGGGGGTAACCAAAAGGCAGTATGAAGGATAGAAAACAAGGAAATCATATATTATATATATATATATATATATATATATATATAGTATATTATATATCTATTGTATATCATTTGATTATCTATTGTAGATTATACACCAAGACAATGTTATGAAACCAGTTAACTCACAGAACTCGGACATGATTTCTCCATAAGCTTAATAAAACTAGCTCTCATACACCCATCTCGCCGTTCAACATATGACTAAATCACTGTTTCCTAGGATTCTATCAGTTAAAACATTTTGGGCCTGATTTTAAAAAGCATTTACTCGAGTAAAACAGGGTTTTACTCGAGTAAATGCACTTTAATTGAGTAAGTGGGCTTTTGAAAATTGCTATAATATATGCCATTGAATTGTCCATAGGATTTACTTGTGTAAGTGCACTTTACTCCAGTAAATGGCTTTTGAAAATTGCTACAATAGTAGTTACATTTACATGTGTAACTCCTTTTGAAAATTACCCCCTAATTGTTAATTTACTGCTAGTTAAGTTAAACTATTAAATGTCACCAAATATGTTCTCTGTTATACAATGTTATTGTTCACATGTTACCATAATGTACTAAGTTGTTATATCTGTAAACCGGAATGAAGGCTTATAGTTAAATTTTGGTATAAAAAAAGCGAATAAATAAATAAATAAATCTAGCTAATTATAGACAAAAACTTAGCTGTTTAACAGAATTTGACTGGTTTATTGAATCATTATTTCACTCCTAATGCTGTGTATTTATTTAAAACTAATGGGTAATCCAAACCAAAACAGGCAATTTTAATTTTGGTTTGTTTAAAATGAAAAGAATGAAAGTTACCTCAAGAAATAAGAAAATGTTTGTGCTTTGGTAACTGGTTAAAAGACACGAAACATAGGGGAGAACTAAATGGTTAGTTTTCCAAATGGAGAAAAGTCATTAGTGGAGCACCACAGGAATCCATACTGGGATCCATGCTGTTTATCAAATTCATAAATGATCTGGAAAAGAGATTGAATGAGGTGATCAAATTTGTAATGACATAAATTTATTCAAAGTTGTTTAAACAGCAGTTGACTGTGAGGAACTGCAGAAGATTCTTGTGAAACTAAAAGACTGGGCAAGATGAAATTTAATGTGGAAAAGATTTACACAGGGAAATAAAATGTCAACTTCAGTCACGCAATGCAGGCTTTCATATTAGGAAAACTCCTTGGGGAGAAGAGGGCTAAAATGTGGAGAGTGTGAGGTGGTAAGACTTTACACACATGCTATTCCCATATCCTCCCCTCATACCCACTCACCCACACATGCCAGACAGACTCCTTCTACACCACTATCTCCCGCTGCATACCCCATCCCCCACCCCTCCCCCCTCCCACACACACATAGAAGTAAGGAAATGGGAAGAGATTGCCTCATCCATACAAGCACACACTCCTGACTCTCTTATCCCCCTCTTACACAGATACCCCATTCACACAGAGGGTTAAGGAGTGGGTGACAATGTGGAGTGTTTGAGGAGGAAAGAGTTTTCTATCCATGAGCACAAATATCCTGACACTGTCCCCTCCTCCCCCCCAGCCCACCTTCACTACTACCCTCTCTCCCACCTACTGCATAGATATCCATGCTCACACATGAGAGAAAAGGACTATAAAGTGTAACCCCTGGCCAGGGTAGGTCCTATATGATGCACTCAGGAATAGAGATGGACCCTATCTGCTCTCAGTTCTCAAACAGCATTAATATCTGAGTTCCAGGGATCCCTGTGGGGGGGAGTTTAACTTCAAGGCCTTTTTGCTTTACTCCCACTACAAGCCCTTTGTCCTTTTTTGAACACAGTCCTGATGATAATTACTGTCTTTTGCATCCAAAAAGCATACCGAGAAGCAATGTGGTTTCCAACTTCTTTACTGATAGATGATTAAATGACTAAAGACTATTTTACAGCACTCAATTCAGATTTTAGAAAAGTCAATGAACATACAGGCAGAAGAAAGAGTTATAAATTTGTGATTTTACTCTTCTAGTAAAGTCTTATAATTTACTGGAAGCCAATTCCTTAGAAATCCCTATCCTCTTTGTTTAAGTACTCAGCATTTCAAGAAAGATTTCTCTTCCTTCCAACTTCCAATTGCAACCCAGATTCTACCCACTGTTGAGTGGTTAGAAAACCTTCTCTCCTCAGTCTCTTCCTAGGTAAAATAATCCTGTTCCCAACAGAATGGAAACTGATTCCCTGGTACTAATGACACTCAGTTCCAGATGAAATAACAATTAGGGATGTGCAGAGCAAAAGTTTAAGTTCATAAGACCATAAGTCAAAAGGGGGTCCCATTTGCGGTCAATATGGACATATGGAGAATTCCATAAGTTGAGTCTATGTCCATACGTGCAAATAAAAATTTAAACCCCTCACCCTCGTTGGGCCCAAAAAGAACTTTTGGGTCCAACGAGGGTCCCGGAGGGAACCCGCGGGGAATCACGTGATGCCGCGTCACTCCGACGTGGCGCCGACGTCACGTGCTCCTCGCAAAGGAGTTCAGGAATGGCGTCCTGACTCCCCGCTGGATCACCAGGGAGTTGTGGTAAGTCTTGGGGGGGGGGGGGGGGGGATTAAGGAGGGTGAGGGGTTTAAATTTTTATTTTGGATCAACAATCGCGATTTCCAACGTATTCAACATAGCTATGTTGAATAAGTTGGAAATCCGATCGTTTTCACCTCATAACTTTTTTAAGTTAAAAAAAAAAATAAGTTGTGTTTTACATTTAAATTCAAAACGAATGCACACCCCTAATAACAGTAGTCTTTGACAAAAAGGAGAAAAACAGACCAGAGAGAGGAAGAGTGGAAAAATGTCCTTGCCTCCACAATCAGGAGATAATTATGAGCAGGAAAAAACAACTGAATCTTGAAACTTTGCAGCATCAAGTCACAGACAGATCCAATCCCTGGAGGAGTTATAGCACACACTCTGAATCTTCCCTTCCCTTGATTTAACCATACACAGGGACGCCCCAATCCTCTGTGCACTGTTCACTAAGAGTCTCTCAAATGAATGCCTCCCAAAAATTGGATTAAAAGAGTAAAAAAGCAATTACAAGTAAGACATGTTAACAACCTGGCTCACAAAAAGGAAAAACATAGAATAAGGTGGCAAGAACAGACAGGGAGCTCCTTCCTGCAAGAAATCAAAACTAAAACCCATGCTCCTAAGATGGTGCTTGGTGCTGATAAAAAGCTAGAAGTCACCATTTGCAGCTCCCTCATGGAAGAGTAAAACCCAAACCTCTTGTCACAAACACTCCCTTTGAATCTCCCCATGCTAGTTAGTACATTCCTTCTGTAGAGTGCAAAAGGAGATGAGAAAACAGTGGAGAGTGCCAGGGGAACAAATTACTTACACATACAGGGGCTGATGTAATAAGCCATGTGTAAAAACGTGCATCCAAACTGGGCGCCCGTTTTTCTAATGCACACAGAGCAATGTCTCCTGGTCACCCGGTGCCACACTAATAAGGACACTTTAGGGATCAATTGTGCGACCCTAACATGTCCATAGCATCGATCGCTAAGGAGATGTGGCTGTGCACACAGCCATGAGTTAGGAAAACGGACACTGGTAAATTGAGTGTCTGTTTCCCTAAACTGGCTGGCATCAAGATCTGTTTTTTTTTTCATGTTGCTGCTTTGTGTAGTTCCTCCTACTTAGTACTGCAACAATACTAAAAGTAGGAGGAAGCATAGAAAGCAGAATCTTTTGGTTTTTTAGTGAGTCCTTGATATGCAACAATACTTAACACCAGCTCTGGGGCTGGCATTAAATTTACTGGTTTAAAAAATGTGCGTCAGGTGCATGGCAATTATTTTCATTGGGGTAATTGCTAATAGCCTCATCTAAATGGCATTTACATGTGATGAGTGCTTATAGCTACGCATGAGTTTTGACTTGTGTTTTGGATGCCTTAAGCCCCTTAGGTGTTAGCCTAGCACATCCAAAATATGTGTCCAATCACTGGTTAAGCTGTGCACTGCCTGACAGCACAATATTGTATTGGCCTCACAGTTTACAGCCCCCCCCCCCCCCACCAACACACACACACACACACACACACACACACACACACACACACATAAATACCAGCTACATAGGAGTGAAGAGAAAGAGATAAAGTGGAGGGTGTGATTTCAGAGTAGCCCTAGTCATACAATTCTACTCCTGCCTCCATTCCGTGCACACTCACATTCCACCTACAACACTTTTCCCACCCTCCAGCATATATAGGGGTGGTCTACAAACTGGAGAGCGTGAGAGTAAGAAGAATGTGTACACATTTCCCATACCATCTCCTACCCGTATAATCCTACACAAAATCTCTTTCACCAAAATCTCCCCACTTCTCCACACACACACACAGGAATAAGAAGAGGGGAAATAATTCCCCCAGCAGCCAAACCTGCACACCTTTATCTTCCTCCCTCCCCCTCTCCAACACACATAAGGGCAGAGGTGAAGGCTACAAATTAAAGGGTGCCAAGAGGAACCAAATGGAGAATGCAAGGAGGAAAGAGTTTGCACACACACACACACACACAAACACACTCTCTCCCCACATATGCCCCACGTCACTACCACTACCACCCCACTCAACTTCCCCCACCACCATTGGGGTGAGGAGAGGGAGATAAAATAGAATGTCTGAGGGAGAAATAGTTTCCCAAGCCATACTGTTATGAGTAGGTATTTCCTTACAGTTATTATTTGTGATAATTGTGGGTGTATCCTTGGGCCGGTGGCAGATGACCACGTCTCCGGGGGAAGATCCCGAGAGGGGCGACTGGTCAGGCTCAGAGTTGGGAGACAGACATACACTAGATCTTTTATTAAACTGTATAGTGAACCACCAGAGGTGGCAGTAGTGAGCTGGAAGAGCCTGGCTGGGCTGTAGTCCCTCAGGCACTGGAACAGCGATCCCAGGATGGCTGAGCTGTAGACAAACTGAATATAGTGAGTAGGCAGAGTATGTAGAGTTCAGGAACAGAACCTTGATGGTAACACTCACACAATAGTCTCTTGAAGCAGCCCAGAGGCTGGAATGGAGTGGGCCCTCGAAGAACGTGTACCTGGTTCCAGGGAAAGCTCTGAGAGAGAGATGGTAACTCACTGGTGTTGTAGGCAGCGGTGACTTCCTGGCAGAAGTAGTATTCGGTAGCAGGTCCAGGAACGTGGGCCCTCGAGGAGTGAGTACCGGTTCCAGACTGCGACCTGAAAAACAAGAAAGAGAGCAAGGCCCCTGAGGAGCGGGTACCCCTGGTAAAGTCCGAGGAGTCAGAGTAGCAAGGTATGCAGAGAGCGAATCCCATCCACAGCGATACCTGGAGGAATCCCCTTGCTAACTCGAATAGCTAGCAAAAACAAAGACCTTAAATATCTGGGCTTGATGACAACATCTCAGGGGGACGCCCCTGAGGTTCACGCCACAGCTGGTACTTGAGTCGGGGCCACACCACGTGTGCGCCCTTAGGCTTCAGGAGAACATGGCTGAAGGCAGCATCTAGCCGGTCCGGGGACACCGGAGGAGGTCGGCAAGATGACGCCGCGGCAGCCAAACTTCCATCAACCAAAGAGGGAGTCGCAAAAGAGGTAAGATGGGTGGAGTGGAGACGTCGGGCAGCGACGGTCACAACACTTACTAGATCTATTAGAGCTTCAGTCTGTGTGTTGTATCTCAGGATCCAGGGGAGGTGAGAGGGGTCCTTCCCTTCTTCCTCATACCCCTAGAATGGACAGGGCAGGTAGTCCTTCCAAGAGGAGAAAACTTCCCAAACAGGGTTCAAAAAACAATTTAAGAGTAGTTTTAAGCAAGGCACTGGCTTTCTCTGCCTTCACTCCCAACAGTCTATGCACACAAAAACAGTCTGCAGCCTTTCTTTAGGAGCAGTTTTAAACATAAAAGAATAAGGAGCAATTTTAAGCCAAACACCGGCTCTCACTTTTGCAGCCTGCCTCACTTATGCAGAAGGCTGCTGTTTGGTCTCCTCTCTTTAGATAACTGAGGATTATTCCCTTCTGGGTTTTGCTTTTTAAATCTCAGTTACATTCAGCCTTAACTCATTTTGAACTTGGCTTCTATGTTATTTCTGTTGTATCTATAGGTTCATCTTGTCTTCTTGGACAGACTTCCAGCATTTCTTGATCCTCTTCCTGGGTAGAGGGAAGGCATTTTATTTCCTCCTCTTCCTGTCCACTCCCCCTTTCTTTCATCTCTCCTGCAGTTCCTCCTCTAGAACCTATTCTTGGTTCCCATTGGATCCTCCTTGCTGATTCCCTGCTCCTAGGAGGCTGTACCCATTTCGGTATTTACTATTATATTTAATTTATGTATTTGAATTGCTTTTATTCCACAACCTCCATAAAACATTTGGCGCAGATTACAATATAACAATCATAAAACAACTAAAAACAGACATATACAAAGAAATTGAAAACATCACCAACATATATCATTACATAAAAACAGTACTTTTTTTTAAAGTAAGTCTTCCTGCTTCATCCAAAAGCAGCCTCAAAAAATACTGCCTTCAAAGCCTTTCTAAAAGCTTTAAAATCTTGTAGCTGTCACACTTGTGCTGGAAGTCTATTCCACTCAATTGGTGCAACAGCAGAGAAAATAAGCCCTCTGGTTTTAACCCACTGAAGTTTTTTAACAGGTGGAACATTTAGCAGTTGTAAATTCTCAGATCTCAATAAAACCCCTTAATATATAAGGAGAAAGGCTATGCAAAAATTTGAATACAACAGTGAACAACCTGAATTTGCCCCTCCACTTCACTGGAAAGCAGTATAATTCTCTAAGAACCGGGCATATAAGACCTCTTTTTGAGGTCCTTATTATAACTCATGCTGCTGAATTGTGTACTGTAGGCATCACAAGCATCAACCTATCCAAAAGCCCAACATACTAGGGATGTGCAGAAGTAAAAAAATTTGTTTCGTTTTTCATTTCGCCGGGACCAAAATTCATTTCATTGGTTTCATAGGGGGGGAAAACCAATTTGTTTATTAGTTTCATTCATTTTTCATTTTCCCATTAAAGTAAAAGGGGGGAGTATTTGCAGCCTATTTTTGGCTGCAGAATTGGGGTTTTTGTATCAATTCTGATGAAACTTCTGGGGAGCAATCATCAGAACGAGAAAAGAGCTCCAAGGTACTTAGACTGTGGCAAAGTGGCACCAAAGTGGCATGAATAGCCTAAGGCACTGTAAAGGGGCAAAGGGGTACCAGGAGTGGTACCCCTTTACCCCTTTACACCTCTGTTGAAGCACTCTTGCCAGAGTGCTTCAACAGAGGTGTAAAGCAGCAGCGAGAGTGTCAAAAACACACCACAGCTTCAAAAGAGAGCACTGATAACAGTTGCATGAACCCTCGAAGGCAGCATGACAGGCAAAGTGGCAAGACAAGTGGCATTGACATCCTACAGCACAATGAAGGGGGAACATAGCAAGCAGAAAGAGTGTCAGAAAAAACCACAAGGCACCGATAAAGGGGCAAAGCAACAGAAAGACTAGCATCAACACACTGAGGAACCATGATAGTGGCAAGAACACCACAATGAGTAGAGGGAGTCATCTGAGATATGGCAGCAAGGCAGAGTGGCAGAAAGTTGATATAGGCAAGACAGGATGGCAGAGTGGAGGTAGTCTGGTCCCTGTGGTTTTGATAGGGGCAAGACAGGCTGGCAAAACTGAGCTAGTCAGGTCCCTGTGGTTTTGATAGGTGCAAGACAGGCTGGCCCTAGGGAGAGTTCCCTTTCCTTTGTACAGAAAAGGGCTGCCTAGAATGGGTTTGCCCTAGAGAGGGGTGGTTCCGTTGGTGTCTAGTGAGATCTCGCTGGTCTTTTAAAAAGTGGTGGACGTAGCAGATATACAAACGAGAATTTTGAAGACTGAGGTGGAGGAGGTTTCCATGTGAACAGCGGTTCAACATGAGTCAGCGGGTGTTAAGAGATAGGCTACACCCAGGGAGAGTTCCCTTTCCTAGGCGGCCCACCTTTTGAACCGTTATGAGCCACTACCCTCAAGGATCTTACACTCAAGACAGTCTTCCTGGTGGCTATTTGCTCTGTCCGCAGGATTTTGGAGCTTCAGGCGCTATTGTGCAGGGAACCCTATCTCCATTTCATGGATTCAGAAGTTTCCTTGCTTACGGTGCACTCTTTCCTGCCCAAGGTTGTTTCCGCGTTCCATATGAATCAGACAGTGGAACTCCCATCTTTCTCAACTGAAGATTCACGTGAGCTACAGCAGTTTGATGTTAAGCACATCCTCATTCTCTATCTGGAGGCCAGAAATGGCTTTCGCTTGTCAGATCATCTTTTTTTTTTTTTTTTTTTAACATATTTCTTTATTAAAGGTTTAAACAGTCAGAACAAAGCCATCGCAAAATGGAACATAACAACAGTAACGAACCCTCACGGCAATGTTCATCCCCCCTTCCCCCCTTCCCCCCTCCCCTAACCCCAGCAACTGGTGATGAACCCGTTCTCCTTCACACACCCCCCTCCAAGTAGGTGGACTAGCATGTACTCAGCCTCCACCATATGTATAGTGTATAAAGGACTGTCCAATCAGGTGGTTGCAGGAATCGCTCCAGAATGCTGATATTTGTAATTGGTCACCTTAAGTATTAAATCCCTCTTCACTGCAGGGAGTGACTGCCAAAATTTCCGCCATATAGTGTCACAAAAATCCTGCTTCGCCTTAGATTGGGTCTTAGCTGACCACAGTTCATGCTGTAGCAATGCCTCCAATCTCAGGTGCCATTGACCACCGGTTGGTCTATCCGTGGATATCCATTGGGACAGAATCGTTTGAAGGGCAACGAGCAAGGCCTTTTCCATAAATCGTAGGTCGCCATCCGGCATCTCTGATAGTGTCCCCCTGGGTTAGCGGAAGATACAGAGCTTTGGATCCTTTGGGATTGGAATATGTAAGATTCGTTCCAGACTGGAAACGACCTCCGACCAAAAAATGTCCACCTTAGAGCAGTCCCAAATGCAATGAATAAAGGTCCCTTTAGCATCTTGACATTTTATACACATTGCGGAGTCGCACAATTGTGCTGCAAATCTCTGATCCTGAGAAATATACATACATTGGAGAATCTTATACCCTACTTCCTGCATCAAAACATTTTCAGAAACATGAGTACAAGCATCCAATACATTTTCAATATCTGACAATGCAAGATATATATTTGCATTCCGCACCCATTTATTCTGGATATCTATTTGCACTGAAACATCAGGAATGTCTTTTAAAGCCAGGGACAAAGTGGCACAAGAATGCCCCTTCGTTACCCCATGCAGAAAGAAAGATCGTAGTGGGTCCCATACCCCCCCCAGCGTGTAAGCTCCTAGCATGGTATGCACATAATGTCGCACTTGCAGATAAGCAAAGAAATCCTGCCTCCTGATGTCATAGACTCGCTGTATGTCTTGAAAAGACCACAAGGTTCCCGGGCCAAGAGCAAACAACTGAAAAACGTGTCTTATCCCCTTAGCTTCCCAATACCGAAAGGTATTACCCATAACCCCACTAGGAAACATAGGGTTACCGCATAAGGGCATATACGGCGTAGTACAGCTTGGCAAGTGTAGTTTAGACAAACAAAGATATCGCCATGCCTTTCGCCCTGACACGAGGAGCATATGGCGCTTATATGTGCTGGGGATGAACGAACTCTGAACTTGTAATAAGGCCTCCGGTCTATAGGGGTGCAGCCATTCCAGTATGAAAGCTCGAGGCGTGAATTTGTCGGTACCCTCCAGCCAATCTTGAACGTGGCGCAATAGACACGCTAAATTGTAGTTCCTCCAGTTAGGACATGCTAACCCCCCCTGCCGGGTAGTATGTTGCAATGCGCTCAGTGCAAGCCGAGGCTTACGGCCCCCCCCAAATAAAGGATCTTAACACGCTGTTCACCCTCCCTAAATCTTCCTTAGTTAGCCATATGGGCACTTGCTGCATAACATACAACCACCGAGGAAGCTCCAGCATTTTGATCAATGCAATTCTACCTTTTAACGATAATGGGAGAGCGCGCCATGTATGTAATTTCTTGCGCATATTGTGCAATAACGGCTTAATATTCACCTCATGGAGCTTTGTCACATCCCTAGTTAAGAGAACGCCCAAATATCTCATAGTCGTATTGGCCCACCGCAAAAGAAAATCTCCCTTCCACGTCCGCCGAATCGAATCCCCCAAATCCATCGCCTCGGATTTGTCCACATTAATTTTTAACCCCGCAAAGGACCCAAATAAAGTTTGATGGGCCAACACTCGGTCCAAGGATTGTTGAGGATTCGTTAAGAAAACCAAAACGTCGTCGGCAAACGCCGAGACTTTAAACTCCTGCCTTCCCCACATAAAGCCCGTGATCCCTGGATCTCCCTCAAGCTTCCGTAAAAGGGGGTCAATGGACAGTATATACAATAAAGGTGAAAGTGGACATCCTTGCCTTGTGCCCCTATGTAATTGAAAGGCCTCTGAGAGGTGGCCATTAGCCCGGATGGACGAGGTAGGAGTGTGATACAGCATACGAATATTATGCACTATGTCTCCTTGAAAGCCATAACGGCCCAACACCGAGAACAGATAGTCCCAGGCCACCCTATCAAAGGCCTTCTCGGAATCAAAGCCCACCAAGAGAGCATCAGTCCCTCGCTTATGGCATTCTTCCATGGCTATGATCAATTTAGTTAAATTGGAACTAATGGCGCGACCCCTGACAAACCCCACCTGATTAGCTGTGATGATATCCGGAAAAACTCCACCCATGCGCTCCGCCATAATTTTGGCAAATAATTTAGCCTCAAAATTCAACAAGGAAATGGGCCAATATGCCGCCGGGGACGACAAATCCTTACCCGGTTTCTCCAATACCGTGATATAGGCGTGAGTCAAGTCCTCCGGGAATTTACCTCTCCGTTGGGCTTCCTGAAAAAACAATAGCAAATCCTCCACCACCCTAGATATTAGTATTTTGTAATATTCTGCACTAAACCCATCCGGACCCGGCGCCTTATGGGCCTTGCTGGTCATAATTGCACACCTCAGTTCTTCTTGTTGAATGGGAGAATTCAGGTATTCTAATTGTTGGGCTGTGATCTGCGGGATGTGCAACCCCTGAAAGAACTCCTCCTCTTGTAACTGGCCCCCCGCCCTATCTTCCGTGTAAAGGCGCTCATAAAACTGGCAAAATTCTGCACAGATCTCTTCCCCCTTAACAAGGGGCGTCCCGTCCGCCCTCCGCAATTTATCGATCACTGAATTCCCTCTTGCTAGACGTACCATGTTCACCAAGACCCTCCCGGATTTATTGCCATACCGGAAAAATCTGTGAGCCCCAGCCTGAATCCCCTTTTGCGCTCTCTCATGAAGAACTCCATTCAATGTACGTAATATATCATTGTAAGCGGCTTGCGCCTGTACTGAGTGATGTGCTGTTAAAGCCTGCTTAGCATCCTTCAAATCCTGCTCTAGCTGCACTATAGTTTGCGCCATGGCCTTTGAACGCGCAATAAGGTAGGATGTAATTTCACCTCTCATCACAGCTTTACTGGTAGCCCAATAAAGCCACGGGTCAGTTTTATGCCCCCCATTGTGTACAGCAAAATCATCCCATTTAGTTAAAAGAAAATCTCTAAATTGAGTATCTCCAGCTAAATGCCCAGGGAACCGCCAGAGCCGTGAGGGCGGGCGTCCCAAGCCATCAGCTATCTCCACCCAGATAAGTGCGTGATCCGAGATCTCTGCAGGGCCTATAACTGCTTGGCCAATTTTAGGTAACAAGCCCTGGGACACTAGCACATAATCAATCCTGGAAAGGGTTGCATGAGCCTTCGAGACGTGAGTATAGTCTCTTTCCGTCGGATGTAGCGTCCGCCAGATATCTAGAAGTTGTAATTCCTCACATAGATAAGCGATCCCTTTCCCTCTCATACTAGTCCCTGCAGAGGAGGAATGTGAGCGATCTATACTCGGATCACTTACACAATTGTAATCCCCCAGTAACACTAGGGGCCCCCGGCCGACGGCAAGTAAGTTACTGACTAAGTCTTGAAAAAAAGAGTGTGAATAGGCATTCGGCGCATATAGACTGCAAAGGGTAGCCTCCCTTCCAAAAAGTTTGCCAACTACTATAAGGAACCGGCCCATAGGATCCGCCACTTGTTGAGATACCTCAAATTTAATATTTTTGTGGACCAAAATGGCCACCCCCGCTTTCCTCCCAACCGCCGGGGCTTGAAAGCATTGTCCCACCCAATGACTCTTTAATTTCTGACCCTCAGCCTCCGAGAGATGGGTTTCCTGGAGTGCCGCTATCCCGACCTTATGGCGGTGAAGCGCTGTCAAAATTTTCTTTCGTTTAATTGGAGTACTGATGCCCCCTACATTCCAAGAGATATACCTGTTATAACCTATCCTGTAACCAAGGCTGTTTCATAGAAATGGAACCTGAAAGCGTGTAACACGGAAGGTGGCCCCCCAGCCTGAACCTCCCTCCGTCCACTTGTGAAGACTGCTGTTGTCCACCTACTGTCTCCTGCTAGCCCGGGTGTGGCTACCCCCTGTGATCCCTTCACCAGTCCTGAGTGCCCCCTCCCCACCCACCCCACCCACCCCCCAGACATAACATCATAACCATGACTGCCCACATAATTATGGGCCCGAGGTCCGTTAATAATGCGACCCAGGTGCCGAGCCACCATTAGATTCTCCTCCCACCATGTCCAGAGCGCAATAGTCTAATGCAAGGGCTTCTTAAGCCAGCCAGTCCCATTTTTAAACCAAAGAGTGTCCAACTGCATGTAAAGGCTGCGTGCCAGCTACCCAACGAAGTATCACCATAAGATCCACAGGCCTCCCAGCATTGAGATGTGGAGCACAGCTATTGTTAGTCCCCACTGAGATTCGCATGTCTTGGGCGCTGACATTATGGTGGCCACTCGAGTCTCCAGCGGCCATATTCCCTGTGGCACTCCCGCTCAGCATGGCGGACTCGTAGACGGCCCTCCGCAACTTGACAAATGGGGAAACAGTCCCTATGGCAACCCAAGGCGCGGTATCCATGGAACAAAAAGAATAAAAGAATAAAAGAAAAACCCCCTGCTAGGCTCCGTACTGATCAGCTCTTCTGCGGGGGACCTTCTCAGCTGAAAAGTGCTCCGAAATAATGGTTCAAACCGCCTGTGAGTGAGCGGACCAACTTTTGCAACAGTATTTAGTAGGTCACCGTCTCAGCGAATCGCTAAAACACCTACCCGATGCTTGGCCTAGGGATTGCCTGTTCCCGCCAACCATGTCTTAGCTTTCTCGGGGTTATCAAAGGTCCGAACTGTACCATCTCTCCAAACCTTTAGAACCGCCGGATATTGGAGGGTGAAACGGATGTTTTTATTGTATAGGTCATTACATGTCGCCGAGAATAAACGCCGCTTAGCCGCCACAGCCGTAGAGAAGTCTTGAAACAAAATGATTTTATGGTCTTTGTATTTTAAGTCTCTTATTTTCCGATATGCTGTCAGGATGGAGGCCCTTTGTGCCCAGTTCATGAACCTGGCGATTACCAAACGCGGCCGCGTCTCCACGTCCCTCCGGGGTCCTAGCCTGTGGGCCCGTTCGATAGTAATCTTCCCAACCAGAGCCCCTAAATTCAGGGCCTCCGGCAGCCAGGTTTCCAATAGAGACTGCAACTCTCCCTCCGCGATCTCTTCCGGCAGACCCATGAATTTTAAATTGTTCCTGCGTGCTCTGTTTTCCAAGTCTTCCAACTTGGAATCAGCAGCACTTACCGCAGACTCCAGCGCTGTAACCCTGGTCGCGAGGGTTTGGTGATCCTCCTCCACGGCTGCAATCCGGCCCTCCGCTATCTCGATCCGATGCCCTATGTCAGTCAGCGATTCTTTCAGGGTGGAGAAATTCGCCGCAATGCCAGCAAAATTGGGCTCCAGAGCCTCCACCACGGCTGCTGTCATGCGAGAAATCGCTGCGTCATCGAAGCCAGCCATGTCCTGCGTCCCTCCGTCGGCCATTTTGGGCTCAGCTCCTCCGCTTTTAGTTTTTTCCTTCTCCTTGCGTGGCGTTTTTGTCGCCATTGCTGCACTCAAACGGTCCGCTGCCCTCGGTTCCCGGTAAGTTCCCCCACCGTCCGCTGCTTTTTCGCGCAGCGTTTAGGTGGCTTGACACTGTAAAATGTTAGTTTTCGGCGGCCCGGCACCCGGAGCTATGGGGAGCACGTCTCTCCACGCTATCGCATCACGTGACCTCTCCAGATCATCTTTTTGTACTTTGGAGAGGCTCAAAGAAGGGGACCAAGGCTTCGAAACCCACCAATGCTCACTGGCTGAAAGAGGCCATTGCCTCAGCATATATTGGTGCTGGTTGACAGCCTCTGGTGGGCATCAAGGCCCATTCCCTCTGAGTTCACATGGCTTCCAGGCGGAGAGTCAATCCGTTTTGCCTCAGGAAATATGCCGAGCAGCCACCTGGAAGTATTTACATACCTTTGCTCGGCACTATCATTTGAATCTACAGCCACCGGTTTTCAACTCCTTTGACAATCGGGTCATTCGAGCAGGACTATCCGGGGCCCACCCTAAGTAGGGAAGCTTTGGTATATCCCACTGTCTAGACTGATCTGGGTACGTACAGGGAAAAGAAAATTATTCCTTATCTGCTAATTTTCATTCCTGTAGTACAATGGATCCTTCCAGATGCCCACCCTAAGGATTTATGGGTTTGGGATTGTCTCTCTACTCAAATTGTTTTCCATATACCACGTGTTTAGTGGCTGTTTCATGGTTCATTTTCCAAGTTTAGTTGCCTCTTAAAGTTTAGTACACACTGTACAGTTGTTCAAGTTGAAAGGGTTTTATACCTTGATCCATCCATCTTGTCTCTTCAGGCTTTGATATTCTTAATACTGAAGGATGACAGAGGGTGCACTAGCTTGTATGGGAGCATCATTTGAAGTTTTCTCTGACTCCATCTGCTGGAAGGGTGACATAACCCACTGTCTAGACTGATCCATGGTACTACAGGAATGAAAACTAGCAGGTAAAGGATCATTTTCTTTTCCCTGTCAGTCAAATAAGATAAAAACCATTTTAAAAACATTATCCCCTCATCCTTTGAGTACATGGTATTTAGTAAAATATCATGATGAAGGATGTCAAAGGCCGCAGACAAGACTAGCTGGACCAAGATCCATCTTGATTAAGACAGCCCAATAATGTATCCATAACAATTAACAACAAATATTCAGTTGAGTGGTTCTTACAAAACCCAAACTGATATTCATGCAATAGCTGCTGATCACACATGTAATCATCTAGTTGATCCAAGACAACTTTTTCCAGAACGCTCACAACAGTTGACAAGTTGGAAATAGGATGATAATTTGCCAGCTCAATGGCTTGCAACTTGTCATACTTCTTGATAGGCCTAACTGTGGCCTGTTTCCAAGCTTTTTGGAGTATACCATCACTTAGGGATTTATTAATCATTTTTTCAAAACCCCAAAAGTCAATACCCGCAATTTATTTTTTTTTATAATTTGAAAGGGACAAGGATCCAGTATTGAGAAAGTAGACTTCAGGCTTGAAACATTACTCTCAACTTCCTTCAACAAAATCATTTCAAATACTTGCCATTGATCTTTAGATAAATTATGACCTAAACAAGGGGCATCTACTAAATTAGGTCCAATTTGCTGTTGAAGGTTCTGGATTTTAGTATGAAAGAAATTGGCTAATGAGTTAAAATCTGGAACATCTGCCTTGTCTATCAATAGCTTCCTAGTTAATTGTTAATGATATTAAACAGTTCTAATGGTTTATTCATGGATAGTTTTAGTTTAGAGACATAATAGCCTCTCTTTAACCTGGAGCAACATTCACAATAAACCTTCATAGATTCCTTATAAGCAGATACTGATGCCTCATCTTTCCTCCTTCTCCATTGTTTCTCAGTTTTTCTTACCAATTTCTTCTCCTCAACTGTGCCATGGGTAAGCCAAACTGCACATTTTTCTCTTTCCTGTACTTACATTTCAAATGAAGAAGTAACTTGATCTTAAGTTTGTCTAAGTGATGCATGCCATTTCTGGGCCATTTCATCAAGGGACAAGCTATCCCAATTATCAATGTCGAGCTTTTATTAACCAACTTTCTTTAAATTGTTCATTATCCACATTCGGTTGCATTAATTTCTTTTTTTTAAGTGTTACGCTCTTTTCCCTGATGGTTTCCAGTAACAATGTAAACCAAATCAAATAATTATCAGACCAAGGCACATCTCTCTTAACAATATCCTTCAACTGATGCTGATCACAATATTTACATAATAACAAATCCAGCATGTGCCCTGCTTTATGAGATGGCCCACAAATCAGTTGCCCCATTGAAAGCATGTTTAAAAGCAACTGAAAGTCCTGTGAACCATAGAGATTACCATCCTCAAAATGTAGATTGAAATCACCAACAATTATAAGGTTTTTAAACTTCAAAGCAAAACTGTTCACCAAATCATTTAAAGAACACAGATCATCTGAGTTATAACCAGGTAACTATACAAATAAACCAACAATAGGCTTTTATCAGAACAGCTTCAATTGGTTTCTGATAATCTACACTAAGTCTTCTAACCTCATGAGATATCTTTGAAAATATCATTATCCCTCCTCCTTTTTTTTCTTCCCTTGTTTGTTCAATATACTCAAATCCCTACAGACACATACCATTCATCAATGCAGTATCATATTCTTGATGCCAAGTTTCCACTACACACAATATATCCAACTGCATGGATTCCAAACCATCCATGATTGACTCAGACTTGTTAAGAATTGATCATGCATTAATATATCCAACATTTAGCTGGGTTAACTCTGGCAGGATTATGAAGGCAAGGGGGGGACAGGCAAATATTTTTGGATAAGTATGCACCTTAACGTCTGGCATCCTAACTTTCTTAAACCTGAATAATGCCTCCTCCCTTCAACTACAGAAATCATATTATTTAAAAATGTATTGCACCATAATTCCAAAACACAAAAATTACTAATAACAAAGTCAGATTTGTTCAAAATAACAGAAAAAAAGGGCAGAGACCCAGGGCACCTATGGCCCATTAAGTGGCTCACAAAGGGGCAGGTTCTTTGGCAAGTGCCCACCTAGCATCCACCTTTTTAAGCAGGTGCACCAGCGTCTCACTCCACTGATGTCACGATCATGTGACCCAATCTCACCCAAGGTGTGTTTTCCCACCATTTCAATTCTGGCTGAGAGCTTGAAGTAAAGTGCATTAGTGCATAAAGTGCTTAAAAGACACATATGATGAACAGCAAATAGGTAAAAAACTCAGTTCAGCATATCCGAGTGTCTGCCTTTTTGAGCAGTGCACCAGCATCTCACGCCACTGACGTGATGATCACATAACCCAATCTCATCCAAGGTGCGTTTTCCCACTGTTTCAGTCCAGGCTGGGTGCTTGAAATAAAGTGCATAAAGTGCTGAAAAGATACATATGATGAACAGCAAATAGGTAAAAACCTCAGTTCAGAATATCCAAGCATCTGCCTTTTTAGGCAGGCGTGCCAGTATCTCACGGCACTGACGTCACGATCCTGTGTCCTGATCTCACCCAAGGCGTCTTTTCCCGCCATTTCAATGCAGGCTGGAAGCTTGAAGTAAAGTGCATAAAGTGCTTAAAAGACATATATGATTGACAGCAAATACCTAAAAATCTCTGTTCAGAATGTCCGAGCATGCGCCAATCTCTTCTTTCCTACCTCCACTGTGCTTCACCCTCTTTTCCCACCAGGTGTTCTGTCCCTCTGTTAAACCTCAGATAGAGTGGAGTATTGACACTTTTTCTGGTCCTGTTTCAAACAGGGTTGGGGGCCTTACCATTACACATACCTATACATACCAGCAGCAGCACTGGCAAACGAAGCAAGCAGGGGCACAGCCCCTAGAAACATATACAATAATTAAAACAGTATTTAACAGTATCGTCAAATTCACATCTCATGATAGAAAGTTTAAGGAACATTGAATAAAAATATCTTTACTGCCTTATGAAACGTTCATAACTCACAGATAGTTCTGACATCCTTGGGAGTGGTCATTACAGTATTTGGAGGTTCCAGGTACCCTGTATTTTCACTGATTTGATTGATAGCAATATAATACAAACCCACTGAGATCTCTTGAAATGCTCTGGGGCAAGGCCATACAAGTCTTTAAAGGTTAATAGTGAAGTTTTCAAAGGAATCCAAGAAGAAAATGCCAACTAAAGTAAAGACTTTGGAATGTTTATAACAGGTTCATGCATTTTAGTTACAGAAATCAGATGTGCAGCACTATTCAGAACAAGTTACAATCTCCGTAGCTACAGTGTGTGTGATCAGTGGTTACTGATCAGGTTAGGATATCAGTCTTTCTTTTTTGTTCTCTCTGACGTTTTGTATGTAGGAAAAAAAAGTCAGAGTACAGTCTGCATGAGACTCTTTTTAAGAACATAAAACATGACATGTGTTGCGCTGGAGGTGGACCCTTGGCCTGGTGCAGGATTAGTATGGTCCTCTGGTCAGACCCAGAGAGTGCCTGCCACCAGGAGGCAGAGCACACAAGGAGACAGAGGCTAACTGGAGCTTCACTAATAACAGTCCGTGGTTTCTGCAGGTTGAGCCCTTGGGTACCCGGACTGCTTGGACTTAGGTGGGCATCTGGTGGTCTCCCGGAGAGATAGCGGAGTGGTGTGCCCACCACGGGCAAGGGTGCACGGTTGATGCAGAGTGGATGGACTAGACCTGAACTGGAAGCTCTGGAGACCTCAGGGAGGCAACAGTTCAGGAAGGTTCTCCGGGCGAGACAGGCAGCACCTGCAGGTCTAGTCAGGTGGAAGCCGTGGTTAGTTTGCAAGCAGGTTAGTCTGATAGTCACAGTAGGCCAGAAGAGAGTGTGTGAGTGAAGCGCAAGGGTCAGAGCCAGAGTATCAGTCCAGGAGAAGTCATCCAAGCCAGGGGTCAATACCAGAATAAGTCCTGGCATAGTAAAGACAAGTGAGGGTCAGTTCCAGTTAGCAGACAAGAGAATGGTCAGGCAGGCAGTGATCAGTTCCAGGCAGCAGGCAAGAGAATGGTCAGGCAGGCAAAGGTCAGTACCAAAGGTCAGTCCGAAAAGGTACTATCTGAAAAGGATACAGGAAAACTAGGAGCCACTGGAAATGGAAGACACTGGAACAGGAGACACTGGAACACAAAGGTAAACTAAAACACCAATGGTGTCAACCCGATTGCCAAAGCGGGGGTCAGGTGTTTGAGCTTCCCTTATATACAGGGCTCTGGTGATGTCATCCAAATGTGCCTCCCTCGGCTTTCCCATGCTTGTCCCTTTAAAAGACTGGACGTCAGCCATGCACGCGCCTAGACACAGGGCCAAGACGGCTGAAGGCGTAGAGCCCCTTTGGGAACTCCACTGCAAGGCCTGCAGGGATGAGGTCGCTGAGGAAGGCTGTGGTGAGTGACGGAGACGCCGGAGGTTAACGGCAGCAGCACAAGGTGACCAGGCCCGGTTGCGGCACCTACGCAGCCGGGATGCACATCAACATGCTGGGTAAGACCAAGGGTTCATCAAGCCTACTCTCTTGCCTCTGGAAGTAACCTGTCCAGATCACCTAAAATTACCTGGCACATCTGTTCCTAGATGCAGACTCTTAGAGATAAGTGGTGGTTTTCCCCATATATATCTGGTTAATAATAATTGTTTATTGAGCAGAAAAGGCAGAGGCAAAGAGACAAAGAGAAGCCAGTCACCCAAGCCTTCCATAAGATTTGCCATACTAGATCAGACCAAAGGCCTATCAAGCCCAGTATCCTGTTTCCAAAAATGGCCGTTGTTTACAAATACCTGGCAGGATCCCAAAAGGTTGATAGATTCCATGCAGTTTATCCCAGGAATAGGCAGTGGATTTCACCAAGTCCACCTTAATAATGTTTTATGAACTTTTTTCTAGGAACTTATAGAAAACTTTTTAAAACTCAGTTATTAATAGCTTTTACAACATTCTCTATCTTCAAATTCCAAAGCTTCATTGTGAGTTGAGGAAAATAAAAAATTCCCCCTGGTCTTTGTACTTTTAGAAATGTAAACAACCAATTTGTATTTACCCATTTCATTCCACTCTTTATTTTATAGACTTCTATCATAACTCCCATCAACTATTTCTTCCTCCAAGCTGAAGAACCCTCACTTCTTTAGCCTTTCCCTTTATCATTTTGGTTGCCCTACTCTGTATCTTTATTAATTCTGCTATATCTTTTTTGAGATGCAATGACCAACTAGTTCATATGATTTGCTACTCTTTAGGGTTGTCAGCCTGCCCTATTACATCTTCCAGATTCACTGCAATTTGTTTCAGTTCTTCTGAATTGTAATTTTTAAATATCATTTAAGGCATGGGTATCTCCATTGAATCTTCTTTAGTAAAGCCTGAAGCAAAGAATTAATGTAGCCACGCTACTATGGACTTGTCCACTCTTAAAGGTACATTTTAAAAGTCAGCCATGGGCTTATATGTGCATGTTTGCTGGCGCGCAGACATGGACGCACTGATTTTATAACACGTGCACGTTTTTGCACGTTAGAAAATCGGCTAGCCTTGCACACATGCACGCACGATCTTACATCAATGCGTTCATGTGAGCACGAATCCCATCTCAATTACATAAGGGGGGAATTTTAGTAGGTATGCATGGCAACACGATAGTCCTATTTCTCAGTTCCCTCCAAGTTCACACCTTCCTAAAACCCCTACCTAATCTGCCTCCCTTTCACCTACCTGCCCCACCCCTAAACCCCACTGACTACCCTAGATTTTTTTGTTTTCATACTTACCCACAGTCCATAGCAGCAGCAGGTTATGTGTTCCTCAGATCCTGGAGTGTCCTTGTGTGTTGATGGTGTTGTCCTGGCACGGCCTACCCATACCCCACCCAGACCCCGTCCCTAGCCTACCTTTTTTTCAGAAATTCTTCTTAGTATGCATACCAGGAATACACACATGGCTGCGAGCATCTTAAAATCTGCATGGCCCGCGTGTGTCCCAGTCACGCGTGTATCTCTCAGATTGGTCACATTATAGGGCTTTTAAAATTCACTCTTTAGTACCCCTTTTACCCCTTGATCATCTAATGGTCCAACTGCATCCCTTGTAGGCTTGTTGCATCTAATGTATCTGAAAAAGGTTTTATTATGAGTGTTTGCTTCCAAAGCAAGTTTCTTTTCAAATTATCTTTCCTTCCCTAGAAGTGCTTTTATATAACTTGAAGGTGTTTATGCTGTTTCCTGTTTTTGTCATTTGGATACTTTTCCATTTTTTTTTTAAAGATGTTCTTTTGGCTAGAAAAGCCTTTCTCATTTCATGTGTTTGGCCTTCCTTCTACCATTTTAATGTGTCTGCTCTGGGCTTCCAAGATTGTATTTTTAAGCAATGTACTAGGGATGTGCAGACAAAAAGTTTGCGTTCATAAGTTGATAAGTTGAAGGTGAGGGTCGATTTCGTTCAATATGGACATATGGGGAATCCCATAAGTTGAGGGTCTGTCCATACGTTCACCGGTTCCCTAAATAAAAATTTAAACCCCTCACCCTCCTTAATCCCTCCTTAATCCTTAATCTCTGTTTATTTAGGTTCAACATTTATTTAGGTTCAACGTAATCTCTGTTTATTTAGGTTCAATGTATTCAACGTAGCTACGTTGAATAAGTTGAAAATGCGATGCATTGCGCATCATCACTTTTTTTAAGTTAAAAAAAAAAAGTTGCGTTTTACATATGCGTTCAAAACGAATGCACACCCCTACAATGTACATACCTGATGAAAACTCTTAACCTTTGCAGCTACTCCTTTCAGTTTTTACCTAACCATTTTTCCTCATTTTATCGTAGTCTCTTTTGTGAGTTAAATGCTGTTGCAATAGATTTCCTTAGTTCCTCCCTCCTGTTATCAAGTCAAATTCCACCATAATGGGGGAGACATGCTGGGAGAGAAGAAGATAGGAGAGCCTGCCCGGAATGGGTGGTAGTGACTGCAAATCCCCCTACCTGCTCTTTGGGAGAGAGTGATCACTGACATCATTGCCCGGGGACATCTGCCTCTTCAAAACCAACGTGGCAATGGCAGTGATTGAGAAAGTGAGAGGAGTGCCTGCCGAGAATGGGCAGTGGTGACTGATCTGATCTTCTCCCTACCTGCTATTTGGAAGAGAGTGACATCATGGCCAGGGACATTTGCCTCTTTAAAACCAATGCAGCAGCAGCAGTGGTTGGGGAGACCAGCAGGGAGAGAAGGAAAGAGGAGAGTCTGCCCAGAATGAGTGGTGGTGACTGCCTTCTCCCCTCCCTCAGTATGGAAGAGAATGATTCCTGCCAACATTGCTCAGGGACCTCTGCCTCTTCAAAAGAAATGTGGGAGTGGAGCACCACTGCCTGCACGCAGCTGATGCCATGCACCAGAGGGGCATGCCACTTCTTCCCAATTTATGTTTGAATGTTTTTGGCTTTCAATCAGTAAGAAAAGGAAGGGAAATTTTTTCCATTCATAGCTTCAGTTCCCACCAAAGGCCCAATAGACCAAAATGTGGTTCAGCAAGAATTAAGTAACAGATTGGATGGGGAACAGTAGACTTCTTTATCATCTGGAGACTCACAGGGTGCAGGTAAAACTCTACACCATTACCCCCATAGCCTACTTTGGATATGGATCCATCTTTATCCACTTTGATCTTAGGAGATACAAGGTCTCCGCATAGACCAAGGTGTTCTGAACTTAATTTGATGGCCAATTTATTCTCTACCTCTCCTAAAATTGATAATAGATCATTGGTATCCTTAGCTAACACAGTATTCCAGGGAGAGAAATTAGCTATCTCCCTTGAAACCAATTTAGTCACCTTGGCACTTTTACCAGCTATATTAATTTTATCTCAGGATATAGGAGAGGTTCAGGAGCCCATAAGTATTAGTATGCTGGATATTTGGAAGGTAGTATCCAAATTGGATAGAACTTTAACTGCTACGGTAGAGCAAATGAATAACAGTGGACTGGATACTAAAACAAAAATCCAGGAGCAAGACCATTGGTGCAATACCATGGACAAATTTATAGTAAAATTGAATTCTCAAATATCTGTCTTGCAAGCAGTGGAAACTGCACATGTTAAAGATAATTTGTCATTACATGGGTCAGACTGAGAACATGGAAAATTTATGAGAAGGAAGGATTTGAGTTTCTTGAATTTTCTGGTGACCTAATTGATATCAGCCCTGGTAATATTTAATAAATATATTGCAGATACCTTGCTAATCCCATCAGATAAATGCCCTGCTCGATCTAAAATACATTATCTTCCTAAAAAAATAAGGGTTGCATTTTTCACGAGGGGGTGTTGGACTCTTTTCAAGGAAAAAAGTCCCTCCCTATCCACATGTGTTGAGTCTTCATTTGATCACATTTCCTTAAATGCAGCCCTCCTGTTTACATTTGTTTCAGAGCAGGACTGGGATCTGTTCTTTCAAAAATTTGTCAGTATAAGACTAAATTGTCTCTATTGGGATACCCTAACCTCCCTCTTTTGTAAGTGTCCTTCAAAGATGCATCATTCTGAACCTTGTGCTTCTGAGTGACTGTCATCTGTCCCACATCATCTAGTTTAAAAATGACTTTGTTCTTTTTTTTTTAAAGGTCAGTGCCATCAGCCTGATTCTACCCTGATTAAAATGGATCCCATCCTTTCAGAAAAGATAGTTCTTTCTCCAAAATGTAGTCCAGTTCCTAACAAACCTAAAATTGTCTTCCTTCACCAACATCTCATCCACACTTTGACCTTGGTGCTCCGCCTGCCTCTGGAGTCCTGTTCGTGGAAAGGGGAGCATTTCTGAGAATGCTATCTTAGAGGTTCTGAATTTAAAATATATACCTAAAATCCTAAATTTGGCTTTCAAAAACCTGCCTTCTGCACCTTCCTATCTCATTAGAACCCACATGTAAAAAGACAGCCAGCTCTTCCCCAGTACTGTCTAGGTAACATGTGAGGTAGACCACCTACATCAGGCAGGCAAGTTGCCAAATGATCTTCATGTCCACCAGCCACCTAGCTATCTATATTACTAATGATTGAATCATCAACTAAAATGGCCTTCCTGACCCTTTCCTCCTGGGAATGTGCCCCTGAAAGCACATCCTTGGTGTGAGAGGATACTGCATCAACTTGATGGCAGGTCCTAGCTATAGGATTACCTTCTGCTACACTAAGGGGTATATTTTATAACATGTGCATGCTGGCACACACATGTTATAAAATCAGGTGGCAACGTGCACATGTGCATCAAATTTTATAATCCACGCATGCATGTGCTTGCGAAACACTCAAGGGGGGTGAACTTTTGCAATTTCTGCACGGCGACGCAATCCTGGCTTCCCCAGTTCCCTCCAAATCTGCTCCAATTAAGGAACTTTCCTAACCCACTGCCTACCTTCCTTCTCCTTCCCCTATTCTCCCCATACCCTAAAACTAACCTCCCTTGCCTGATGTTTTTTATTTTATTTCCTGCTGCTCCTCGGGAGCCATACATTTTGAGAAACAGTTCAAAATGTTCTTTTCAAATTAAAATAGAAATATCCAGTGTTTCAATGCAAACTATATTTTCTAATTTAATACCACATGAGGCAACCTTTGTAAAACATATATTTGCATAAATATAAAATGATATACATTTGCATATTGATTAATATTGGTATAATATTTATAAATTGTTTTGCTGAAATGTTAGTATGTAAAATATAATTTGAATGTTGCTACCAAATTTCACATTTATATATTATTGCGGTAATGTGAGTATTTTTCTTTTTATCTAAAAGCAATATTTATTTATTTAAAAAAATTTGTAATCCACACTATTGACACTTCTAAATGGCTTTACAGAAAACATCCACATACAGAAATGTAAACATAAAACAAATCCAAAAGAAAAATAAACTGTTTAAAAATAAATTATTTTTAATATTGATATTAACTAAAAGCTGGTGTAGGCCTATAATACTCTAATTATGATATTCTTCATAAACTTTAACAAATATAATTTTAACATCTTTATTTTTCATGAATACATTTATCAAGTGCCTTACAGTTAAGAAATGCCCAAAGCGATGTACAACAAAAATAAAATACAATGTAAAACATTTAAAACAATTTAAAATTCATTTCTCTAATTATCTATATAAATAAAAATATAAATGTTCGTTTGTTCAAAATCTTAAATCTCTGAAAGTTCTTCACCGATTGATTTGAAATTTTGACACAACATTGCATTTGAATACGCGCATGTTTTTATATATCTATATTATAGAGATGTCACACCTGTGACAGGTAAAAACATGCTTTTTTGGAAAAACAGCGCCATCTGTTGGCCGTACAAGCAACACACACTATCTACAAAATAAATGGGCTCTGACCCATGGTCCACAAATGCGCGGTAGAGAGCAGCTCTACCGCGCATGTGCGGACCATTGAGCTCTGCGCTACTTGCTGGGTGTCACAGAGGGGAGGAGGAAAGGGCGAACAAGTCACCGCCCATTCCTCCCCCGCTGGGAAAATGGGGAGGGAGTAGGGACTGCCGGACAGTTACACACAGGAGGAGGAAAGGGTAGAAGAGTCTTCGAGCCAGTCCGTCTACCGCCGGGCAAGGGGAAAAGGGAGTTAGGACGGCCAGAGCAGAACAAATGCAGTAGAAAGCGGCTGTGAAGAGATCACTAGCAGCTGCAGCCTGCAGCAACCAAAGCGCAAAGAGCTGAACAGTGAACAGCTCGCCCTCCTCCCCCGCCCCCTGAGTCCCGCAGATAAGGAGAAGCCAAGTAAATATCCTGCAACTGCGGGGGTGGGGCGGAGGGAGAAGGCAGGGCTGTCAGCCCACCCGTGGGTCTCAGCCACCATGGGAAGAGTTTACATGGACATTGCTCCACCCCCACTCCCAGCAAAGCACCCTGACAAAAGTGAAAGCCAGAGCCCTGCTCCCTCCTAGGCCCCCGATCAGATTTCTTAAAGGCACAGGTCTGCCAGAAAGAGCAAAGTAAGCTAGGCAATGTGTCCCAAATCTGTTGCACTGCCTGCCGTCTGCCCTTTGTGAGGGGGGGGGGGGGACGGAGTGTTTTCCTCTCTCTCCCAGACACAACTGGCATGGAAACTTTGCAAGCTCTTCTGAGTGCAGAGCAAAGACTTAGGTGGGGAGGGGACAAAAATCCCGCCCGTTTTAACTGTGTGAGAGAGAAGTATGGTAATGTGCGCTGAAGGCGAGTGTGAGTGCCAGAGAGAGGGAGACTATGTGAGGGATTGTGTATGTGTGTGAGAGGGATTGGGCATGCATGTGTGAGGGACAGAGGGAGAGTGTATGTGCAAGAGAGAGAGAGAAGAAGCCTATGTAGGGTTCTGTATGAGAGAGAGATTCTCTACCCTCCCCCCCCCCAGCTCTCCACTTATAAGTTACAGTGGAAGGGGTTCAGTGTAGAGGGGAATGGGAGAGCAAAGGAGTTGGGGCCTGTGAGGAAAGAGTGAAAGGGGTCTGATCCTGTCCCTCTGCCACCGGGGAAGGGGAGAGGGAGTTGGGATGGCAGGACCATTACACCTCGTGAGATCCCCCTCGGCCACCACTGCAGCTCCTACCACTGCCGCCACCTCTGGCCCTTCGTGTTGCTGGGGGGGGGGGGGGAGCGGAGCAGAGCAAAGACATAGGAGGAGAGGGACAAAAATCTTGCCCATTTTAATGGACTTAACGGCTTGGACTAAATACTTTACGATTCCATTTCAATGTTTCCGATTGCATTGTTAAATTGAATTTTCATAGATTTCGATTTATTTTCATTGAATTATTTTGTGTGACATTGTGTTGGAATTGAGCTGTGTCATTTACCATACCATTCATTTAGTGAGTATAGTTTATGTTTTTTCTTTTTTCATTCTTTTTCATTTCTAGAATTATGTGGTTTACATCTAGACATGGATTGCTTCTCACATGGACAATTATATGTTGCATGTTCTAGAGTCGGCAAACCAGACAATCTCTATATCTGCACAGACAATGGAACAACAAAAAAATATTGTATAACCACAAGCATTGTGAAATTAACCATAATCAAAATGTGCGCTTTCTCTTTTATTTCTTTTCCATTTAACCAGACTGAGCCAGAGCAACGCGTGGCCGGGTACAGCTAGTCAAAAATAAAACTTCTAATATGGCCCATTACTATCACCAGGGATCACCTTACAAGCTCCTATCCCAGAAAACATGATGCCTCACAAGAAACCCTTCACCCAACATAAAATAGTGAGCATCATCCATGTTGTCAGCTTTATCTGTAATTACTTTAAATCATCTTCTGCTCTTATATCCACTGCAAAGCTATAACAAGGGGAGGAAAGACATTGCACTCGGAATCCACAGTTGTACCCCCCCCCCCCCCCAGAATGAAAACTCCACACTGTTTGGCATTTAAACTTGGCCGCAGTTTAATACACATAAACCCGAGCCCTTACAAATAATTACTATTAACACTCCATTCTTCTTGCCTCCACCACCTTAAACCCCAATGGTGGAGAGACCCTCCCCCTTCCCCACCTGCTCCGCCTCGTGCCAGCGAGAGCAAGCTTGACCGTGAACCTTAGCCCCACGGTTCCCTGGTCTTCCCACGTTGCCACCCCCCCCCCCCCCCCCCCCCCCCCCCACTGGCTACTGTTTGTTGGTTTTTGGTACTGCCTTACCACCCGTCCGAGTGCATTTGGAGCTGGGGTGTGACACGTTGCCTGTGGTGCACGCATACCGAAACTTACATTCCTGGAATAAGCAGGTGGCCCTATTAAAACGCCAACAGACATCACCTTTGGACATGGCCATCTTACCCTCTTTTCCTATCAGCCCTCCACCCCTTGCTGCTGCTTCTCCCCCAGCGATCCCCTCCAACCCTCCCTGCACGTCCCCTGCACCCCCGAATGCTCCCGTGCTGGACTTTGCTTGCTTGGAGCTCTTATTTGTCATCTGCGTGAGCCATAGGTTGATGTCCTGGGTACCCCAAGACATGAATCTATTGCCTGCCATCTTTTCCCTGAAACGCTCGTCATAATTGAGCCAAGCCCACCCTTCTTAATCCTTGAAGGCGCCTAAATTGCTATCGCAATACGCCAGTAAGGCCCCATGCTGGTCCGGCTTGTAGTGCCCTACGACGCTGGCCAGTCGCAAAAAAACCCTCATCCAGTTGAGAAGGTTTTTGGGCACCTTGACCCCTGCCTCCTTCCCCTTCTTCTTCTTACTTCCCTTGCTGCGTCTGTTCTTGCTCCCCCTTCTGCCTGCCATCAGCTGGAATATGTTAACATTCTTGCGCTTTTTAATGCGTCTTCGTACTTTTCCCGGAACCCCTTCCAACAGCTCAGTCAGAGATGCTAGAGCCGGGTGTCCCATATCCTGTGCCAGTCTAACCCACTGTCCCTCTTCTGTCTCCCTGCACTGGTGTCCGACGAAGATGCTGAAGTAGAACTACTATCCGTATCGCTGGAACTGCTGTCCTGTCTACCCTTTGCCTTGGATTTAGCATGATGCTCCTGAACCCCACCCTGCTCATTACCTTCATCAGCTCCCAGCATGCAAGACCTTGCCACCTCTCCTCTTGATCTATCCACGTGCCCCGCCACAGGTATGTCTTTACTCGGGTAGAGTGGCTTTTTCCTCCACTGCTCCTCGCTGAAAGAAGTACCCGGAATCTCATCGCTCCTGTGATCTGCAACAGAAAACATACTGGCCCCAGTACCTGACCTGAACACAGCTTGCTGCCCCATTCCCAACACATCCCTGTGAACTCGACTGGCCGTCTCCGTTCCCCTGTAAAGGCTAGAACCCCCCCATCCTGACTGGTCCTCCATCCCCTGTCCCACCGCCCTGTTAACTCCCTGTGCGCTTTGACTCCACGCTGACCATCCGCCGAAGCCTCTCCTTCCCGCCTCCCTGTGCTCCCCTCCCACTCTACCATACCCATAATCCCCCCTTTTTTCCCAAGCCCCTTCTCGTTCTAGGCGCATGTGACCACACTCACCACACACGTGCTCGAGTCCTGGGCCTCTGAAGCGGGATCTTCCCGTCCTTGCACTGCTGCCACTCCCTGGGCTCTCATCCTTCCTCGTCCCTTGCTGGGAAAATCTCTGCGCTCCGCAACCGGGACCATCTTGCCTCTCCTCTGTCCACTGGGGCTGGCAACCCATCTAACCCCAGTGCTATGCCTTGGTTTCAGGCCTCTCCTTCTTCCTGCACCTGCGCATGCTGCGCCCTCCGATTCTGCTGCTTTTCCCTCCTCTGCGATGGCTGAGGGATGCTCCACCTGAGTTCTTCCCTCTAACTCTTCATCACGTCCCCGTGATCCTGCTCTGCCCTGCACGGGGCTCCTAGTTGTGCTCGGCCGTCCGTTACGAGCACCAACCAACACGAGGGAGCCGGGGGGGGGGGGAGGGGACCAGGGTGCGCGCTCTGAGGGGAGAGCTGTACTGGGGCGCGCCTCAGGTTCTGATTCAGGCCCACTCTCCCCAGAGCTGACTATCACACGCTCTGACTCGCTCCAGGGGAGGGGGAGGCCTGGGAGGGCTACAGGCGGTTGCAGGCTGTCTGACCGCACCCCGCTGGGGCTGCCCAGCCCTGACACCGGTAGGCTCTTCCTTTCACCGCTCCTCCTCATGCTTCCTTTAATTAATATTACTGTTGTTAATATTTTGTTTTGTAGGCTATTCCACTCACTTGAAGCGCTACCGACCTGGAGCACATAGTTCATCTCTCCTACCACCCTGCCTCCTTTGCCTAACTGATCCGTTGCTCCCCTGATGTCACCTTACCCTATCCAATCCTCTCCCCTTGTTCAAATCTGCTACTCCCTCCCCTCCCTCCCCCCTCCCTTCACCTCCCTATCTTCCCGCATCTCTGCTTCTACACTTCCCCTCCCCCTACTCTATCTGCTGCTCCTCGTGTGCTTTCCCCCTGTTACTGCCGCCGTGCTGTAACCGACATGGCTTGCTCTTGTATAAAACTGGAATAGAGACTGAAAAAGATTAATTTACTCATTTCAAATGGAAAAAAGCTTTACTGGTAACAACTGCACAAAATGTTGACCCACAGAGAGCAGATTTCTTGTTGTTTCATGCCATTTCAAGCTAATTTTCAAAAGTGGCTAGCCTTTTCCCTTTACAATTTTAAAAGCCACAATCCAGCATTTAAATTTACATTGTGCCTCTACTGGTAACGAATGTAATTGTAATAGCAGCAGTATTGCTGGTGTCCTTGAACTACCTATCACTACCCTTGCTGCCACATTTTGAATCCCTAGTAATTTTCTAATTATTTTACTTGGCAAACCCAAATAGATCGCATTACAAAAATCTTTCTGAATCTTAACAGAGAATGTTCTATACGCAAATCATAAGGAAGTTTATTCCACCAAGCTGAGCCCTCCAACCAAAATAAAATGTTACCTTGTTACACTTACACCTGAATTTTCAAATGCCGGTGCACATAAAATACAGAAGATACACGCGTGGCCGGGCCGTGCGGCATGACTGCATTTTAGAAATGGCTTAGCCATGCGCATATCTGCCGATAGGCACAAAAGTGCCAGCAGATCAAAATTAATTGGGCCGGGGCAAGCAAGGGCCAGCTCATACAGTGCCATTAGACGCTGTCCCTGGGAAGCTGCCGGTGCACGGAAGTTTCTTCTGCTCTGAAGGAGCAGTAAGGTATAAAACAAAAAAATTGGGGATAGATAGGTAGGGGTTAGGGATCGGGGAGGAGAGGAGAGGAGAGGTAAAAAGGTAGTAAGGGTAGTTAGGGGAATAGGGAACAGGGAAAGGCCTACTTGCATTGCTGTGTATATTTTTTTTTAAATCCCCCCCTTGCCTCATATTAGACGACACTCACCCACCCATGCACATGCGAATATTAAAATCCGGTGCACATGTGAACATGGGAAAACTATTTTTTAACATGCATGCATCGACATGCGCTTGTTATAAAATTATCACATCCATGTAGACACGCTGGGAACAACGTGCAAATGAACATGTGCACAAGGGTTTTAAAATGGACCCCCTTAACCTATACTGTTTAACAGTTGGAATACATAACAAATGTTGTGAAACAGATCATAAGAAGCACACAGGTACTTAATTTGTCAAAGAGGAAGAAAAACATTTAAAAGTACATTTTAAAACATGTTTGTGGGGTTCTTGGAATGTCCATATGTGAGAGAGAGCAGGTGCTATGAAGCTAGGGCAAATGAACACTGTAGAAATCTCATCTTTGTGTATCTTTCCATATTTCAAATCATATCAAATCTTCACTGATGTGTACTGTGCTGTTCGTATGTCTTATTGTGCATGAAAAACCTTAAACCAAACCCCCAAACCCTAGACCACCACTAAAACCTCACCTCAGATTACTAGATGATAGGGATGTGAATCGGATCCGATATCGGATCCGATTCACATCCGATATCGGATCCGATTCACATCTATAGAGATGTGAATCGGAACCAGAATCGGATCCGATATCGGATCCGATTCACATCCCTACAGAATCGGATCCGATATCGGATCCCATCCCTACTAGATGACCCTCCTATAGTGGTATAAATAGATGATTTAAAGGGTATGCTACACCAGGGGTTCTCTCTCTCTCACTCTCTCTCCCTATTGTTATTTCTGGTGTTATGCTGTCGCACGCAATGTTATAACATCCCTCTTTTTCATAAATTCCTCCGCTTTGACTACATTTTCAGAATTTGGATATGTATCACATGATCCAAAAAAATAACACGTGCGTTGAGACGCTACTACCCTAATGCATCTTGATCAATGACCCTGTTGGGTTTTTTTTGTTGTGTTACTTGCCTGCTCTCTAGAGCAGTAGTAGGTTTGCATGGGCCAGCCTGCTGCCAGCACACACTTCAGCAGGACTGTGCCTAATGATCCTGTCCTGGCCATCCCATCCCAGGCCCTACCAAACCCTGCTCCCAGTCCACTCCTTTTTAATCGAGGCTGTCCTCAGCGTATCCCGGGAGATACGCATGTGGCCGGGTTTTAACAGGTGGCCTTTTAAAATTAGGCCATTAGGTGCCATGTTATGCAAACTTTTAAAAATTTACAATTACTTAATTTGCCATCAGTGCAAATCCTGCAGAATGGGTGTCTTGTGCATCTGCAACCCATGCTGCAGAATTCTGCACAATCTACAAAGCTTGAAAAACAGAATTAACTCATTTGATTTTTTTTTTTTTTTTGTAAACAGTTTTCAGGCACAGATCACAGCAGGGCTGAGTGTCTTGATATCTGTTTTATAATACAATTATAACTTAATTTCAGAACCTTTCTAGCCAAATTGGCACAGTAAGTATAAAGCATAGGCAATTAAATATCCAAGAGAAACTGTCAGTGTATTCATATATTTTTTTCTTTTTTTCTCTGCTTTAAAGAAAAATTAAATAGGTTAGAATGTGGAATTTACCTTTCATCCAGATTCACAACTTCTTGTTTTTTATCTGAACCATGGACATAATATGGACATAATCCAATTAACTCAAAATATATAGTGCCATATTAAAGTAAACAAAGGAGATTCCTGAGATTCTTTCATTATCTAGCAGTGCCTTTTTTACTAATGTGTTTCTACAGGCACTGAACTTATATTTATTTTTATTTGTATTTATTTAATTTATTTATATTCCACTTTCTGAAACTTCAAAGTGGATTCAATTAAGTTACTGTGGGTATTTCCCTATCCACAGAGGAGCTTTCAGTCCAACAGAGTCATTCATCAAGCTGTGTTAGGGCTTTAACACGTTATTTAGCATATATCGCATGATATAAATGATATTTTGCATGTCCCCAACAAGATACTCTTCCTTATTACAATGAGATCCTTTGCATGCAATTTCCATGCATGAATAATGCAAATTAGGGATGTGAATCGTTTTAGGACGATTAAAATTATCGTCCGATAATTTTAATATCGTCTTAAACCGTTATGGAACACAATACAATACAGATTCTAACGATTTATCGTTATAAATCGTTAGAATCGTGAGCCGGCACACTAAAACCCCCTAAAACCCACCCCCGACCCTTTAAATTAAATCCCCCACCCTCCCGAACCCCCCCCCAAATAACTTAAATAACCTGCGGGTCCAGCGGCGGTCCGGAACGGCAGCGGTCCGGAACGGGCTCCTGCTCTGAATCTTGTCGTCTTCAGCCGGCGCCATTTTCCAAAATGGCGCCGAAAAATGGCGGCGGCCATAGACGAAAAAGATTGGACGGCAGGAGGTCCTTCCGGACCCCCGCTGGACTTTTGGCAAGTCTCGTGGGGGTCAGGAGGCCCCCCACAAGCTGGCCAAAAGTTCCTGGAGGTCCAGCGGGGGTCAGGGAGCGATTTCCCGCCGCGAATCATTTTCGTACAGAAAATGGCGCCGGCAGGAGATCGACTGCAGGAGGTCGTTCAGCGAGGGTTCCGGCGCCTCGCTGAACGACCTCCTGCAGTCGATCTCCTGCCAGCGCCATTTTCCGTACGGAAAATGGCGCCGGCCATACGCGTATGGCCGGCGCCATTTTCCGTACGAAAACGATTCGCGGCGGGAAATCGCTCCCTGACCCCCGCTGGACCTCCAGGAACTTTTGGCCAGCTTGTGGGGGGCCTCCTGACCCCCACGAGACTTGCCAAAAGTCCAGCGGGGGTCCGGAAGGACCTCCTGCCGTCCAATCTTTTTCGTCTATGGCCGCCGCCATTTTTCGGCGCCATTTTGGAAAATGGCGCCGGCTGAAGACGACAAGATTCAGAGCAGGAGCCCGTTCCGGACCGCTGCCGTTCCGGACCGCCGCTGGACCCGCAGGTTATTTAAGTTATTTGGGGGGGGGGTTCGGGAGGGTGGGGGATTTAATTTAAAGGGTCGGGGGTGGGTTTTAGGGGGTTTTAATGTGCCGGTTTTTCGATTTTTCGATTTTTCAATTTTTCGATTTTTCACGATTTTTAACGATTTTTCACGATATTTTACCCCCCCAAACGGCAACAATACGATTCCCTCCCCCTCCCAGCCGAAATCGATCGTTAAGACGATCGAGGACACGATTCACATCCCTAATGCAAATGCATGCAAATCAGCCAGTTTGATGCAAATATTTTGTCACAGTCGACTAAAAAGGTGGTCAGCCATGATAAAATAACATCACCTCCCTGGTAAGCATTAGATGTGTAGCAGGAGACCCAAGACCCTAATGGGGGTCTAGAGGCTGCCACTACACATTTAAAGGCAGCAGGCAAAGAAAACAGAAAAAAATGGGCAAATGGGGAGAGTGAGCGGGGATCATTGCTGACCCTTGTTTCAACCTGGTCGAGGTGGACCTGACTCTTCTAAAATAAAAAAAAAGGTTTAAAGTATATGTATGGCAGTGGTTGATCTCCGATTTCCAAGCCCCCTCCCCCCATCCCCAGGCTCCCCAATGGAGCAACCCCCCTTCTCCTCTCCCCTTGACCCCATGTTGGGTTAGCCCCAGTCCCCTCACCCCTGTCCCTTCTGAAGGCTCAGACCACTCCTCTAGTCCCCTGATGGAAACAGTGGCCTGAGTCTGATCCCCCAGTCACATAGATGAGGCAAGGTGAGTTTGATACCATTTTGGAAACTGGCACTGACTGGACAGGTGTGAGGTGCACCAGTCTCTGATGCAGGATCAACGATAAGGTAAGGGGTCTCTGGAAGGAGGTGGAGTAGGGGACTGCTCCATTGGGGGGACTGGGGGAGGGGTATGCTCAATTGGGGGACTGTTCTATTGAAGGATGGGGAAAGGACTGCTTTTGTGGGGCCTGGATTGGGGAAGGGGATACTACTCAATCGGGGGGACCAGGAGGTGGGACAAGGAGGATGCTGCACTGGCAGTTGAGAGTGGGAGCTTCTCCATCAGGGGGGCAGGGGAGGGGTGCTTCTCCTTTCAGGGGAAAGGTGGACTGCTCCATCTGGGGGGCTGGAGGGTGGGGGATGGCAACTGACTATATGGGGACATGGGTCTTGGACATCAGGGGGGATCACTGCAGCTGCATGCCTACGTTAAACTTTTTTTTTTGGAGGAGACAGGGCTGCCTTGACCGGTGGCCCTAAATTGAAATGGAGATAATCAATGACCCCTACTTAATCTCCCTGTTTGCCCATGGTTTATTATTTTGGTGGCCAGTGGCCCTTTAAGACGATGGTGGTCCTATGAGGTTGGTACCTTCATTGCTTTAAAGTACTGCTTACAGCATTCTTTTGTACCACAGTGTTTGGCCATGACACAAAAGTACTGGCCATTGAACTGTGATATGTTTTTGAGGGAAGGGCCTAATTGTGGGCCCCTCCTGTGACAAAACATCATGGCTTGATGAATCTGGGGTAAGTTTGTGTTCATTAACCTTTTTTTTTTTCTAAATCTAAGTAGAGTATTCCAACACAGATAAAAGAAAAAGTAACTTTTTATTTATTTATTGAAATTTAAATAGTAAACAACAAATCAACTTTTTTATGGAAGTACATGAATTAAAATACAAGAAAATTAATATAAAAGGGAAAATAACTAAAAATCAGCAACATTTACATGTATCCTCATCCATAATCAAACTAATTACAGCACAATAGTAGAAGGGGAAATAAACACACTAGGAGATACTGAAGAATAATACTAAAAATAAAAGCAACTAGCTTAGCAAGCATCAGACTGAAAAAAAAACAAAACATATATGCCCAACCCTAGGTAGATATTGGAAATAAAGTTAGAGGCCTTCAGGAATCAAGAAATGTTTTTAATTGCTCTGGAAAAAAATAGGTAACATTCATTTTGATACTTTATAAAACATTTATATGGATAGCGCAGGGTGAAAGAACATTCTAAAGAAATAACTTCTTGTTGAAATGCAAGAAAGCCTTTTCTTCCTTTTTGACTTACTCGTGCTTTGTCAGGAAAATTCCAAACAGATTGACCATAAAACAAAAAATACAAACTAAAAAAGTAGAACACTCAATTACTTCAAGTGAAGAGTCCTGAAGAAAATGAGTTAAGTCAGGAAAAGTAGATGAAGATTGACCATTAAAGGGTAGATTTTAATAGATGCCCAAGCGCGTCCATGTGCGTGTGCTACCCAGCGTGCACACATGGACACTCAGTTTTTCTAACATGCACGCACAGGCGCACGCCTGTTATAAAATCGGGGGTCGGCGCGCACAAGGGGGTGCACAATTGTGCACCTTGCGTGCGCCGAGCCCTTGCTCCTTTCCCCCTTTCTCTCCCAGGCCACTCCGAAATTGGAGCGGCCTTGGAGGGAACTTCCCTACCCCCCCCCCCACCCCACCTTCCCTTCCCCTACCTCCCCCGCCCTTTCCCCCCTACCTTTTTCGGGTTTTTTTCCTTGTTTTATAAGTTACTTCAGCTCAAGTTGCGCGTGCCAGCAGTCGGCAAATGGTACCCCCAAAATGTTGGCTCGTTTTCATTTTTGGTCTAGGGATGAGCTATTTCAGGTCCAATCCCAGATCATCGGTTTTTATTTTGTTCTTAATTTTATTTAAAAACCAAAAAAAAATAAAACAAAACCACAAACCTACCCCCAACTCTTCCTATTTACTAAATTAAGAAGCCCCCTCTACCAGCAAAGTCCCCTCCCAACCCACAACCCGTTCAGGACTCTCCAAAAATCTATTATAGTCTGGCAGGGGCCATGGGAGCAACCTTGCTCTCCCAGACCAGTGGATACCATTAGTTAAAATGGCAATGGAAGCCCTTTGCCCTGCTATGTGACAGGGGCTATTTGTGCCATTAGGATGTGACCGCAAGTATAACCATAACTGCTTGCCCCTTTCAGGGAAAGCTTTCTCACTTGTCCAAGCTACACAGCATAGATGAACCACCACACACACTTTGTGCCCTAGGAAGTGAGGGCAACAAACACTAATCTCATGACTAAATAAAATTATATACGCATAACTTGAAGTGTAAACAAAACCCAAACCAGAAATAAAACAAAGATTTCTCTCACTGTATGGTTTTAACCCCTATATACCAGACACGAGACTCAGAAATTTAGTTTAGAAATTTAGTACAATGTCTATTATGGTAAATAAATAATAGCCAATTACAATAGAAGTGTCTGGGAAGGATAAGCATAGACTCTGCAAATTATCAAAAGCCCTCAAGCTCATCCTTGCCTATGTCACAATCTTACAAAACTTATATACATGTTTTTCTAGTTACCTTTGCCAAGCAATGATCATTCTGGCCTGGCTTGCTTTCCCTAGACCACCAGCACCCAAACATTCATTTTCTTCTTTTATGTCCAAATGTTTGTTCTCCTTCTATACTATCTTCCCACAGCTTGTAGGAAGACATCAATAATTTCTTATAATTTCTTATAATTATCTGCCCTGTCCTTTGTAGTTGATTTCCATATAGACCACGCACATATATTATTTATGAGCCATTCCTATGTCCTTCATACATTGCTGACTTAGACCTATATTCTGTAGTTGTAATTAGCTGCTTTCCTTACAGCAAACAGCACAGCATGGATTTGACATGTGCTGGCACAAACTTAGTAGAAAGTAGCTCAGCAGTCCTGTTAGACTTGGGGATGGACCCCTGTCCTGTGGCAGTATGGGGACCGACTACAGGGGGCGGAGCATGGAAGGAGACAAAGGCAGTGTAGATCTTCACCACTGGAAGCCCGAGGTCTCCCCGGGAGGAGCCCGTAGGGACCCGGGCCACTGGGACTTAGGTGGGCCTCACAGGGTCTCCTGGGAGAGTCAGAGTCCGGCGTGCCCACAGACACTGGGAGAGCGCGCTATCAGATTTGAAGCTTGAAACAGGTTGGAGGAGAGCGAACCAGAATAGAGTTGGTGAGGACAAGGCTAGGGACAGAGCCAGAATCAAGCAAGCTCAGGCGAGCAGGATCAAAGTCCAAGAATCAGTCCGAGGAGTGGTCAATGAAGCAAGGGTCAAGATCCAGAGGTCAGGCAAGGTCGAAGAGCAGGCTGAGGTCTTTGGCAGGCAGCAGGCAGGCAGGTCAGGAACAGGCTGAGGACTTTGGCAGGCAGCAGGCAGGCAGGTCAGGAACAGGCTGAGGTATTTGGCACGTGGCAGGCAGGCATGCAGATCAGGAACAAGCTGAGATCTTTGGCAGAAAGTCAGTCTGAGGTAAGACCAGGGAGACGAACAACGAACACAGGAACAAGCAGGGCAAGGAAGCAGGTACAAGCAGGAATGGAACTGGAACAGAAGGATCCTGGAACAAGACTAAGAACAAGCAAGCAGGTACACGAGCAAGGGCAATCTCAGGAACAAACCGACCCGATTGCCAAGGCAAGGAAGTGAGGCCAGGATCTTCCTTATAACATGAGTTCAATCAGGGTGCACCGAGGAACTAGGCCCCGCCCTGGAACCTACATCAGGGCGGCTGGTCCACGCGCACGTGAGCATAAGGGCATGGCTAGCTGCTGAGATGCCGAGGCCTGGCGTGAGGCCCAGCGCGCAACTGAAGGCCTGGCGATCACCGCCGCGGGATGCCGGGGCCTAGCCGGACTTGCAAGGGCCGCGAGGGAGACAGGACTGGGATCCGCTGTTTGACGCCGAAGGTGAGCGGTCCCGTGTGTGGGATGACCAAGGGTGGGGCACGTAACAAGTACGGCAGTCAGAATTATTACCTGCTGGTATATTGAAAAACAAAAATGTCCAAATAAGATGTTGTTCCACATATGGGAAAGGCTGAAAACAAGAGGATCTCCATCCAAGGAAGCAAGGCAATAGACAAGCTTGCACTAAACAAATAAGACTGTGACTGCTTCCCCTACATACTTCACATCCCACTGGGTTGCCAAACTGTTGTGGATCACCAAAATAAGAAATTAATACAAGCAGAATAAAGAAAAATCTATATTTTCATAAAGTATAGAATATTCCAGGAGAGTGCAAGATTATCAGCAAGACATTTCAGAGTAGATTAAATAGATTATCACTTCCAATTTACCAATGAGCTAGTTTGTTTGATTGCATAACATTTTACTAATTAGGTGACAGTAACAAAGTATTCTCTTAATAGGGTAGTATTATAACTTTATCATATATATGTTAAAGGGGCTGAGATTCTTGTATGTCATGTGATTTCTTATACATTGAGCCCAGAAGGCAGGAACAAAATTTAAGGCTGAATTATGATATATATTTTAACTTCTTGCATACATTCTAGCATTTCAGTATATTTGGCATGTTAATAACCTTGAATAGTTTTACTTGTCTGATCAATACTGTTTCACAGTGCAGTAATAATAGCTTCATAGGAAAACCTTTTCAAAGTACCCTAACAGCAATGTCCTCTGGAATCCTCTGTTGTAAGAAACATGCAGATGAGCATGTCCAGTCCTCTTCTGATGGAAAGAGTGCAAGGGCTGTGGAAGCTATAGCCCAGTGAGTCACAGTATCCTATGAAACCTTCTACAGTGCCACTAGAGACCTTTGCTGGGAGATGTGTGAAGATAAGCCTTCCAGGCCTGTACTGCTGGAAAGAGTGTGGAAGCTGTGGAAGATGTAACCTAGAAGAAGAAACTGATTGAGAGTTGAAGGAAAATAGATGGGTATTTTCACTGGAACATGGACTTGTGAGAAGAAGGAAGCAATGGGGGCACCTCTGCATGGGCTTATTCATGAAGTAGGTATAAGGTGGAATTCCATCTATCTTTGGCTGACGTTATAAAACAATAGACATCCCTTCATGAATTGCCTCTGGAAGTGAAATAGCTGTGGATCATACCCTGGTCAGCATTATTAGCTGCAGATTATGGAGATAATACAAATCATGATATACCACAAGTAATAAAAAAAAACAGCAAAGCAGTTTACAAGTAAAATCATATCCATAATTTCAGATAATATCCATATAACAATAAATACAAATCAATCACATCCATAATTTCAGAGAATATCCTTAAAATAATGGCATAAAACAATATAAATCAACAAAATCAAATAATACACAAGAAACCACAACAAAGTAGTCTGGATACTATCAAATCTTAAGCATCCACTGCCAAAAGCCCAAGACCCAGGCAGGACCACAGAACAAGAACATGTGTATTAGAGATGTGAATCGTGTGCCCGATCGTCTTATCGATCGGGTTCGGCTAGAGGGGGGAAAAAATCTGATCATGGGTGATGTGGGTAATGTGAATCTGAATTGGTTCCGATTCACATCGTTATTTTTTTTGTAGTGAGGCCCGACCCTTTAAAATTAACGCCTTACCTTCCCCTACCCACCTGAACCCCCCCCAAAACTTTTTACGATTACCTGGTGGTCCAGTGGGGGCGCGGGGACCAATCTCCCGCTCTCGGGCCATCGGTGCTATTTTGGCTGCCACTCAAAAATGGCGCCGATAGCCCGATAAAAAAAAAACCCACCCGACCCTTTAAAAATGACCCCTTAGCTTCCCCCACCCTCCCGAGCCCCCCAAAACATACCTGGTGGTCTAGTGGTGGTCCCGGGAGCGATCTCCGATTCTCAGGCCGTCGGCTGCCACTCATAAAGATGGTGCCGATGGCCCTTTGCCCTTACCATATGACAGGGTATCCGTGCCATTGGCCGGCTCCTGTCACATGGTAGGAGCACTGGATGGCCGGCGCCATCTTTAAAGATGGTGGCGGCCATCTTTATGATGGCAGCCATCTTTAAATACGGCGGCGGCCATATTTAAAGGGCTCCAGGGGCGATCTGGGAAACTACAGACCGGTTAGCCTGACTTCAGTGCCAGGAAAAATAGTGGAACGTGTACTAAACATCAAAATCACAGAATATATAGAAAGACATGGTTTAATGGAACAAAGTCAGCATGGCTTTACCCAAGGCAAGTCTTGCCTCACAAATCTGCTTCACATTTTTGAAGGAGTTAATAAACATGTGGATAAAGGTAAACTGGTAGATGTAGTGTACTTGGATTTTCAAAAGGCGTTTGACAAAGTTCCTCATGAGAAGCTTCAAGGAAAAGTAGAATGTCATGGGATAGGTGGTGATGTCCTTTTGTGGATTACAAACTGGCTAAAAGACAGGAAACAGAGAGTAGGATTAAATGGACAATTTTCTCAGTGGAAGGGAATGAGCAGTGGAGTGCCTCAGGGATCTGTATTGGGACTCTTATTTTTCAATATATTTATAAATGATCTGGAAAGAAATACGAAGAGTGAGGTAATCAAATTTGAAGATGATACAAAATTGTTCAGAGTAGTTAAATCACAAGCAGATTGTGATAAATTGCAAGAAGACCTTGTGAGACTGGAAAATTGGGCAGATGAAATTCAATGTGGATAAGTGCAAGGGGATGTATATAGGGAATAATAACCCATGCTATAGTTACACAATGTTAGGTTCCATATTAGGTGCTTCTACCCAAGAAAGAGATCTAGGCGTCATAGTGGATAACACATTGAAATTGTCAGTTCAGTGTGCTGCGGCAGTCAAAAAAGCAAACAGATTGCTGGGAATTATTAGAAAGGGAATGGTGAATAAAACAGAAAATGTCATAATGCCTCTGTATCGCTTCATGGTGATACCGCACCTTGAATCCTGTGTACAATTCTGGTCGCCACATCTCAAAAAAGATATAATTGTGATGGAGAAGGTACAGAGAAGGGCAACCACAATGATAAAGGGAATGGGACAGCTCCCCTATGAGGAAAGGCTAAAGAGGTTAGGACTTTTCAGCTTGGAGAAGAGACGACTGAGAGGGGATATGATAGAGGTGTTTAAAATCATGAGAAGTCTAGAACGGGTAGATGTGAATCGGTTATTTACTCTTTCGGATAATAGAAAGACTAGGAGGGACTCCATGAAGTTAGCATGGGGCACATTTAAAACTAATCAGAGAAAGTTCTTTTTCACCCAATGCACAATTAAATTCTGGAATTTGTTGCCAGAGGATGTGATTAGTGCAGTTAGTATAGCTGTGTTTAAAAAAGGATTGGATAAGTTCTTGGAGGAGAAGTCCATTACCTGATATTAATTAAGTTGACTTAGAAAATGGCCACTGCTATTACTAGCAACGGTAACATGGAATAGACTTAGTTTTTGGGTACTTGCCAGGTTCTTATGGCCTGGATTGGCCACTGTTGGAAACAGGATACTGGGCTTGATGGACCCTTGGTCTGACCCAGTATGGCATTTTCTTATGTTCTTATGTTCTTAGAGTTCAAGTACAGGATATTGGAAGTTTTTTCTCTAAAAAAACAACCCTCATAATTTACTATAATTTACTATAAACATAATTTACTATAAACTGCACATATCATTGTTAAACCATTCCATAGAGTAAATGTGATATCAGTCTCATTTGAAAAGCCCATTTCACAAGAAAATCATAATTCTACCGTGCACTTTGGGGGTCTTTGTGCCACTGAACCTTGCTTCCATGCCCAGACCTTACACCTTGCAGTTCTCTTTTTCTGTGCTGCCCCGGACCTTACACCTGGAATTACACTTGCCAGTCTGGGGGATGCTTTGCACCTCTCATGGTGCTTTGACGTTTTAAAGCCACACTTTGTGCTGCCTGGCCTTTTTATCAGTGTCTGCCTTGGGTTTTTATTCTGCTTCCTTACCCCCTTCATGCTGCCTTATGAAGATGATGCCAGTTTTTCATGGAAAATGTCATCAAGGATTTATGTCACTGTTGCCGGTGCCCTCTTTTGGAGTGGAGTGCTCTTCCCAGTTTTTCCGCTTTTGGTTCCTCTGACAATGATTTGGAGTACTCCTGTCAATGCCGGTCTCCCTTTGCCTCTTAACAGAATCTTAGTCTATTCAGGCCAGTTTCCAGTATTCACAGTTTTTCTAGGTCCCTTGGAGTTCTTTTCCTCTTCTTTTGATTTCCTTCCATAAATTTTAAGGCAATTAATTAGAAAACCCCAGTTTCAGAGCCCAGTATAGGATGTAATGTTCCCCACCATTGTCTCGAGAAATGAAAAATGATTCAAACTAAACTTTTTTTTTTCATTTGAAAATAAAGAAATTGGGGTCCCTGTGAAATAAAATTTGAAAGAAAACACATCTTTTCCTCCTGCACATCTCTAGTAATTTCAGTAATTGTGGGTTGAGGGCACTATAATGGCCTTAAAATAAAAACTTGTTTAACTTTCTTTAGGGGGTATGTGTATGTTTACTGATCCAAATCAAACTTCCAATATTAAAGACAAACATTTGGATGATAATGAGT
This sequence comes from Rhinatrema bivittatum, assembly GCF_901001135.1. Taxonomy (NCBI): domain Eukaryota; kingdom Metazoa; phylum Chordata; class Amphibia; order Gymnophiona; family Rhinatrematidae; genus Rhinatrema; species Rhinatrema bivittatum. The sequence goes on along the minus strand of NC_042616.1, from coordinate 740,724,820 downwards.
GTAAATCTATTGATAAAAAGATGAACATTTTTTTAAATCATTGCATTACATCATTTAGATGTATTTTTGATAACAAAATTATGGCATTCTGAAGCTGTCTTTCTAGTTTTGAATCAATTATATCCTCCTGGCTTTCCATATGAAGGGAAAGCACAGGAGGGAAAATGGGGAGGAGGGGTTCATATTGTGTATAAAAAGGGATTGCAATTCAGAAATATTAGATTTGGCCATGCATGAAAATGTGGGTGTCATCCTGGTAACATTTTAGATTGGTCAATATGTTTGTTACACTCTCCGCCAGGTTTACAGATGGCTCAAATTATTTGTCTAGCTGAACAGTTATCTGTGTTATAGTTCAGGATGAACAATCTAAGGTGATTTTAATCTTCACATTAATAGTACAAAATCATTGTATGCCAATAAACTTTTGGCAGCCGTGACAGTCGTTGACTTAAAACAAATTATTCAAGGTCTCACCCAATGTTTGAATCATAACTTTGACTTGTTTTGTTTTGAAATAGCAGTCCATACTTCAATCACAATGATTAACCATATGTTGCAGTTTTTTTCTTTAGATTTTTAGCCATTAATCTTACTTATATATGACTTACATAAGAGGTTAGATCATAGATTGATTTACCTCATTTTCAAAGTGATTGGGAACAATCCAATAACATTGATGCAGAAGATGTGATTGAATTGATACAGCTGCTACATATTTCCTTAAAGGATATTTATAATAAAGGGACAACATTTGCACACAATTAAAGTTAGGGCAGATAAGGTGATTGTACCATGATTTTTGTTTTGTGTGTGTGTGTGTTAATAAAGTGTCAAGAGCTGTGTAAAGCTGAGAGGAAATGATGAAAGATGCCATCTCAGGATAGATAATAGGAGCCATACAGAATGAAGGAATATGGGATTCATGTGCATCAAATTGGATGGGATATTATCCTAGCCAAATAGACATTCTATAAGCCAACCTTAAGAGCTCTTCTATATAGTAAATTTAAACTATTTGAAAGTAGAATAATTAATTTATGTGCATCGCTTACTCCACAAACTGAGAATATGGAGTCATCCAATTATGCTGTTTGGTTAAAATTTGAAAGAGTAAAAGAGTTTGAAATCCAAAGCATTATTTATCAATTAAATTCCACTTAGTGTCAGTTCAATCCCTGCCCTTTCTGGTTAATTCATGGTTTCAAGGATACAACAAAGTTCCAACTACAATTGCAAACATGTAATTAGAATCTGGACACATTCCTAATAGGCTAAAAGAAGCAATTTTGCATCTTGTACAAAAAAATATTGTTTTACTAGTTGAAGATGTTATAAATTACCATTCAATTTCTAGATTACCAACTATCAGTAAGATTTTAGAAAAATTGTGTTTTGTAACAGTTAGAAATATTATTAGTCATACAGTATGTTGGATTCTTTCCAGTTTTGTTTTTGAAAACTACATGTCTCAGAAACATTTTTAGTATTTCTTTTAGATACATTATGCTGCCACATTGACAGGAGCAAGTCAGTCATGTAGTTACAGCTGAAAGTGTAACATGGAAAAGTTGTTACAGCTTAAAGTGTCAACTACGTTTGACACAGTCTGTCATGATATATTTATTGCTCACCTCTATTCATTAGGTATTGCAGCAACTGTGCTTAGTTGGTTTGTTTCATTTTTATCTGGCAGGAAACAAGCAATGTTAGGGAAAGTAAGTTCATCCTGGAAAAGTTTACATTTGGGTTTTACGAGGTCTGGTTTGCCAAGGCCTAGGCTTCCGGACCCGGCATCTAGACTGAGGCCTCAGTGTTGGAACCAGGCCTCCGGGTCAGCCTCTGGTGTTAAGGCTCAGCATCAGGACCAAGCCTAAGGGATGGGCCTGGGGCTAGGCTGGCTGTGTCTTTGGAACCCCAACAGATGTGGTAAGGAAGGGCCGGGGTAGTTTCCTAACCCCAGTCAAATTTTTTGGGGTGGCTTCCTGGCCTGGGCCTGGGCTCAGATGTCGGCCACTACCCCAGCATTGGGTCCAGGCCTAGGCTGATACCCCAGCATCGCACCCGCATGTAAGCCATGGGGAATTGATATTTAAAAAAATATATCCAAAATTGTTACCGAAAATGTAAGCGGGCCTCACAATCGACTCCCTGTGGTGAATCTGCGACATGTTCAACAATGCCTCATTGCAAGTAACTGAAAGAATGTGTGATTTCTAGGTTGTAATGTTATGTTTCTGGTTGCAGGACCATCCTGCAACCAACAACATACACATCTTCACTGTTGGGGAAATACCTGGTGAGCTTGTCGTGGCAAGATGCCACCAGTGCCTCATCCTCCCTTCTCCTAGGTTGTCATGCACTCCACCATCTCTTAAGGGGCTTATGGTGTGAATCAAGGAAGCCAGTGACTCCCGATATTGTCCCATGCCAGGATCCTTAAGGCTGAGCCACACACCCTAACATCACATCAGCAACAGGTCATCTACACTGTTTAGTGTAGAGTGTGTTGCTGTTTCTGCTCCTGCATTTCAGCCTTGACTCATCTCTCCAGCCCAGCTTTGCCTTGTCTCTCCAGCCCAGCCTTGCCTCATCTCTTCAGCCACATTTGCATTATCTTTCTTGTCCAGCATTTTCTCCCTGCCTGCCCTTGGATTGACTTTTGGATCTGACCATAGCCTGGACCTTTATCTTTCTTGTTCACTGCCTGCCCTTGATCCGTGCCTTGATCATTTCAGCTTGCCCTCTGCATCTGACCCTCATCTGGCCCTGGATCTGTGCTTATTCCACTTCTGTAGAGATTCTTACCTAAGATCAATTAGCCCCAGAACCAAAGGGCTCAACATAAGGGGACTGGATTGGCATAGGTAAACTTCAATTTTGTCTCTTCCCTGCTCCATCAACTGTCAGTGAGTGCTTATGGGGCCTCCTTTGTAGGATAAGCCACCCTTACTTCAGCAGGAAGGGTCCATGAATCTTACAGATTTCTGAGGCCATGGATTAAGTGGATCTGACTTCACTCCAGGCTATACCTGAGTTGGCCCAATGGGTTCAAGAACAGCAATGATTTCTGAACTAGCTGACTACTTTACTAGAATAACTTGTGCTCTGAATTGATCCCCTGATCCCAGCACCGACTTCTCCTTTGGTGACTTCCTCAGCAATGGATCTGCCTCCTTTGAATTATTCCTTTCATCATAGCCTTGTTCCACAACTGTTATAGTTAGTGAGGTTTGGGTTGACCCTTGGACACTGTAGCAGCTGACCACGCCCACTGGGGGAAGTCCCGTGAGGGGTCACAGGTCAGGTTCAGCTCTGGACACACAAACACAGATAGTTCTTTATTTAGACAGTTTGAGAAGCCACCAGAGTTAGCAGTAGTGAGTAGAAGATGTAGCCCAGCTGGGCTAGTATTCCCCAGGGCACTGGAACAGCGGTTCCTCCTGTAGCAGTGCTGTAGTGGAGAGAACTGTGAAAGTGAGTACAATAGAACATTCACAAATATGGAGAAGCCCCAAGATAGGGAGAGCTGGCCCTCGAGGAGCGAGTACCAGATCCCTGGAGGTAGAGAGACTTGATGGCAAAGTACTCACACAGCAGTTCCATGTAGGAGATGGCACTGGCACTGGAACGGGGGCAGGCCCTTGAGGAGCGAGTACCCCTGGATACACACTAGAAGACCTAATTCCCTTCATGAACGAGGGAACATTGTACCTCAAAGTTCATTAAGCGCTAGCCCGCTCACCTTATTGTATTATATTACTAGTTTTCTGCCATCCTAGGCCTCTCTTTCTAGCTGATTAAGCCTCCAAGTTCACCCTCCTTGTTGAATGTAACTTTACCGCTTCCGTTCATATGTTTATTTCTGTTTCAGTTTTTTACCCTGTTCGATGTAAACCAATCTGATATGGTCAATACCATGAAGGTCAGTATAGAAAAGTGTTAAATTAATACCTGGTTCCAGGGAGACAGCTCTGAGGAGTAGATGATAGTAGTACTTACTGATGGTGTCTGTAGCAAATTCTTCCAAGTAGAAGAGGAGATAGATGCAGGCAGTGGGTCAGGGAACATGGGCCCTCGAGGAGCAAGTACCAGTTACCTGATAGCGACCTGAAAGAAGCAAAGAGGCCCCCGAGGAGCGGGTACCTCATTAGCAGAAAGAGTCCAATGGAAGTTGGAAGGCAGAGTAGCTGGGTATGGAGAGCGAATCCCATCCATAAGAACACCCTTGCTAACTCAATGGCTAGCAATAAACAGTAAGCTTAAATATCCGGGCAGCATGATGTCATCACAGGGGACGCCTCTGAGGTACGCGCAAATGAGGAAATAAGAATGAGGGCCGCACGGCGCGCATGCCTTAAGGTACCTGAAGAACATTGCGGGAGGCAGCACTCAAGCCGGTCCGGGGATGCGGGAGAGGATGGCAGGCAGACACCGCTGCAGCCAGACGTCCGTAAGGAGCAGGAGGAGTCACCAAAAAGGAAAGGTAGGCAGAGTGAAGCCATCAGGAGGCGATGGTCGCAACAGCAACTACCAGCATCTCCACATTATCAAGGAGATATCAAGGATTGTTGTGGCTTCATCAACTTATGCCACATGCATTTTGAGCTTATCCAGTGACCACTCCAAAGTCACCTATATATTGTCATTGCTGGGTGGCATAATCTGAGTGTGGGATTCACCTTTATGGGAGCATGATGATTCTCTACTTCAGAGTCTCCCAAATTTTCTCCAGCAGTTCTAGCTTGACTGTGAGGAACCAGAGTGGACCTCTTCCCTGGCAGCTAAGCTCCTCTCGATTTACCAAGGTCCCTGAATCCTGGAAGAATATGCCATCCAGTTTCATATCATCCTGTCAGAGCTGCACTGGGGAGAGGACAGTCTCACTGCCATATATTGGCAAGGCTCTTCGGCAGAATAAAAGATGAATTGGCTAGTTGGGATGTTCCTAATTCACCTGATGCCTTAATTTCATTAGCTTGTTGAATTGATCACCAATTCCAAGAAAGGGCCCTGGAGAAATCAACTACTGGATGACCAGTAGCCTTAGTCTCTCACTTTCAGCATCCTTTTGTCCAGGCGCAATCTCCAGAACCCTTTTACTCTAAATGAATTGATGCAGCTGGGCTGAGTTAAGCTTTCCCTGAAGAGCAGCTGTGAAGAAGACAACTAGGCTTGTGATTGTACTGTGCTGGTTGTGGGCATATGGCACATCAGTGCATGGAGAATTTGTGGAAACTCCCATACCTAGGGTTGACCGGGGAGGCAACTCTAGGTCTGACACTCTCCTCCCAAAAATTACTAGTTCCCATCTCCAGTTCCACTGAACACTGTCAGCTGGATACACTGTGTAAAGGTGATATCCCACTGGCCCTCACCGACAGCTGGCGGAGTTATACAAGGAAGAGATGGAGCAGAAACATCACCCTTGGTTTGAGCCCTTGTGTTCCAGGGGCCGGCATGTGTTAGGCGAGACATGCCTATGAAAGTTGTGTAAGTGCATGTCCTGGGGCCAGACTAGGGTCAGATACAGGTGGCAAGGAGGGAATTTTATTGAATGAGCCCTGGTTCATAAACATCAGATTCCTATCACTATCCTAGACCATTTGGTAGGCATCTCCTCCTTATATTGAGATATTACTCCAGGACATCTCTTAGAGATTAAAATGCCTCTCACCCTTCATACCAGCCTCCTTCACAAGGAGACCATTTTCTTTTAAGTGATTCCCTGGGCCATGAATCTGGTTATCCTTGAGTTATCCTGTCTGCAACAACACCAGCCAGGCATTGATTGGCAGTCTCTGGAGATGGTACATTGGGGATCCTTCTGTTTTGCCTCTTGTGTCACACCTGTTCATCCACTAGTCTTCTTGACTCTGGCAGCCTCTATGCCAGGGCTCCCACCATAGTATGCTGAATTCACTGAGATATTCTTGAAGCAGCAGGCTAAAACCCTGTCCAAGCACCACTCTTATAACTGTGATATCAACCCTATTCCAAGCAAGATACCCCCTCGTAGAAGGGTCTACCCATTATCTATTCCAAAGACTGAGGCCATGAGTCTGCATATCAAGGAGAACTTGACAAGAGGCCATCTTCTTCTCTTGCTGGAGCAGGTTTTTTCTTTGTGGGCAAAAAGGATGGCATACTCAAGCTCTGTATTGATGACTGTGGCATTAATGCTATCTAAAAAATAAACTGGAACCTGATACCTCTCATCTCAGAACTCTTTGATCACCTCCAAGGTACCAAGGCCTTCACCAAGTTAGATCTTTGGGGAGCTTAAAATCTCATTTGCATCAGAGAGGGAGTTGAGTTGAAAACTGTGTTCAACACAAGACATGCATTATGAATACTGTGTCATACCATTCGGACTCCTCAATGCCCGAGCAATCTTTCAAATTACAATGAATGAGAATTTTTGAGATCTCTAGTATTTCTATATTGTGGTTTCCCTTGATGACATACTTACCTATTTTCAATCCCTCACACTGCACCAGGAATATTTTAGACAAGTGCTAAGTGACTGCAAAACCAGCTTCTCTTTGAGCAAGAACAACTATCTTTCCTAGGTTACATCTTTTCATGGATTGGCTTCAGTTGGATCCTGCAGAAAAGAAAGCAATCATAGACTGGACACAACTGGTCAGACTTCAGGCACTACAGTGTTTTCTAGGATTTGCTAACTACTACCCCCAATTTATCCCTGGATTTTCACCCCTCACAGTGCCACTCACCACCTTGACCTGTAAGGATGAAGATATCTGGAATTGGTCCACAGAAGCTGTCAGCACCTTCCAGGCCCTCAAGCAAGCCTTCTCCCAAAGAGCTTGCCTACTGCACCCATATCCTGATTGATCCTTCTTCTTGGAGGTAGACGCCTCTACTCTTGGGGTAGGGGATGCCCTCAGTGGCTAATGAAGCTACCTGCTGTGTTCATTATTTTATAGAAAGCTTTCCCTGGCAGAGAGGAATTATAGGATTGGATATTGTGGACTTGTGGCACTAGAAGAATGGCAACACCTCCTAGAGGGGCCAAGCATTGAACCACAATTTACACAGACCACAAGAATCTGGAGTACCTTCAAACAAGAACAACAGCTTAATTCTCACCAGGCCTGCTGATATCTCTTTTTTAATCGGTTTGATTTTGAGTTTGGCTACCAGACAGCAAATCAGAGAACAGAAGTTCTCTCCTGCTCTTTTCAAATATAAGACATAATGGAAACTCCTCAGCACATAATTGACCCAGCAAAGATTATTGTGACCAGTGCTACACCATTGCCCTAGGAAAGGTGGTAGTATCCAAGAGTCTCTGGGAGAAAGTATTAAAAAGAGCTCATGACTCTTGCCTGGCAGGGCATCCTGGATTCCTTGAACTCCTTTAGCACCACTACTGGTGGCCCCAGGTAAAATGGATGTTAACAACTATGGAGAGTCTTGCCTCATCTGTGCACAGTAGAAAACTGCTGTTACCTAACCTTGGGGGCTGTTACAACTGTTTCCCACCCCCAAGGAACTCTGGACCCATCTATCCTCTGACTTTATAATGAACCTCTCTTCTTCACACAGCTATACCATGTGGTGGATACATTTTCCAGATATATTTTGGCCCTCTCTCAGACTTGCCTTCTACTCCTGAACTAGCATGCCTCTTTGTCCAGCATGTCTCTAAACTCCATAGGCTCCCCTCTCACATCCTTTCTCACAGGGTGTAAAGTTCACATCCCAATATTGGAAGAGCGTTTGTAAAAAAAAATTGTATTAACTTGAATCTCACCACTGCTTATCATATGTAAGGCAATGGCCAAAGAGAGAATTCAATCAAGTCCTCAAAATTTTTGTTGGCCTGTATGTCAAAGAGAGACAAGATGATTGGTCCATTATCTTATCTTGAGTCTAGTTTTCACACAGCAATCATGTCATTAGCAACACAGGCTCCTCTCCCTTCTATGTTGTGTACACTAAACACATTGGGGCAGATTTTTAATCCTACGCGCAGCGCGTACATTTGTGCACCTTGCACGCACCGAGCCCTAGGGGAGCCCCGATGGCTTTCCCCGTTCCCTCCAAGGCGACTCCGAAATCAGAGCGGCCTTGGAGGGAACTTTTCTTTCGCACCTTCCCCTCCCTTCCCCTATCTAGCCCACCCCCCAGGCCCTACCTACCCCCCCAACTTATTTTATTTTTTATGCCTGCCTCTTGCAGACGTATCTTGTGCGCGCCGGCCAGCTGCCGGCGAGCGAACCTCTGGCACGGCCACTGTGCCGGAGGACTCGGGACTGCCCCCGGATCAACACCACGCCCACGACCCCGCCCCTTTCCTGCCCCTTTTTCAAAGCCCCGGGACATACGCGCATCCCGGGGCTTGCGCGCGCCGCCAAGCCTATGCAAAATAGGCTCAGCGTGCACAGGGGCAGGTTTTCGAGGTTACACACGTAACCCTTTGAAAATCTACCCCATTGTCTCTCTCTGTGCCCTGCCTGCAGCCTGCCTCACTGCCAAGAATTCTAGGATCTTTGGCTGCAAACCAACTGTTTGATCTTGAAGACAGCAGCTCAGGCTAAGAAGCACACAGATAAAAGGTGCAGACCATCTCTGCAATTCAAAATGGGAGACTTGGTGTGTTTAAACATGCAGAATCTGTGCCTCTGAGTTCCTTCTTTTTATTTGGCACCCAGATTTATAGGCCTTTCCCAATCCTGCAACAAATGGAGCCTGCCACATACTGATTCAAACTTCCCATCATGTTAAGGATTCAAAATATCCTTATTGAAACCACTACTTCTCTCTTGGCTTTCCTGACACCCTCCCAAACCAGCAGAAGTATCTTTAGAAGAGGATTCCCACTTAAAGGTAAACAAAATCATTGACTCTCACAGAAGACATAAGAAATTTGAAAATCTCATAGAATGGAAAAACTATGGCCCAGAGCAAAATACCTGGTAACCAGCAGCCAATTTTCCAGCCCCCTTACTAGTAAGGGAATTTTATCACTGCTTTCCCCAGAAACCAAGACCAAAAATGCTCAGGATGGGGTTTAAGAAGGGCAGTAATGTTATGCTTGCCAGTAGTGGGAGTCACCCATGACTGCCAGGACTCACCTCTTCACCATCGAGGAAACACCAAGCAAGCTTGTTGTGCCTCATCCTCACTTGTGCCTCATCCTCACTTCTCCGTGGACTGTCCCTAGGACAGGAATCAGGGAGGCCGGTGCCTCCTGATGATGTCACACTGCTGGATTCTTAATGCCAAGTCACGTACCCTAGCATCAACTTAGCAATGGGTCAGCTACACTATTTAGTGTAGTCTATATTTATGCTCCTGATCTTGCATGCCAGCCTTGACTCATCTCTCCAGCCCAGCCTTGTCTCATCTTTCCAGCCAAGCCTGCCTCATCTCTCTTCTCCAGCCTGTCTCATCTTGTCCAGCCTTGTCTTCCTGCAGGCCCTCAGACTAACTTCTAGATCTGACCCTAGCCTGGATCTTGACCTCTCTTGTTCAATGCCTGCCCTTTAACCTTTCTTGTACATTGATTATTCCAGCTTGCCACCTGTATCTGACCCTAGTCTGGCCCCAGGACATGCACTTACACAACATTATAGGCATGTCTCGCCTAAGACATGCCGGCCCCTGGAACACAAGGGCTCAAACCAAGGGTGATGGTTCTGCTCCATCTCTTTCTTGTATAACTCCGCCAGCTGTCGGTGAGGGCCAGTGGGATATCACCTTTACACAGTGAGATACTAGAGGAGCCTGCATCTTCTTGGTAAATAAGAAGCTTTTATGTTCGACCAACGGAGTTCAGATTTTCCTCTTAGTGCATCCTATGTACAATTTTTACATGGACAAAGCATAAAATAAATCACAAAAATGGAAGAACAATCAGTGTTGTAAGGAAAATATATAGATTTTATTAGTGGAAGATGTCTGCCAACACTCCCCAACAATGGCCTTCACAGAAAGAGCAATGACAACATGGCTTATATCCTCCCTGATCGTTTGTATGTGTGTTAGAGATATGCATTCATTTAAAATGAATGTGCAAAACATGAGGAATAAGGGCAATTCATTTAATTTTGAGTTCCCCCAAATGAAACAAACCTTATGGGAATAATTTGTTTTTTAACATAATGCATTGGTCATAGGCTAAGTCACATAGTTGGGGCCATGGTCTAGGCCCAAGTGCAATGATGGGATCTTAGCGTAGACCTGGGCCTATGCCATGGTGTCAGCTGAGATCCCTGATAAATTTTTTAAAAATTACCTATTCCATTGGATATGCGATGAAGGCTAGGTTCCAATGTGGGGGCCTGACCCAGAGGCTGGGTCCCAATGCCTGGGTCTTGGTCTAGGTCATGGCCCGGGCCCAGGCCCAATAACCAGCCTGGTCTGGAGACCAGATCCCAATGCTAGGATCTGAGCCCGGACCAGGGCCCGACACCGAAGCTCAACCTGAATGCCAGGTCCTGATGCCTGAGCTTCAACAATAGGCCATGCCCAAGCTCAGGCCCAGGCCCTGGCCCAACACTGCAACCTGGTCTCAGTAGTATTTTGCCTCCAGAAAAAATCCAGTAAGATTTACTAAACTGAGTTACTTGAGTACTTTGGCTTAGTAAATCCTGCTGTAATTTCCCCTCTGAGAAAATATTGTGATGTAATAAATCTTGCCCTAAACTACTTAATAGAAGACAGGTTTTCTTGTTAATGTGTGGTCCAATTCATCATATCTTCCTCAACGCTATAATCCCATGATTAAACAACATGTTGTTGTTCAGGCACCTGCACTCTCCAGCTATGTACTTACAGGGCCTATCCCACAATTATAGTATTGTTGGCCACAACAGTTAGCTTGGAACCCTTCTTCTGATTAGAATATAAAAAACACTTTACAATCGTAGACTCTTGGTTTATGTGACTCAGGTTTCTCTGAGACCATTGTTCATAGTCAGCATTCTCATCATCAAGCTAATTCATCACATGGCTCCTAATGTATGCTGCTGTGTTTGTAAATTATGTCACGTGGCTTTGGGTAGGCTATTTCTGCTAATTATACTCCTGACAAGGTTAAAAATGGTATAATTCATCTGCTTCACTACTCCATTTTGCTGTGAAGTGTACACCATCATGTTTTCATGTACAATCCCAAGATCTAAGCCCTAGAGCGGAACTCAAGTCCATTTTTATTGCAAATTTTTTTTATAGTCTTCTGAGTCTGTGTCTCAATCTTCTTCAGCCATTCCTTCTATTTTTTCTGCATATCACTTTTGTCCCATGGGAAAAATTGTAGAGTAAACCCAATAAAGACCTTAAGAACAAGAAAACTCTTCCATGGCCATCAAAATCTATAAGACTTGATGTATTTGTCAAGATTTTACATAAATTCCAAGAGCTGAAGGTGTGCCTTATAAGAAGAATATGGTCCTTATAAAAATTGATTATACATGAAGAACTGATATTGTACACTTTCAAGCATAACTAACTAAATCAGAGATCCCAATATTAAAAAATAGCTGAAGTGCAAAAGTGAACATCCAAAATTGGTTTCCATCCCTAAGCTTGAATGATCATTTTGATGAGTGAATGAGTGAGAATCTACCAGCACATAAGGGGAAATAAGTAAAGGAATTAAAAAAAAAAACGTTTTAAACAAACTGATAAGTAAATAAAGAAAAATAAAATTGCCACAAGCACAAATGTTCTTGTGGCATATAGAGGAATGTGCTTGAGGAATATAGAGTTACTTCAGAATATAGAGTTACTTCAGAAACACCAAGTGGATCAAAACCTAACTTAAATTGGCTAAAGAGAAGGGAGTTTAAACTTAAAGATGAGAGAATAATGATTACAGCACAGGACACTGGATTACAGCTAAGATGCAACACTGTCAGCATAGAAACAATGGTAAAACATACTGTAAATACAGATTCATAAAAACTAGAACTAGAAACAACTATGTACCTTGCCATCAATGTCAAGTGCTGATGTGAGAATGTCCTCATACAGAGAGGCATAATAACAAGACACGTCTCATCCACTGGAAACTTGTATAAACACTATAACATCACTGTATCAGAAAAGCACAGGGATAACAACCTTGAAAGAATTAAAGAGAATGAAGAAGCTGTGATCACTGGGACATTCCTATCCCAACTGATCAATGCTTGAGGCAAGAAAACTGTATATTGTGGTAAAGAAGAAAAGCGCAAGAATAGCATTGCTGATAGAAGTGTCAATACTATTCTGTAGTCTCTATCCTTAAGTATCAAATGATGCAATCAGACAAAGAAAATGGAGCAGAAAGATACAAAATTTGTCCCAACTGTATTGGGGATAACAAGCCTGATTAAAAAGAACTTTCAGGAGCATCTAAAGATGTGGCTTGTACATATTGCCTCTTATTTATTTATTTATTTAATATACTGTCAATCTGTGGACAATCTAGACGGTGCTCAATCGATCATAAATAGATAAAAATACATAGTTAAAACTACATAGTTAGACAGTAAATCATGTTATAAATAATGGTTTACTTTCAAGCAAATATAAACTTAATTGTTAGCTAACAATTAAAAAATAAAATTAATTTAAAAAACAGAGTAAAACAAATATCAACTAAAACAAAGTATAACAACATTAAGCACGGAGACAGCCTAGTGAAGCATCCATACAGGTTGATCATTTCTCTGCCTCTTATGAACTCCAGAAGGAAGTTCTCTTTGGCACAATACAAGTATAAAGAAAGGCATTACCAGTACATTTAAGAAACTAAAATAATATTCAAGATACACTGACTCAGGGTGGATGCTTCTATTACGCAAATTAGGAAGTCATCTAAACAGCTAAACTTTGTGGGGGTAGCTAAATCATCAGTGTCAGCTCTAGTGGAACCCATCTTGTTGGTGCCCAAAGACACAAGGAAGAGGCCCAGCAGGGCCATGGATAGAGACAATCCTGATGCAGCTGAAGTAATGATAGAGAGACCGAGCAGGACAACCAGCAGATCCCATCCTATGGGCAGCAAGGAGAGGGCCAGCAGGGTTTCCAGTGATGCCCATTTTACTTGCAGCTGAAAAAGCAAAGGAAATGGCCTGTATGTGTGAGTGAGAAGATAGAAATAGAGAAGTATGTGAGAGTGAGAGTTGACGTAGTGTGAGAGAGAGAGGAGAATATGAGAGAGAGAGCACTTGTGTGTTCATGTGTGTACTTGTATGAAAGAGCATGTGATGTGTAAGAATAAAAAGGAGTAAGTGTGAGCATGGCTGGATTTAGCCACCGGCATCATAGGAAAATATTAGAGCGAATGAGAAAGAAAAAGAGAGAGAATATGTGTTTGAGAAATGGAACATTTGTGAGGAAGTATGCATGACATACAGTGTATGTGAGTGAGAGAGAGAGGGAGTGTGTGTGAGAATGTGTATGAGGGAATGAACATAAATGTGTTAGAGAGTATTTGTAATGAGAAAGGAGAAAATTTGTGCACCCCTCCCCTTACTAATCTACAACAAAATTGGGTGACTAGTGGTAATGAAATGTTTCCAGGTATGGAAAGCAGGATATTATTTTTGTTCTTATTAGTTCTAATTACTGGGTATTATTTGATGCATCTACTGTTTAGAAACATTTTATTGGTATTTGGTAATGTTTAAACATTTTTATTTGAGTTTTTAATTATTGGATTTAATTCTCTTTGTCAGCTGTTTAAAGACACTTTATTGCTTTTAAAACATTGACACAATAAAACAAAGGAACTGAATAGAGATGTGAATCGTGTGATCGATCGTCTTAACGATCGATTTCGGCTGGGAGGGGGAGGGAATCGGATCGTCGCAGTTTGGGTTTTTTAAATATCGTATAAATCGTGTAAATCGTGTAAATCGAAAACCGGCACACTAAAACATCCCTAAAATAAATCTCCCACCCTCCCGAACCCCCCCAAAATGCCTTAAATTACCTGGGGTCCAGTGGGGGGGGGGGGAGGGCGGGAAAACCGGCACACTAAAACAACCCTAAAACCTACCCGACCCTTTAAAATAAATCCCCCACCCTCCCGAACCCCCCCAAAATGCCTTAAATTACCTGGGGTCCAGAGGAAGGGTCCCGGTGTGATCTTTTACTCTCGGACCTCGGACCTCCATGGTCTGTAGAAACAAAATGGCGCCGGCGCTACCTTGGACTGCAGGGCAAAGATAGCGCCGGCGCCATTTTGTTTTTTTTGTCCCCCGACGGCAGGAGCGTAGGAGATCGCTCCTGGACCCGCAGGGACTTTTGGCCAGCTTGGGGGGGCCTCCTGACCCCCACAAGACTTGTCAAAAGTCCAGCAGGGGTCCAGAACGATCTCCTACCGCGAATCGTTTTTCCGTACGGAAAAACGATTCGACTGCAGGAGTTCGTTCCGGACCCCCGCTGGACCCCCAGGGACTTTTGGCCAGCTTGGGGGGGCCTCCTGACCCCCACAAGACTTGCCAAAAGTCCAGCGGGGGTCCGGAACGACCTCCTGCAGTCGAATCGTGTTGCCTTACGGCCGGCGCCATTTTGCGCAAAATGGCGCCGCAAAATGGCGCCGGCCGTACGGCAACATGATTCGACTGCAGGAGGTTATTCCGGACCCCCGCTGGACTTTTGGCAAGTCTTGTGGGGGTCAGGAGGCCCCCCCAAGCTGGCCAAAAGTCCCTGGGGGTCCAGCGGGGGTCCAGAACGACCTCCTGCAGTCGAATCGTTTTTCCGTACGGAAAAACGATTCACGGAAGATGGCTACCATCGCGTCTGTATGCCCCTCTCTCCGGCGTCCCCGGAACAGCAATGGCAAAGCTTCATGTCATGTTTCTCCTGAGGGCCTCCTAGGAGGCACGCACACACGCCACCCATGTCTTTATCCATGTCATGGCGGGAACCTCGGGGGCGTCCCCCTTGAGTGATGTCATGCCATCTGGGTATTTAGTCTGTCCTTCATTTGCTAGCTAATTGAGTTAGCAAGGATCGTAAATGGATGGAAAGCCTCTGATCTGAGCTATCCTGCCACTTCCTTACTGCCGCTGGAAGCTCTTGCTGCCCTTCGGGGTATTTCTCTAACTTGGGTACCCACTCCTCGGGGGCCCTTTGCTTTCTTTCAGGTGCCTATCTGGGATCAGGTACTCGCACCTCGAGGGCCTGCTCTCCCTGGCTCGGTGCCTGTATACATCTACTTCTGCCTGTTGGGATCTCCATCTATACAGCTACCAACTTAGTCAGTAATCTAACATTGTCAGTCTGTCTCATCTACAGCTCTGCTGCACTGGGAACCTGCATCCGGATCTCCCTATACTATCTCTTTGAGACGGATCTCGTTTGCCGAGGGCCCCTGGACTGCTACCTCTAAATCACCTCACTACTGCCACCTCTGGTGTTATATCTCAGCTGTGTAATAGAAGACAAATCTCTGCGTTTGCATGTCTCGAGTCTAGCCTAGTACTGTGGTCCCTCACAGGGCTCCTCCCTGTGGACGTGGTCATCTCCACAGTATCCAAGAATCCACTCAAAAACCTCAAAACCATAGCAATGAACAGGTCATTATCTTAAATAAAGAACTAAGTAGAGTGTCCAATTTTCTGGCCCCACAAACAATAGCATGTATATGGGTGTGTGCAAAGTTGCTGCAACATTTTATAACCTATGGGGCAGATTTTTAATCTTACGCTCGTGGGGTACATTTGTGTGCGCTTCTCAGCGCACACAAATGTATACCCGATTTTATAACATGCGCGCGCTACCGCACACATTTTATAAAATACGAGATCAGCGAACGCAAGGGGGTGCAAACTTGTGCACCTTGCGTGTGCTGAGCCCTAGGAGAGGCCCGATGGCTTTCCCCGTTCCCTCCGAGGCCACTCCGAAATTGCAGCGGCCTCGGAGGGAACTTTCCTTTTGCTCCCCCCACCTTCCCCTCCCTTCCCCTATCTAACCCACCCCCCTACATTTATTGTAGGAGTTATGCCACCTCTGGCAAGCATAACTTGCATGCGCCGGCCAGCTGCTGGCGCGCCAACCTCCGGCACAGGCACTGTGCCGGAGGACTCGGGACTGCCCCCAGACCGCATCAGTACTATCGCCCCGCCCTGGCCCTGCTCCACCCGCGGACCACCGCCCCGCCCATGCCCCGCCTTCAGAACCGGACCACTCCTTTTTCAAAGCCCCAGCACATACGTGCATCCTGGGGCTTGTGCGTGCCACCAAGCCTATGCAAAATAGGCTCGGCACATGCAGGGGTAGGTTTTAAAGGGTTACACGCGTATAATTACATGTGTAACCCTTTGAAAATTTACCCCTATTTGCATATGATGTGTGCAGGTTATGAAATATGCATACATATGCGTGCAAACATGCACATGAATGTAAAAAGTGTGCACAATGCAAATTTGGTCTTATTCGGTTAAGTAGCAGCAAAGCCACTACTTAGCTGAATACCTCTGAAAAACACTACTTCTGCATCTAAGTAGAACTTTTCACTTACTCTGCTAAGTACAGAAAAGCCTGAAAAAAGTGCTACTTAGAGGAATAAATCTTAAAACACTATTTATCCGTCTAAATCTAAAAAGAGCTATATAGCTGATTAAATAAGAGGCGTGACTAGGTAGCACAGGGTTGTCCAACATATGGCCCATGGGCCAGAATGTGGCCTGCCAAGCCTTTCTATCCATCCCGCAGATCGGGTGCGAGGGAGAGTTGCGGGGACTATCGGGGAGAGTATCAGGTGTGAAGGAAAATTCCCTTCCATATCTAGCAGCCATTAAAGCAGCAGTTCCCAAATGGAGGGTCGCGACCCCAAATGGGTTGCAGAATTCTCATTTGGGGTCACGGCTGCCTTCTAATTGGAAAACAAACCTCTGATTTGAAAAAAAACCCACTTCTGTGAAAACAAGGCAGCGCATTCTGAGACACATGCTGCAACAGGGGTGGACGAACCACTTGGGCAACATCTCATTCTTCTATGTCCCACACTACCCCCTCACCTCCTGCCTGCTGGGTCCCGAGTTGATTGGTGCCAGTGGCAAAGGCGATTAAAGGTTTCCTTCGCCTTCCTCTGTCGGTGTCAGGGCCTTTCTGCTACACTGTGTCCCACCCCCATCTGATGCAACTTCCTGTTGTCATGTGGGCAGGATGCTATATAGCAGAAAAGGCCCCAATGCCGGCAGAGGAAGGCAAAGGAAACCTTTAATTTATTTATTTATTTATTTTAGATTTTTCTATACCGACATTCCTGTAAAATATACAAATCATATCGGTTTACAATGCAACTTCAACATTCGCTCAGGGGCGATACAAGGAACAGTGGTGATAATTAACAGTAAAAAGACAGGTCATAACTCATTGTAACATATCGTGAAAAATCCTTCCAGATCATCTTGGAAGAAGAAGAGATGATAACTAGTGAAAACAACAGAACTGAGAGGTTGGACTATTGTGTCCGAATGGAATGTTCGCTTGGGAGAGTAAGGTTACAGGCGAAGGGAGATTAAGTGTCCGGGAAGGCCTGGCTGAATAGCCATGTTTTAAGGTTTGTTTTTTTAAATGCAGATGGGCAAGATTCTTGTCTGAGGTCAGGAGTAACGCATTCTATTGATGAGGTCCTGCTGTTGATATGGCGTGTTTTCTTAGGGATATTTTGGCTTGGGGGGGGCATACAAGGTGTCTTTGTAGGCACGCCTGATTGGTCTAGAAGAGGTATGTGGTTTTAGTTGAGTGGATGTGTGGAGGGAAGTGAGGTTGTGTATAGATTTATGAATGATCATGAGTACTTTGAAGAGGATCCTGTATTTGATGGGTAGCCAATGGAGGTTCTGAAGAGTGGGGGGTGATATGTTCCCTTGTTTTGGTATTGGTGAGAAGCCTGGCTGCGGAGTTCTGAACCATCTGAAGGGGTTTTATAGAGTTGGCTGGGAGACCGTGTAGAAGGGAATTGCAATAGTCCAGTTTCAACATGATGATGGATTGCAGTACCAGTCTGAATTCCTGGAAGTGAAGGAGTGGTTTTAGGTTTCTGAGGACTTGGAGTTTGAAGAAGCACTCCTTAGTGGTGGTGTTCACAAACTTCTTAAAGTTAAGCTGGTTATCCAGAATGATGCCTAAGTCTCTGAAAAAAGGAGAGTGTTTAATAGTTAAGTTGGCTGATTAGGAGGAGGGCGTTAATGAAGGATGGGAGGCAAGGTTGTCTTGAGAGATGATAAGAATCTCAGTCTTGTTGGTGTTCAAGACCAGGTTGAGCATGGAAAGCAGATGGTTAATTGCTTGAAGGCAGTTGTTCCAGTGGTTTAGGGTTTTTTGTAGGGATTCTGTGATTGGGATGAGTATTTGGACATCATCCGCGTACAGATAATGGGATAGATTTAGCTTTGTAAGAAGGTGGCAGAGCAGAAGAAGGTAGATGTTGAAGAGAGTGGGTGAGAGGGATGATCCTTGGGGAACGCCCAGTTTAGAATGGACAGGGGGAGATTCTGTATTGTTAATCCTGACTTTAAAGCACCTGTTGGCCAAGAAGGATCTGAACCAGCTGAGTGCAGATCCCTTGATGCCTATGTCTGTTAATCGATCTAAGACAGGGGTCAGGAACATTTTGGCTGAGAGAGCCATGAACGCCACATATTTTAAAATGTAATTCCATGAGAGCCATACAATATGTTTAAAACTAAATACAAGTAAATGTGTGCATTTTATGTAAGATCACACTTTTAAAGTACAATAAGTCTCTGAAAATATTACACCAGGTCTTAAGACACTAATACATCTCCTATTAGGAAAACGGACCAAGTCAGGCTGCTATAGAGTCCTACACAGAAACTACACACCAGCAGAAAACCTCACCTGAATCACGTGCTGTCCCTCACCTAACATAGAATAAAGAGACCAAAACGCATAACAAGAAGCATGCAGAAAAAACTGAATTGGAAACTGCAACAAGCCAGAATCTCTGTATGCAGTGTAACAAAGGAAAAAAGAAACATCACCCATCCTTATAAAACAAATCAAGAAATATAAAATCATCAGCAGTAAAACTACTAACAAAAATAACATATTTCGAAACAGCTGATGAGTGGAATATCCAATAATTAAAAACTCATATAAAACATTTCCAGATACCAACAAAATATTTCAAAATAGCAGACAGAAAGACCCAGTATTGAAAAATAATAAGGATACAAAAATTGTTTTGCTCTGCATACCTGGGAATGTTTGATATCCAGGTGTCCTGAGATTGTTCTGAATTAGCAGGAGGTGGGGTGGTTTGCTTGGAACTTTCTCCTCTCTCAGTCACATACCAGCGCTCTCTCTCTCACACTGGCTCTCAATGACACACCTATACACACATGCTCTCAGTACTCACATATACACATGTTTTTTCTCTCTCACTTATATAGGCTCTTAATTACACATTTACACACATGCTGTCTATCTTTTCACGCTTACACACACACACAGGCTTTCAATCACATAAATACATGCTGTATTTTTCTCTCACACACAGACTCTCATTCACATGCTTACAAACATGTCCTCTCTTTCTCTCATTTACACACAGGCTCTCAATCACATACTCACATGCTCCCTCACCTAAATCAGCTCTCAATCACACACAGACACACATGGTCTCTCTCTCTCATTTAAACACAGGCTCTCAATCACATACAACATGCTCCATCACCTAAACCAGCTCTCAATCACACACAGACACACATCATCTCTCTCTTACTTATACACACAGGCTCTTAATCATACATACACATGATTTCTCTCACACACAAAGGATCTCAGTCATACACACATACTCTTTCACACAAACAGGTTTTCAATCACAAACTTACACATACAGGTTCCCAATGGTAAACTTACATTCATGCTCTCTCTCTCACAGGCAGGCTCTCAATCACAGACATACTGTCTTTCACATATACAGGCTCTCAATCACAGACATACTCTCTTTCACATATACAGGCTCTAAATCATTCACATACATGCAATCTGTCACTCACACACACAGGATCTCAAACACACATGCTTGCTCGCTCATTCACTCTCTCTCCCCCACCCCCACCCCGGGAACTCGCGGCGGCAGCAGCCTCCTCCCAACGCTAACCTCCTTCATTTTCAGCCCTCGCGGAGGAGGAGTCCCATCGGTTGCGGTTGAAGCTCTTCATTTTCCTCCGAGCCGCGCTGCAGTCTTCTTTTCGTCGGACCGACACAGACCACACTAGCGTGGCCTCTTCTTGCCGCGCATGCACCCAATGCTCTCCACTTCCTCTTCCGGGCCGTGGGGGGGGGGGGGGGGGGGCGAGAAGAAGAGAGCATGCTGGTGCCGCCGACTCCAGCTATTCTGCCGTGTTCCGCCCGGGCTGACAGCATTTTAAGCCCGGGCGGAGGAGGACCGGGGAACAGCTGGGTCAGCGGGGGACTGGAAAGTGTGGCGACACTTGTCTGCGAGCCAGATGCAGCCCTCAAAAGAGCCATATCTGGCTCGCGAGCCATGGGTTCCCAACCCCTGATCTAAGAGAATTGCATGGTTCACCGTATCAAAAGCGGCAGATAGATCGAGTAGCACGAGTAGGTAGGTTTGTCCTTTTTCCATGTTGTCCGCAAGGGATATAAGAACAGTTTCTGTGCTTAAAGTCTTCTGAAATCCATGTTGAGAGGGGGAAAGAATGTGATGTTCCTCAAGGTATTCCGATAACTGTTTGTTAACTATTTTTTCCATGATTTTAGCAATCATGGGAAGGTTAGCTATTGGGCGGAAGTTGGCTGGGTCCATTGGAGACAAGTTAGGTTTTTTTAAAATGGGTTTAAGAATGGTGAGCTTTAGTTGGTCTGGCACTAAGCCTTGGGTTAAGGAGAGGTTGATAATTTCAGAGATTGGCTTAGAAATGGTGTTTGGGATGTTTCAAAGGAGGTTTGCCTTTGCTGCCTTTGCTGCTGGTTCCAATCGTCCTGGGACCCAGCAGGCAGGAGGAAAGGGGGTAGAATCAAGGATATGAGGTGGGAAGAATAAGGGGAGAGGACAATGTGTGTGTGAGTGAGCTGTAGATGTGCTGGACCTGAAGTGGGTGTGTGAGTGGAAGAGCTGCATAAGAAGGGGACACAAAGAGGTTGCCTGAGAAGTGGGGCAGAGGGAGAGAGTTAAAGACACGCGTTGTAAATATTGACATAAAAAATGGTGGCATCTTCGACTGGAAGTAGGTGAGTAAAAAATGTAAAGTTGATGTTGAAAACAGCATATTCAAAAGTTCATGGATGGATAACGTTTTCATGGTGGAACTGTTCTGAATCAGGTAAACATCCGTGCTTTTTCCTATTCATGCAGCTAAACTTTCTCTCCAATCAGACCTCTAGACAAAGATTCCGTAAGTTTGAAATTATTTATTGTACAGGTAAATTCTAGTTACAATAGTTGCAATTCAAACGCAAGCCCCAAGGCAAGGATCTTTGGTACTGGAGATAGGGTAGCAGGAGGGAGAAAGAGGTCTCTTGTGTTGCAGGAGTTAGTTTATGGTAGAGGTAGGAAGCATGAGGGATATGAGGCTTTAGTCTTCAGACAAAGGCAGTAAAAACCTGATCCATTTCAAGGGTACAGCAGAGCGCTGCTGGCTCAAAAGCATGCATGGGGTGAACTGAACTCTCGTCGAGAGCTGCTAGAGGAAAACGCCCCCACAAGCAGGAAGCAGGGGATAGGGTCCAATGGCAGCAATCCTGAGAACCATGTGACACAGGGGGAGCATGAAGGACAGTCCTTTGAACCTATAAGGCACCCAGGAAGGCTCAAGTTAGATTGAGGGGGATTCAAGCTCTTCCGATGGTGAGAGAAAGTGGAGGGGGGAGGAAGCTTCTCTTAAGGGCAAAGGCTCCTCTTAAAGGCAAAGGCTCACAGATTTTTATCATTGGTTACAAAATGTGTTTCAGTATTAAGAGTCCTCAGAAGGGAGGACTGCACTAAATGCAGTTAAACTACAGAATACACAGATACAAACATGTACCCACTGCTGGGGACAGAACAGGAATATGTAGGTAAAGTTTTATGCTTGATTTTCCAAAAAAACAATTGCTGTTCAAAAGGAGTGCAACATAAAGCGACCTTATACTACAAAGCATGCATGTAAATTCAATAGCCTCATTGGTCAACCACGAACTGATCATATCAACTTATTGAAACAAAGCATCGTCAGACAACATTCTTTGTTTAAAGTAGCCAAAGTTCCAAAGCAGCAAGAAAGGTCAGTTTTTTAATAGCAGAAACCATAGCCAAGAGAGGAAAACTGTTTGCAGACAGGAATTTGGTTAAGGAATGCTTGGAACTATTTACGGATGTGGTTTGCCCAGATAAGAAATCCGTGGTGCAAAATGTCAGCTTTTCACATCAGACTATTGCTAGAAGAGTTGATGACCTGGTAAAAAAATTCAAGAGACTTTGATCAAGAATTGTACAGACATAAGTGAAACAGCTCAACTGGCAATATTTGTAAGAGGAGTTACAGAAACATATTGTTGTGATTGTTCAATCAGGAAGTGGATCCTTGGGCCGCCCGTCCCGGAGGACGGAAGGGAGGCAGAGCTCTGTGGTCTAGACGAGTCTTCACCTGGAAACCTGTGACTCCTCCAGAGGAGCTGTGGGAGCCCAGGTCGCTAGGACTTAGGAGTCTTCGCCCTGGAAGCCCGAAGTCCCCCCGGGAGGAGCCCGTAGGGACCCGGACCGCTGGGACTTAGGAGAAGCTCGAAGAATCCAAGGAGAAGAATACAATCCGGAGTCGGGGAAGGTGGATGGCAAGCAGAATGGAGTCACGGACCGGGGTCAAGGCAGGCGGCAGGCAAGCAGAGTAGAGGTCACAAACCGTAGTCAAGGCAGGCAGATGGCAAGCGGAGCGGAGTCACGGACCGGGGTCAAGGCTGGCGGCAGGCAAGCAGAGTAGAGGTCACGAACCGTAGTCAAGGCAGGCAGATGGCAAGCGGAGCGGAGTCACGGACCGGGGTCAAGGCAGGCGGCAGGCAGGCAGAAGTCAGAGTTGTAGAGCAAGCAGAATTCAGGAATCGAGTCAGCAGGCGAAACCAGGGTCAGGCAGGCAGGAATCAGGAACCAGGCAAGCAGGAATCAGGAACCAGGCAATCCGAAAGGCAACTAGAGCTCAACAGAGAGACCTCGTTGCAAGGCATTTTGGAAGCTCCAGAGCCCCGTTTAAATCCCCTACCCGGCGTCTGATGTCACAGGGGGCGTGTCTGCACATCCGGGTGCAGACGCCTCAAAACGCGGACCTTCGCGCGCGCGTGTTCCCCCGTCGAGGGGAGGAGTCTTCGGCGGCGTTTCCACGAGGAAACGCCGCTGCCATGCGGCCCTGGAGGCCAGGAACCCGGCGGTTCGCCGCGCGGCAGCACAAGGTAAGAGCCCGGTCACTAAGCTAGTGACCGGGATCGTAACACATATTCCATCATTGAAGAACTGCTTGATATCTGTCCTATGAAGGGCACAACAACAGGAAAGGAGATCTTCAATCTGTGTGACAACAAGTTGATTGGCATAACAACAGATGGAGTGCCAGCCATGGCAGGAAAGTAGCACTGATTTGTGACCTTGTTTGAGAAATCAGTGCCACAGGAAGTCATCATACACCACTGCATCATTCACCTGAAAAACCTGTGCACCAACAAACTGGAAATGAAGAATGTAATGAAAAAAGGTTGTATCAACTTCTTACAATCCAGAGGCCTGAATCATAGGGAGTTTAAATCTTTTCTGGAGGAAGTGTGCTCAGATCATGATAATGTGATTTGCTTCAGCCAAGTTCAATGGCTCAGCAGGTCAGGCACGCTATCCAGATTCTGGTGTTTATGTGATGAAATACATTCATGGCCAACAAAGGGAAGGATATAAGTTTCCTAGATGATAATTTGTGGGTGATTGACTTGGCATTTCTAGTCGATAATACCAAATATATGGTAGACTTGAACATGAAACTTCAAGGAAAGAATCAGCTGGTGCACAAATTGTATGAGCAAGTCATTACATTCATTGAGAAATTGGAGCTTATTCATTCACTGTTGATTCTGAAGGAAGTTGTACACTTGACAGTCCTTTCCACGAGACCTACTGACACAGAGCAACATGAGAAATACTCAGAATTAGTTGTCATGCTAATTGATGACTTCAAACAAAGGTTTGAGGATTTCAAAAAATATTCTGTCGTCATGAAGCTACTGAGTAATCCATGTCAAACTGATCTGAAAGACTGTGCTGATAAATATCAGATAGACCTCATTGACATTAAGAATGACAGTGACTTGAAGAGAGATTTTACTGAACATGATCTTCTGAGATTCTACAGTTCTTATGTTTCACCACACAGATTCCCCAATTTGTCACAAGATCCCAAGAAGTTCAACTTGCAAACAGTTGTTTTGAAGAATGAAAAACACAAAAACAAAGTCACGGTTTCTGCTTACAGTTGAACATTTAACAGCATTATTGCGCATTGCAAGCTCTACAGCTGGAGCTGACATAGACTACTTGTGTAAACAAAGGCAATGTCAGATTTCTCACTGAACATGATTAGCTTATGACTTGTGTTAACTTTTTAGAATCTAAATTTTAGAGTAGAGTAGACTGTTGGACTACACTGGTCTAAAAACTTTCTCAAGTTGTAATTTGTTTTTTTTTAATAATAGCGACATTGTTAATCCAGCCCACTATCTTTTCAAGAATTGTTCATGTGGCCCCCTGAACCAAAAGGTTGGATAACACTGACATAGTGCTGGTAGACTTATCTGGCTATCTGACATACCTGGATAAGCAGCGTTTTAAGAATTATCAATTTAAGTAGCACTTTTCAGATGTATTCAGTGAAGTAGATCCTTGCTGTTACTTGGCTGGGTAAATTGGAACAAACTGGCCCTATAAAGACCTTAAATAGTTGCATGTATGAATAAGAAAACTCCTCAATGCCCATTAAGTAATCTATAAGAATCAGACTATATGTCAAGATTGTACATTCCAAGGGATGCCTTATAAGAATATGGACCTTATAAAAATAGATTGTCCATGAAGAACTGATACTGCAGATCTTCAAGCATAACTAAGTAGTGATACTTATCTGGAACTTGTCAGAATAGGTGCCTCTTCTTAGCTAGATAAGTCAAAACTTGTCCTAGAAGCAACAAAGGTGCTACTTAGCCGAATAAGTCAAATTTAGTTGGATAAGTGTGAGCAACTATCTAGAGATGTACAACAGAAAGTATTCTTTTTCTGTCAATTTTTAACTAGCATGTAAAAAGAAATAATAATGAATCATGTGATAGAGAAGCCGCAACATTGGTGACCATACCCAAGAAACGATCTGTGATGAACAGAGCGAGCCCTGATGCCAGCCAATGTTTCATTTTCCCTGCATCGGGGAGGGGGGGGGACGGGGGACGGATGGACTTATATGATAGTAAAGATTTCAAATATAATACAGCATGCATGAATAGGATCTTACGATCTCCTTCTTCTCTTCCAAGGATGGCATAAATCCTATCCGGTCCCAGACTAGAATTTAAAGATGGCACCATTTGTGCAGAGATGCTGTTTCTTACGTGTGATGTCAGGATCTACAACACAATGAACTTTATTAGCACAAACAATATATGAGAAGCATAACCAGAAAACATCTTAAAGATTAAAGAAAAACCATAAATTCTAGTTCTGAGTTTAGGTCTGTGGGTGCTAAAGTCTTCAAACAATAAATCCACTTTTGTTCTAATTGTAACAACTGACGGGAGAAATCTCCCCCCCCCCCGCCATAATTCAGTTAGTTGAACCAGTGCACAAAAATGGAGATCATAAGATCCTATTCAAGTGTGCTGTATTACATTTGAAGACTTCACTATCAGATAAGTCGACTTCTCTTCCCCCCTGATGCAAGGAAATCTGAAACATCGACTGATGTTGTGGCTCGCTCTGTTCATCATAGAGCGTTTCTTGGTATAACACAGGGCATGGTTGCAAATGTTGTGGCTTCTCTATCACATGATTTGTTATTATTTGTCATTACATTCAAGTTAAAAATTGACAAAAAAAGAATACTTTCTGTTGTACATGTCTAGATATTTGATTCGGTGGATGATTGAGAGGACCGGGCAACCACCCTAGTGGTGGTCTTACACTGGCTTCCCGGCTTTCTGACACCCTTTATTAGACACAAATAATTTATATGCTTCCTATATATGGTAATTTGGAATCCTGTTTGGGTTTGTGGTGACATTTTTGACACAGGATCATTTGGGATCTATTGTTCTTAGTTGTAGATTTCTGTGCAGCCATATACATCTGTTTTAGGGCTGTATGGATTTCTTTGAAAGTTATCTTCCCAAAGAATAATAAATGAAAGTAATAAATATTCATGTAGATTAAAGATGTGCTTCTGGTTAAAATTTAGTGTCGGGTTTCGTTTCAGCACCCCCCACCCCCGTGGGAATTTCGTTTTTCCCATGGTGGTTTTTTTTTTCAGCGGCCAAGTTTTCTGGTTAGTGCGCTAACTCCCGATAGTGCGCACTAACTAAAAAATGAATTTTTTCTGAAATTTCTGAAAAAATCTATCATTTTTTGGTTCTCCCGAACCATTCTGAATTAGGCAATTTCGTTGACATTACCTAATTCGGGAAAAACGATTGCACATCCCTAATGTAGATTACCAATTCTCTGTTTCTGCTACTGAGTTCATGTTAGTTATTGATTCTCTGAATTTATCCCAGGACATAATTAACTCAACTCTTGAAGCAGATCATATGTCAGAGCTAATATTCCATTCAAATACAAAAAAAATCAAAATATTTATTCATGATATTAAATACTGCCCCATCTCATCATCTGTTCAAAGTCATTATCTAATCACATTTGAATTAGAATGCTCAATTTGGTGGACCTTTGGAAAAATGTGCAGGAAAGAAAATGCATGTTAAAAGAAGAATTTACCCTGACCATATTATGGAGAATTTAAGGAATATTTCAGTTCAGTTTTATTAACATATAGTAAAACTGATGACCAGGTCATTATCTGGAATAAAGACCAAGTAGAGTGTCTAGTTTTCTAGCTCCACATATAATCTGTTTTCAGCCCAACTTTCAAAACTGTCTGTCGGCCCACAAAACAAAAAGGTAGACGATCTATAAAAGCCATGAGGAAGTAAAAAAGAAATAGATGCCTGACGTCCGTACATTAAGGTAAAGCATAATTTTATAAGGACTTTTATAAATGTTATTATCGCTCACCCTGACATCATTCATAGATTTTTTAGTCTATGCTTCCATCCAATATATGTTTTAATCCATTGCCAATGTACACTTTATGCATATATATCATTTTTGGCTAGAACCGCTAGATTTTTAACCTTAAATTTGCAACTTAATAATTTAATTCTTGTTTGATATCTCTGCTTCATTTCTTATATTTATTTTGATATTTATCTAACTTTTTACATTTTTTTTAATTGTATTATGTCTTTTTATATGTCACCATGATATGTGTTTCACAAGATTTACTCTTTATATCTATGTTTATTTATTTCTATGTGTTTTAACAGTGTTTATATTTGTGTTAATTTAAACTATTTTCATGTTTCAGCCCCTGAAGCAGCTCCAAGACAGGAGCGAAACTCGATCTGAGTCGGGCTTTTTAAAGTGTTTTATTGTCTCCTTTGAAATAAATTTTAATTGACGGATGTCAGGCATTTATTTCTTTTTTACTTCTTCAAATCTGTTTGTGGAACATCAATTGCACATAAGTGGTTGTGTGAAAATGGATGCTAGTATTCTATTTAAGATACTAATTTTCATCCATAAGGCACTCAGACAGAATGCTCCTTCTTGTTCTAGTCTGCTGTTTAAGATATACCACCCTCTTCAAACTCTTAGATCATCGGATTTTGACTTGCTCAATGTTCCCACTAACAGTCTTTTTCATCTGGAAAAAACACATTGGACAAGGCATTGTCTTTGCTGGTCCACATATGCAGAATTCTCTTCCAAATGAACAATGATTATATGCTGACTTGTACTCCTTTAGAAAGAAACTGAAAACATTTCTGTTCAAAAAGGCATTTGATGGTAGGGGTTGGCATTTGGGAGAAAAGAAATGAGACAAAATGTCCTATTTTGTTGCAGGTCATTTTCAAAAGGGAATGATTTAAATTCCAACAAAATTTTGTAAGAATCTCATTTTGTTTTAAAAATTGATTAAAAAAAATGTAAAAAGAGGCTGGTCAGGCCTAGTCCAAGGCAAGCTGAAGCCTCGCCTAAAGAAAAGGGGACCCAGCTTATGCCCAAGCATTATTTCAGCACCTCAGCTGGGGGCTCACCTAGGTATAGGCCATGGCCCGAAGAAGGGGCTGCAACCTATGCTCAAGCATGATGACTAGGTCTTGGCCTATGTCCTGTCCCAATATAGGGGCCTTATCTGAGATCCAAGCAAAGTTTCAGGTCCCCAAACTTTTTCCCTTACATGATCCAACATTCTGGCCCAGTCCGGAGACCAGGTCCCAACACCTGGGCTTTGGCCTACAGCAGGGATTGGACCCAGTCTGGAGACTGGGTCCTGAAGCCTGGGCCTCGGCCTGGACCCTGGCCTGATGCCATGTCCCAGTGCTTGGGCTTTGACCCAGGCAGAGGCCTGATGCTGGGGCCCAAACTAGAGGGCATTTCC
Source organism: Rhinatrema bivittatum (assembly GCF_901001135.1). Lineage (NCBI taxonomy): Eukaryota > Metazoa > Chordata > Amphibia > Gymnophiona > Rhinatrematidae > Rhinatrema > Rhinatrema bivittatum. The sequence continues at coordinate 740,696,138 of NC_042616.1, read as the reverse complement.
CAATACCTTGACCACAGCCTAGGTCAGGGCTAGAGCCAGTTCAGACCCAAAGTACCAATGCCTGAGTCTCATCCTGGAGCCAAGCCCAACTCCATGGCCTTATGTGGAGGCTGAGTTCCCTGACTGGGCCTCGGCCCACTGCCAGACTCAATACCAGGGCCTTGACCCAATACCAGGCCCTGTCCTGAAACTCAGGTCTTTTAGGTCCTCTTCAGATGTCTTCTGTCTTCTTTCTTTTTGAAATGATGCCATACACTGTCAAAGGCCACATTCAGGGGGGTTTGTGGGGGTTGATCTGCACTACAGAACCTTGCATTGGCTTTGCTGGTAAGCTTGCCTTGAGTGCATGAGGGTGAGTACTGTCAAAATAGAGCAAGCTGTTAGTGTCAGTCAATTTCCAGTATAGTGAAATAGCAAATCCATTCTGCATCTTCTCAATGTAAAAGTCCAAAATGTTATACGATATTTTTGAACATCCACTGTGAATTCCAAATGTGGATCTAAGGCATTCGACCATGATAAAATTGTGAAAACTGAACACTGGAACTTAAGATAAAATCAGCCATTTTATGTCTTTCAAAAATGGAGGGATATAAACTTTGCTGCAAGCTATTTACAAATAATATGCTTGCTCAAACACAACTTTTTTGCTGTATACCATAATCACCATAGACAGAAATAGGAAGCATTTGTTTTCTTCACATGCAACTTGATATGGCATACAGGGTAATTTTCAAAGAAAATGTAAATATAAATGTAACAAAGGAAAAAATTATTGCATCCTACCATTGTTGCTTTTGAAGATTGCTACAATATATAATACAGAATTCTCAATAGATTTTCTCCACGTTAACTGCATTTATTGTGGGTAAATGGGCTTTGGAAAATTGCTCCGATAGTATGTTACATTTATATTTACATTTGTCTTTGAAAATTACCCTGATTGTGTTACTAGGCAATGTTATTGCACATTGCTTGTAAACATGTTTCACTGCACCATCTTCATAGGAATAGCTGAAACACACCAAGGAAAAATAAATCATATTATTGAATTCATTATATTGTTTTTCTCCTACAAGTTCATAGATGCAGAATGGTATTGGGTTCATTCCTGCCCTTCCCCAAACCCTTCTCATTTCTATAGAAATTTCAAAATCCTTTATCCATTTGTCCTTCTAAACTGTGATACCTGGAAAGCCCTGAACCTCATAAGAACATAAGAAATTGCCATGCTGGGTCAGACCAAGGGCCCATCAAGACCAGCATTCTGTCTCCAACAGAGGCCAAACCAGGCCACAAGAACCTGGCAATTACCCAAACACCAAGAAGATCCCATGCTACTGATGCAATTAATAGCAGAGGCTATTCCCTAAGTAAACTTGATGTTTACTTAGGGAACAGTTAATGGCCTTCTCATCCAAGAATGTATCCAAACCTTTTTTTGAACCCAGCTACACTAACTGCACTAACCTCCCTCTTTCAAGCTTTATTCCACAGATCTACTCCCCTCACTCTGGAGTCCCCTATCAGAATTTGCTTGTTCCTCCTCTGGGTCTTTCTGCAATCTCTTTCAAGATTCTTGCTATGGAGGATCTCTTTACTGATATAATCCCTACAATGAAAGCCTCCAATGGTTGTTTCTGTAAGGGTTTTTTTTTTTTTTTTGTTTTGTTTTTTTTAAGGAAGACAAACCTGGGAAGGTTTTATGATATAGTGTGAATTCTTCTGGAGACTTTCCTTTTGTTAGGCCTTTATGCAGGTGATACCATATGGCATGGTCAGTCACTGGGTAGTACTCCAAATTCACATTAATTCAGTTCTAACTTTGGCAAATATCCTTCTTTAACCAGAAAGATGTTCAAGTGATTTACTTGCACAGAAATGTATAGATTCAAGAAATTATAGTACAAATGTAAGTTTATTTGATTAATAATGCTTTTTGTTAGACATGCTTTTATCAGGTTTTCTTTAAATATACATTTTTTATTACTGTATGGTATAGCTAACATATAACTAAAGCATTGTACAAAAAGCAAATCAATCCTACTAGCATATTATATCAATGTAATATATACTAATGCTTTGAATTACTGTAAAATATTGCCATCTACTGGTTTGCTTTTAATTGGTCAAACTTTGAACCACTGTTTTAAAATGAGATTACGAAAAGACTTTTTTTTTTGCAACAGAATGATGTGGCAATTCAAAATTAAAATAGCATATCTTCACACATCAAAATTTGGAATCAAGCAGAGTCATGCAGCCCTGCTTGAGAAGGAAATGATTTTTGAAGATAAAATTACATACTGAAAAAGCTCTCTGATTTTTTATAATAGCGATCATAATTTAAAATGAACCGACACACATCTGCATTAAAAAATTCCAGGCCGGCTTAAACTTAATTTGGTTGAGATTGGATATATACTTATATATCAGAAACATACTTAATCAACTAATGTGATTCAAGTTTGAATATTTAAATTAAATTGTTTTAGCCAATATCCTGCAATACTATTAAAAACAACTTTATTCTTATTCTTTAGAATATCAAACTATTTGAACTGTTTACAGGTCAATGAATTTAATTATAGAAGTAATATTTTTCACAGCTATATTGAGTGAAGATTGTAGCCTAATTTAGTTACATAGAAGAATGGTGGCTTGTTTCAAAACAAATGAATAATTCATTTTTATTGTAACATTAGGTACATTTTAATATGGTATTGATATATTTTCTGTGTATATAACATATTAAATGATCTCAGAAAAAGACACAATTGGTTAATTCAGTCTGCCCAATTGAGATTCTGCCACTCGGGGTAAATGAACATATAATTTATTGAATGCAACCCAATCCCAACTCTGCCCCCCTCCATTCCCATGTTGTCTTTTATTTGACATTTCAACCCTTTTCCCACAATCACTCTCCATATCAATCTCAAGCATGCCCAGAACTGGCTAGAACAGTAGCCTCCACCATTTTCTTTGGTAGGTTACATAAGACATTGTCATCCTCCTCTATGATTCTTACAAGACCAAACCTAAATCCAAAATCCAGATCCCATACCATGTAATTTTACCAAATTTTTAGATCTGTTTTACAGTCCCTTATTTTTTCAAATTTAGATTACTGTAATTCTTTGCTTCTTGGCTTGCCGTTGTCTAGTTTACAGGTTTTGCAGAACGCTGCAGCACGGATTTTGACGGGTCAGAGAAAATGTGACCATATTACACCAACATTGATCAAATTGCACTGGCTTCTGATTCAATATTGTATTCAGTATAAAGTGGCTTGTATAATTCATAATGTTATTTATGGCGAACATACTGAGTGGTTAAACACATCGATACGACTTCACGTACCACAGAGAGACTTGTGAACAGCTGACAAGGGTCTCCTCTCAATTCCCACCATTAGGTCAGCTAGGTTATGCCACGTAAGAGAGCGTGTTATATCCATCGCAGGAACAAAAATGTGGAATTCTCTACCCACTTCATTGAGACTGGCTACAGATAAAAAGCAATTTAAAGCCGAACTGAAGACCTGGTTATTTAAATGCACCTTTGCAGAGCATGAAACCACAAATCAGCAATGTTAGAAATGAGCAGCACATAATGAGTATGCATTTTGTTCTTAACCATTCTGATGAGCTACCTTTTATTTCTTCCTATTTAAATGTCAATTTTTTATTACATGTTTTAAACTTAGTGTTTTATAATTATGTCTATTTTACTTATTTGACTTATGTTTTATGAGTTTTATCTTTTCTTAACAGCTAATTTATTCTTTTACTCTGTGTAGTTTTTAGCTGTTACTATTTTATGAATATTGTATTTCTGATTCTGGTCTAATATTTGTAAACCGATGTGAAGGCTTGTCTGACATATCAGTATATAAAACTCAATAAACCATTAACAATTCACCAAAACTAGTGAAATCATTCACCTTTTCATGCTCACTGAAGCTTGAGTTTTAACCATGGTCACTCCATTCAGCTTACCCTAATGCCTTCTTGGAAGTCCATCCAATCATCTGTCAGGATCTTAATGCTGCTTTGTGAAGATTAGCTCAATGCCTTCTTGAAATCTTAGGGGCGGATTTTAAGAGCCCTGCTCGCCTAAATCTGCCCAAATCCGGGCGGATTTAGGCGAGCAGGGCCCTGCGCGCCGGTAAGCCTATTTTACATAGGCCTACCGGCACGCGCAGAGCTCCGGGACTCGCGTAAGTCCCGGGGTTTTCGGAGGGGGCGTGTCGGGGGGCGGGCCCGAACCGCGCGGCGTTTTCGGGGCATGTCGGGAGCGTTCCGGGGGCGGGCCCGGGGGCGTGGCCGCGCCCTCCGGACCCGCCCCCAGATCGCGTCCCGACGCGCTAGCGGCCCGCTGGCGCGCGGGGATTTAATTCTCCCTCCGGGAGGCGTAAATCCCCCAACAAAGGTAAGGGGGGGGGGTTTAGACAGGGCCGGCGGGTGGGTTAGGTAGGGGAAGGGAGGGGAAGGTGAGGGGAGGGCAAAAGAAAGTTCCCTCCGAGGCCGCTCCGATTTCGGAGCTGCCTCGGAGGGAACGGGGGTAGGCTGCGCGGCTCGGCGCGCGCCGGCTATACGAAATTGATAGCCTTGCGCGCGCCGATCCCAGATTTCAGCGGATATGCGCGGCTACGCGTGTATCTACTGAAATCCAGCGTACTTTTGTTTGCGCCTGGAGCGCCAACAAAAGTACGCCTATTGGCGGTTTTTGAAAATCTACCCCTTAGGGTTTTAAATTCATAACCTATTAATATTCCTTCAGTGCCTTCATGGAAGCCCAGCCCAATAGCATTTTATCTTTGCAACTATTGGTGGGTCACCACTATGGTTTGTCCCTAACCCCCTCATTTATCAAAATGCACTAAGGTGTTTTTGCATGCCATGATGTCTCCTGAAAGGCCTGTTTTAGTAGATTTGAGGTTCCTGGGAAAAAAAAAAAGAGAGTGAGAGAGAGAGAGGCCATCATAACATTTCTCTAGATAGGTATTTGTATCCCTATGGTAGGCCCACCTAGTAACTCGAGGTGAGGTTAGGTATTAGTGTTGGGAGTTAGGGACCACTTTGACATTCAACGTGAGACATACAAACAGAACAGTGGTCTCCTGTAAAGATTTGATGGCCTTCTGAATGAGGAAACTCACCCAAAGATGAGATTTGTGCAAATGTCTCTCAACCTAGCTTGATGGACTCTCTACCTGGGTATCCTCAAACTAGGTTGAGAGAACATTGCACAAATCTCATCTTTGAGTGACTTTCCTCACTCCAAGGGTCATAAAATCTTCACAAGTGAGCACTGTTCTGTTCGTACGTCTCATGTTGAATGTCAAAGTGGCCCCTAATTCCCTACACTAAATCCTAAACCTCACCTCGAGTTACTAGGGGTGCCTACCATAGGGATACAAATACCTATCTAGGGAAAGGACATTATGGTGAGTCAGTCTCTCTCTCTCTCTCACACATAAATTCCAACTCTGCCCTGCTCCCAGAATGCTTCTTTGTAGCTCATATGAATGTACATGTATTACCATGTTATCTATATATCCTTTAAATGCTTACAACCTAATATAATGGCATAAAGGGCTTTAAAAGTCAAACCCACAATATATACTCTTTCTTAAAGGGAAATCTAGATCACCAAATGTATATCAGTCTGAGATTAGAATTAGGAATTTAATTATTGTTGTCTGCACTCCCCCTGCTTTAATCTAAACAGATTTATCCATTTCTGCAACTGGGCCCACATTCCAGTTTCCACCTAAAGGGAGAAACCTACTATCTTCTGTGTTAGATTTTTATAGAACTAGTTATTATTTAAAATAATGTATTACCTGCTCCCTTCCTACAATTCAAGGCAGAGAACTGTTCAGCATGCACAATTTCTAAAGTCTAACAAAGAACAAAATACAAATACTGCACATAAAATCATTAAAACTTTTCAACAAAAGTATAACAGAATAATAATATATTCTGACAGAATAAATGCATTTCTAAACAGTGCAGTATTTAACATCTTTTTAAAGATTACAGTATCTGCTATTTTCATGAGAGAAGAGGGAAGGGCATTCCAGGCTATTGGTGCAGCAAAAGAAAAGGCTGTATCTTGAGGTTCCTCGAGAGGAGCATCACAAGTTGCAGGGACACTAGGAAGCCATTGTTGAGAGGGTCCAAGTGATCTCGTGGGAGCAGATATCCAAAGACAGCCTTAAGACCTTGAATTCAATTTTCCATTGTATTGGGAGCCAATGCAACGAATACTAGGGGGTGGGAAGAAGAAAACATTTTGTTTCTTTTTTTTTCTTTTCATTTTTGAGGATTTGGTTTTCACAAATTTCTTTTTGAATAATGTTTAATTTATATAGTTAAAAAATAAATAAACACTAAAAAAATAAAAAGACTAGGCAAAAAATGAAACAGGGTTGCCCACTCATCTCTCCCACCTGAAAAAATCCCAGGGTCAGTATCCAGACCAGCCCCCCACTTATCAGGGCCCACCTACCAGAGCCTAGGCCTATGCAAGGTCGAGGCTTCAACCTGAGCCTAGGCATCAGGACCAGGTCCTGTGGCCTAGGTCCAGGCTGATGTCTCAGTCTTGTGTAGACCTGGGACTTACTATGTCTAAACTATCTCAGCCTGGATACTAAGCAAGGCACAGTCTTTTGGGCCCAAGACCTAACAACTGGCCCCTTGCCTAAGCCAGGCCCTGGGTCCAGGCCAAATTTTTGGTCTGGCCCAGAGACAGAGCCCCAATACTGGGGCCATAGCCTGGACCCAGGCCCAAAGTCAGGGTCCAACCTGGAGGTCAGTTCCCCATGCCTGGGCTTGGGCCTTGGCTCGGTCTGAAGACCACATCCTGATGATAGACCCAGGCCTAGACACTGGGCTCAACACAGAAGCCAGGGCATGTTGCCTGGGACTCAGCCCAGGATCAGACCCAGGCCTTAGATATATTTTCTTTATTCTTTCCTCTTAGATGGAATTATGCCATCTGCTTTAAAGCACAGGAGTTAATTACCTCCAGCACATCTTCCACAGTGGAGGGCACCATTTTGAAGAATGACCTAGGTGTGGCCCGAATCCCTGGCATAGGGACCCAGTAACCATATCAGGCAGTGGTGTTCGGCTGGGCCTGGGCCCCAGCATAGAATAAGGCCCAAGCATCATAACCCGGGTTTCAGATCAGGCCCTAGTGCCAGTATTGGGTCCGAGTCGAGGCTCTGGCATTAGGAACCATTTCTTGTACTAGATGGTGGCATTGTTCCTGGCGTTGAGCCCTAGTCTAGGCTAATTCTCAGATGTCAGGACCTGGTCTATGGGTTAGGTCCCAGCATCAGTCCTGGATCTAGGCCGAGACCCCAGTATCCTGATCTGGCCTCCTGGCTGCAGAGTCTGACTTTTTCCCGGGCCCTGGCCTTGAACTGAGACTGAAGTGCCGGGTCTTGGCCTATGAGTTGACCCTAGCATAAGGCCTTGGTCTGGGTCTGGTCCAAGGCCCAGGCATCAGAACCCAGTCTGGAATGAACCATAGCATCAGGCCTAGGTCCAGCCCTAGCCTAGGCTAAGGCCCTGGCATCTTGACACGGCCTCTGGGTCAGGCCCCAGCATTAGGATACAGTCTCCGGTCTAGGCCCAGGCCCAGGCCTCAGAGCCTATCTTTCTGGTTGATCCCTGGCAATGGGCCTGGGTCCGGGCCAAGCTCCAGTGTTGAGACCAGGCCTCTTGAAGGGGCCCCAGCATTGGGCCTGATCATGTTTCCTGCACTAGGCTGAGGCCCTGGAGTTAGGCCTGAACATGGACCACAATGCTGGATCCCCGATGGAGCTGATAAGTTTATTCAGTTTTGGGGGTCTCAGACAAGGCCCCAGCATTGGTCCTGGACCTGAGCCGAGAACCTGGTGTCACACTCTGGCCCAGGTCATGGCTCCTGCGTCTTTCTGCAGCTTATGCCTAGGTAAGGCCCTGGTCCTGGCATTGAACTTGGGAGTTGGCCAAGTCCTCTGTTTTTGGCTTCAGCCTATTCCATAGGAGAGGCCCTGGTTTGTTTATTTTTATTTATTTATTTATTTATGTAAAAAACATTTATTACCTGCCCTTCCTATGTTCAGAGCAGGGCAAATATCAAACAAATACAAACCATAGAGAGGAAGGAAAGGCAATGCAAAATTTCAGAGTATGGGCCAGGGCCTAGGCTTGTTTTCAAAAACAACTATTTTCCAAAACAAACATTAAAATCAATGAAATTTCTTTGGATTTTCAATTGTTTTACTTTGAGAACAAAATGAAACTTAATAGGAAATTTCATCTCATATCTTATTTTGTTTCTCTTTAATGCCCATCCCTAATGAGCACAGCACTGGAGTGATATGCTTATATAATCAGATTCCAATCATTAGACAAGTTGTGGCATTCTGCACTATTGCAAAGGATGAAGAGCACTGCTCAGTAGGTCTAAATGTAAGGCAATATAGTGTTGTATCTGTGGACCCTTGGGCCGAGGCAGGATTGGCTCTAACTACAGGGAGGAGCCCTGTAGGATCCCACTGTCAGCAGGCAGACCAAGGTGAAGCAGGTACTGGTTAGAACCTTTACCTATACCAGCCCACGTTCCCCTCAGGTTGAGCATTTGGATGCCGGGGCCAGCAGGATTTAGGTGGGGTCTCTGCTGATAGGAGGAAAGAACAGCTAGATGTATCCGAAGTCCAGGCAATATTCAGAGGCAAGTAATGGTCAGTTGTATCCAGGATGCAGGTTGAAGTCGAATCAAGTATCCATCCAAGGGAGGAGAAAAGGGACAGATAGGTAGGGCAGGAAGGCAACATCAACATGCTCTGTGGATGGAGCAGCTGGGGATAAAGACAGAAGAAAAACCGAAGACAGCTAGATGAGGACTGAAAACAGGCTGGATGAAGATAGGAACACTGGGAAGCAACATGCACTATTAGAAAGTAGTTGGACCTGTTGCTGAGGCAAGTTGTTTCTGGGGAAATGCCCTTATATAGGCCTGTGCTGATGATGTCATCTTTAGAAGCCACAGGACTTTCCTGTTCTGGTCCATTTAAATTTATTTACTTTATTTAATTAACTGTATTTATATCCAATGCCCTCCAAAGTTCTGGGTGGGTTACAAAGATACATACATAAAAGAATTTAAAAAATAAAAATTATGTTTATAAAATTACTTAAAAGTATAACTTTAAATAAGAATATGGAAAATTAAAAGAAATTAAAAACTCAGTAAAAACAGTGAATAGATTAAATTAAGATGTACACAGGCCAGGGAATGCAAGTAGGAAAAGGTAAAACTTGAGGGCTTTCTTGAAGGCTTTTTTGTTGACAATTAGATGTAAGTCTGGAGGAATAGTATTCTACAGAATAGGACTGCTATGGAAAATGCTAGGGATGTGCAGAGGGATGCCATACGTTGCATTCGTGATTCGGATTCGTCGGGCAGCAGATATGTTGCATTCGGCCGTATGGCGCCTCGATGCGTTAATACGGCGATTTCTATTCGTGTCCCAGCTAAAATTAAAATTAACTTCAACCCCCCACCTTCCTGATCCCCCCAAGACTTACCAAAACTCCCTGGTGGTCCAGCGGGAAGTCCGGGAACCATCCCCTGCACTCTCCCATATTTGTATACTGTTCTGTTCATACGTCTCACTCTGAATGTCAAAGTGGCCCCTAACCTCTACACTTCTACCTAAACCTCACCTTGAGTAACTAGGTGGGCCTCATATAGAGTTATTAATACCTAACTACTATGCAGGCATTATAGCTAGTCTCTCTCTCTCTCTCTCTCTCTCTCTCTCTCTCTCTCTCTCTCTCTCCCTAGTGGTTGTAGGTAGGAATTGCAATAAATGTGGTACTTATTGTGAAAAAGGTATTGTACTCTGTGGTAATACCTATGTGAAACGCTTTATGATAATAGGCTATTTCCATAAAACACATCGCTTTTCCTATCGTATGTGATATTTAGTGAATTTTTATAAATTCAGGCCTTAGCTTGAAGGAGACAAGGTGATTCTTCATGTAGCAATTTGAAAATAGCACCATTAATCAAAATTGCGTTTTAAACCTAATGTGCAACCAATGCAAATTTTTCAATGTTGGAGTAATATGATCATGTCTTGACAATCCAAGAAAAACCCTTGCAGCTGAATACTCTATTAGCTGTAACACATACAGTAGTTTGTCAGGCAAACCTATACAGACAGTGCTGCAATAATTCAAATGACCCAACACAGACCAAAACATATCTATTGGAACCAAGTAGTTTAAAGGCCTAAGCATTTTAAGCTCGTAGAATGCCATTTTTGCTACATGCCTAATATGAGGCTTCATACTAAGTTCTGACTCTATATATATTCCCAAACTTTTTATCTCAGATAAAATAAGTAAGCTTATTCCCTGAAAATTTGTAATGAATGACTTGCTTCCAAAGATGATCTCGCCACCACAATAATTTTGTCTTTGAAACATTTAATGCTAGACCATTACCAGCTAGCCAATTTTTTTATGTCATACATACTAGGGATGAGCTAATATTCAGGATGAATTAGTCAATTTCAATGACATTGCCTAATTCGTCTTGGTTCGAGGACCCCAAAACCCAAACAAATTTTCCTGAAATTCCAGAAAAAATGTGGTTTTGGGTTAATGCGCACTAACGGGAGTCAAAATGTTAGCATGCACTAACAGGAGTTAGTGCACACTAATCTGAAATTTGGGTCCCCCCGAATTACAAAGGACAGAACCACGGGAAATATGATATTTTCCACGGCAGGCCAAAAGCGAACCCTGAACCAAATGTTTCGGGCTTTGCACATCCGTAATACATACATTCGGGGACCCCGAAAAATGATCGGGATTTTCCCATTTTTTCACGAAATTCAATTTTTGAATTAGTGCAAACTAACAAAAACTAACAAAAAATAATAAAATCTAATGGTTTTTGTTAGTGTGCACTAACAAAAAATGATTTTTCACGAAAAATGAAGAATGGCAGCCGAAAAATGAAGAATGACACAAACACAAAAAACGATTCACATCTTTAGTTACTAGATGGGCCTCCTATAGAGATATAAATACCTACCCACTATGATGGCCTTATAGCTAGTCTTTCTCTCTCTCTCTCTCTCACTCTCTCCAGCATATGTAGGAAATACAACAATTATGCCACTTATCACAAATTGTGAAAATGTTATTGCAATTTGTGCTAATACCTTAATAGTACACTTTGCAATAAACTGCCTATTACCATAAAATATAGACCTTTTCCTATCGCATGCGATATTTAGAGCATTTTGATAAATCCAGGCCACTATGTCATTACATTACTAAATAAAGGCAATCTTAGGTAAAAAATAAACACTTATATAAGGTAATTCCTCTTCTGAAAAAGACAATATAAGTGTAATAGAACAGCCTTTTCAAGGAAATCTCACAAATTTCCTAGAGAATTCTAGTGAACAGATTGTAGACAGGGGAATATTACTTGAATCTTTTGTGAATCTTTTCGATTTGAACAAAGTAATGAAGAAATATTTTTCTAAATTCCCAATTTCCTTTTATGATAACAACAGTTAAATTTTCCCTGATCTATCTTACTCAACCCAGGTTAAGAGAAAGGTTTTTTGGCCCTCCGACAAGAAGTGTTGTCTTTGGGTTATTCGTTTAACCTGAGATTTCCCTGCCAGTGTTTGTTAAAGAAAGAACAGAATATGTTCATTTTCTTTTTACCAGACCAATTTAAAAAATGTTTGGAACGGAAAAAGTTACCTACCTCATCCCCAATATCTAGTGAATAAAAAAAAAACAAAAAACTGTGCAGATAACTGTGAAATGTGAATTTAAAAAGAAAGTTTTCTTATGATTTCTCCCTTTGACTTACTTGGCCTCTGATTTCACTGTTGATAGAAATCAGTTATTTCATTGATATAAGAATAGCAGTATAAAAATACTTTGTTTGAAGATAATAATTTTGTTGGATGTATAGGTTATGTATCTGTATTAATTTTTGGAAAATCAATAAAAATATAATTATAAATAAATAAATAAATAAATAAATAAAGGCAATCAGCCTGACCTACCTGGAGATTGCATCTTAGGGATCAATCTCTGGATGGACATAGATGGGCCCGGTGATGAGTAATTGGAGCCCACCCTTGACGGCAGCACGCCCAAGGATGTAGGCTGGAAGACGGGGGGGGGGGGGGCGGAAGCACAACAAAGGTTGATCGTCCCAAACCCCCCCTCCTTTCTTAACACTGATCTCACGGAAAATGGCGCCGGCCATACGCGTATGGCCGGCGCCATTTTCCATACGAAAACGATTCGCGGCGGGAAATCGCTCCCTGACCCCCGCTGGACCTCCAGGAACTTTTGGCCAGCTTGGGGGGGGCCTCCTGACCCCCACAAGACTTGCCAAAAGTCCAGCGGGGGTCCGGAAGGACCTCCTGCCGTCCAATCGTGTTCGTCTATGGCCGCCGCCATTTTTCGGCGCCATTTGGAAAATGGCGCCGGCTGAAGACAACAAGATTCAGTAGCAGGAGCCCGTTCCGGACCGCTGCCGTTCCGGACCGCCGCTGGACCCGCAGGTTATTTAAGTCATTGGGAGGGTGGGGGATTTAATTTAAAGGGTCGGGGGTGGGTTTTAGGGGGTTTTAGTGTGCCAGCTCACGATTCTAACGATTTATAACGATAAATCGTTAGAATCTCTATTGTATTGTGTTCCATAACGGTTTTAAGACGATATTAAAATTATCGGACGATAATTTTAATCGTCCTAAAACGATTCACATCCCTAACAGCCAGGGACTCTGAACAAGGAGATGAGGGTTCATAGTCCCCATACTGCTCTTCCTCAACTTGTTCCCCTACTGTCTGCTAATGGTTTTATTTTCCATTCTTACTCTGAGATCAGCTCATTAACACATTTTTTTTCTCTCTTCCTTTTTAAGGACCTGCAATTCATTTTCATTGTGAGCTGTTTTCAAAAAATAAGTGTGCACTTTAACCTTTCTTTACTATTTCCATCACTAGCAGGTGAGTTATACATCTCATCAAGCCAATACACATCATGGAGACACGCAGATCCGGAAGTAAAACAGGACATGCTAAAAGGAAGAAAGTCCCCGTGGAGTCCAACATCATTCCCGATGGGAAAAAGGGTGCTCCAAAAAGCAAAGGAAGAAGTCATACCCTCAGAGGAAGAGTCGGAAGGACGCTGCGAGACAGAACACCTCCACTGCTCCAATACATGCTATGGAGCAATCCCCGATGGCCGTTCCGGCTCAGGACATCCCTCTTTTGCCCACTGCGGATTGTGTAGTGCATACTGGTACACCTCTCCCGGCTCTTGAATCCGCACTACCTCTACCTGAAAGAAGTTTGGAACACAGTTGCCCACATCCTGATTTCTACCCTCCACTACAACACCAGCCCAGATGGGATCTACAGGCTCCCGGTTATGGATCACGTAGATATCACGAAGAAGACGATGACTGGTATTCGTGGCCACCATGGGATGGTGACACCCCTTACGCACGTCACAATTGGGATCACGAATAGAGGCAGTGGCATCGAGGAAGGAGCCGCCGTTATTACGACCAGCCTCCTTGCTGGTATAGGCAAGCGCCTCCGAGCGCGGCTGGCTATCAGGGGAGGGAGCTAACCCGACAGCTGATACCTGCTCCGGGCAGCAATCCACCCAACGTTCCTAGCAGCAACCCACACAATGGCTCAGCCGTGCCCGATGTCGAGCATCCTTTCATCAATACCACAGCTGATGCGCCCACGGCATTGTTGAATTCACAAGACAGGATGATGTCACGTTGGCACGTGACATGCGAAGCGACGATGACAGGCCATCTACTAGCTCACAGGCCGCCAGAAGCCAATGCAGCCAAGAGGATGAGTACAGTGAGTTTGTATTCAGCGGTAAAAAGCCTGACACGGCTCCTATTACAATAAAAAAAATGGTCAAAACGCAGGTCGAAGCACAGGCGCAGATCTACTTCTAGCTCGGGTACCTCTTCATCAACCTCGTCCTCCAACTCATCTACTGACAGTGACCACCAGGTGATCACTAACATAATTGAAAAGGAGTCTAGGAGCCCACCAGCTCTCACCACACTGTCCGAGTTATGGGAGGGGGTGCCTAGGAAATTGAGAAGAAAAATCAAAAAGCATAAATACATAGACATCTTTTCCATTCTCCATGGCCGGCGAAAACCAGAGGAGAGAAAAAAGCACAGAGCCAGATCTGCAACCTTGAGCAAAGAGATAAAAATACCAAAAACCATAGTTAACTGGGCTATTGCTTTCATGTACATGATGAGTGTCGTTGGACATCGTGATCCCACACAATATGGTCCCATGTTGAGCCACACTGTCACCATCTTACGGGCTTACCAGCAGCATGAGAGTTAGGCGTGGCTCAACTACGATGAACAATTTCGGGACAAGATGGAGGAGAATCGATTCATGATGTGGGGTACACAAGACGTGAGCCTATGGATTAACCAGATGACGCGCAAACCCTCTGATCTATCAACTAGGTCACGGTTTACAAGGAGGACATCTCCTCCCAGATTCGCGTCAAAACAACAACCATGAGTCCAGGACAGTACATGCTGGAGGTATAACAAGACAGTCTGTACTTTTCCCAACTTCAAATATAAACACTTATGCACAAATTGCGCTTTACCTCACCCGTTGTCAAAATGTCCAAAGAAACAGGCCACGGGGAGTAAGCCAAAAGCTATCTCTACTGGCTCCGTTTGAAAAAGCTCTTTCACCCATAAGATTGGAAGCCATGCAACCATGGCTTGATATTTATCCTGATCAAATAAAGGCACACAAATTAGCCCTAGGTTTTCATTAAGGTTTCCTTATACCTTTCCAGGGAAGCATTGAAGATATCTACACGGGCAATGCGCGATCAGCTATATAACACAAGGATATCATCTAAGACAAGTTAGATTCTGAAATCACGCACGGAAGAATTGCTGGTCCGTTCCAAGAACCACCTTTTCCCCACATGTTCTTTTCCCCATTGGCTGTCATTCCAAAAAAAGAAAAAGGAAAATATTGACTGATTCAGAATCTCTCTTACCCCCTGGGTCGGTCAGTTAACGACCATTTGCCACAGGAGGAGTGCACGGTACAATACGCTTCATTTGATACCATGGTTGCTTTGGTTTGAACTTGTGGCCTTGTGGCCCTGATGGCAAAAACGGACATCAAATCTGCATTCCGATTACTTCCGGTACACCCAGAAAGTTTTCCCTTATTGGGTTTCAAATTCAATGACATGTACTTCTTCGACAAATGCATGCCCATGGGATGCTCTGTGTTGTGTGCTTACTTCGAGCTCTTCAGCTCATTTCTACATAGGGTAACGGAAAAGCGTACATCTTCCCATAACATTATTCATTACCTTGACGATTTCCTATTCGTTGGGCCTAGAGAATCCAACTCTTGTTACATATACTTAACAGAATTTCAAAAGATTACTGCCAAATTTCGGGTTCCCTAGCGCACAGCAAAACCGAAGTCCCCACAACTATTATCTCCTTCCTTGGGATCAAAATCAATTCTAATCAGATGATAGCAAAGCTCCCGGATGAAAAAGTTAACAAGCTAAGATTAACCATTTACGAAGTGTCTACATCAAAAAAGTTAACTTTACGGGTGGCGCAATCCATTCTGGGTTCTCTAAACTTCGCTTGCTGAGTCATCCCCATGGGACATGCATTCATGAGGAGACTGGCTGCAGCTACCATGGGAATACAGCACCCCCACCACTTCCTCCATCTATACAAACACATCCGTACTGATTTCACCATATGGAACTCATTCCTCACTAACTTTAATGAAATATCGGTGCTGCAGGGACCACCATCATCCAATGTTGATCTGCACATTCACACTGACGCATCAGGAGGGTGGGGTTTTGGCGCCATTTGTCAAAATTCCTGGTGCGTGGAGAGGTGGCAAGAGGAATGGATAGAGCGGGGCATCACCAAGAACATTACCTTCCTTGAACTCTTTCCCATATGGGTGACACTGGTGCTGTGGAGCGAAAGGCTAAGAAATAAACACATAGTTTTTTGGAGTGATAATCAGGCGGTAGTGTAGGTATTAAATGCGCAAACGGCCAAGTACCCCATGGTGGTCACTTTTCTGAGGGAAATTGTTTTAGAATCATTACTTAACATCACCGTGCGCGCTAGGCATGTGCCGGGAATATGATGAGGTACCACGTTATCGCTATTGAAAGTTCCAGCATGTGATACTTGCCTAATTGACAATATGAGACAGTATATGGCGATTCGTCCAAAAGGAGGCATGCACCTGTTGATTCATGCTGATACTTCACCACTGACCAGATTCCAATTCTCTGCAATCTTAAGAGCATCTATCATAGAAATGAAGTTGGACCCTAAAAAGTTCACCACACACTCGTTAAGGACAGGGGCAGCCACAAGCGTGGCACAGGCTGGCTTACGTACATACGCTATCAAAAAAATTGGCTGCTGGAAATCTAGCGCTTTCAACTCTTATGTCCGACTCGACAGGGTGGACACTGCGAACAAGCATTCATAATTGCTCGTGCTAACAAGCATTGTTAATTGTCTTTTACAGATGGGCGGCTGAGACAGAATATTGCATGGATTATCGGTCACTCTTACATCCGATGAGACGCAAAGAGAGCTCGTGACTGGCCTTACGGACTTCACTTGGATATGGCACCAAAAGGCTGGTGCATCGAATGGATGGGAAAACCAGGCATGCAATGGGAACAGTTACTGCCATTAATTCGGCTCCTGAAGTACTTGAGGGCACCGCCCGATGTTATCATACTGCATTTGGGAGGCAATGCCTTGAGCTCATCCACATATAAGCGCTTGATTAGAATGGTAAAATGTGACATAGCTAGAATACTGAAGCTATACCCAGGTGCCATCGTATGTTGGTCCCATATTATTCCCAGACCAAAATGGAGGGAGTCAAAATTATGGGGCCATGGGAGAAAGAAGGTTAATAGACAGATTGGTTCATGGGTCCAAAAAATTGGGGGACATCAGATAAGGCATCAATGGGCTGACGACATGTCCCCCAGGCTGTTCCGTCTGGATGGGATACACTTATCCGACATTGGATACGACATCTTCAATATTACACTACAAGATGTTATTGAGGCACAAGATAGGTAAAACGGCCACAGCTTAAATTGTATGGGGGACATGAGGAAAGGTCCTCCCTACCTCGTGTTGTAGCGGGTACCCGGGCCGGTTGGGCAGGATTATGAATGGTGCTGGTGTCAGCACATAACGGTGCGGTAGCCACTGGTGCCAGGAGGCGTAAAAGGCGATGGCCCCCTTGCTCGGGAACAAGGCGGGGGGCCTACAGAGTCGGGCTGCCTTGCTTGGATCAGGCGGCAGGCAGAGGTATATGAAAGCTGCCAGCTCGGGTATCCTAGAAAGTTAACATGTTATGTTTTTAAAATAAAAGCTGCGGCCATTTTACTACCAAAGACAGTCTCAGTGTGATTACTATTATAGGGGATAAGGCTCAGACGGTATTAGGGTACGGATCTGCTAAATTAGACTGGACGAAGGATGAAGGAGTGAGTGGCAGCTGCTAACGTTAAGATAGTTTCTCTTAGAAAATCAATATGTAAATTATGTTTTTGAGTATTGTCACTATGTATTTTAAATTATGATTGTTATTTGTATTTTGCTGGTTGTAGCATGCTTCAAGATCTATGTGACAGTGAAATGTCAAGCAAAATACATATTATTATTAATTTATTATGTATAGTAAAATTAGTCATCAGTTTTTACCTACAAGGGCTGTTTTAAAAATGCCCCATTATGTCTAAATCTGGAGCCATTATCTGAAGAATGATATGGGTAAAGTGGAGGGTTAGCCATAGAAGTGGTACGGAGATGTTGGAGACTCATTACTATGAGACCTTTAAACAGACACATAGGAAATTAAAATAGTAATGCACTAAACTGTTTTAAAATTAGCATGCTTATGTGCATTTACCTGCCAGTTTTAATATCAATCTTAATGAAGGCTTTAATGGTGAATTTGCAAATTAAAGAGATAAAGAAAGAAAGCACTGGTTACATAATAAGTTTAGAGTTGTTTGTATAATATTTTATTACATTTTAGGTTACAGGCAAAATAATTTTGAATTGTATCAAAAACAAATTTTGTACCACTATGCTCATGGCTTTGTTGCTAATTCTTTCATTGAAAATGTATTCTAAAATAACTTTTTTTTATTGTAGATGAAAAATAGTTAATTCATAAGTACTGCAATTTCACATGTAGAACAAGTTAATTGCTTCCATCAGTCAAATGTACCTTGTCTATACTGTAATGCCCATTGAGATTATGTTTTAAGTTTCAATGCTTGATTTATTTTACTCTTATATCCTTCAAAAACTCAATTTCTTATTCAAAAAATGTCCAGCTTAATCAATGCAAGAAAGGGTTTCCTGTTCCTGATTAACTCTCTGAAAAGCTATGCAGGGTATATGAGCCCCCTATAGCAGGGGCACAGTTCTGATTTCTAAAAGATCAATTTTATTCTGCTAAATTAATCTACTCTTTTCACATGGCCAAGGCAATTTTCTTTAACATTAATCACTAGTAAAATGTAATGTTAGATGTGTGACATTTGGTAAGAGTTTGCACCATCTTATGCTTTTAATAAATGAATTAATACATTTTTCTCTTCTCTTATTAGAGATATGGATGAAAAATCCAATTCCAAGAGGTTGAAGTAACAAAAAAATTGCAAAAGAAACTAGCTGTTGCATATCACGGTTAAAAAGTTGTTTTCAAATTACGTGATGTGAGAAATTGAGAAAGGCTTAGGAAAATATTTGAATTATATAATAAATATATATTCTTGTTCCTAAGTTTGTATGAAAATATTTTATTATTACACTTTATCACTGAGTTTTTCAGTGGAAAGAAAACTTCTAGAAAAAGGCATCATGACTGGGGCTCAAAGTAGGTAGACTGAGGAGTAACATATATTATTAGTCTACTTTATATAGGAAAATACATGTTATGAGATCTTTTTGTGTGTTTGTGTGTACCCACAATAAATCTTTATTTGGTGCCCTATCTACACCATTATAGAAACATAGAAATGATGACAGAAGAAGACCAAACGGCCCATCCAGTCTGCCCATCAAGCTTTTGCACTTTTTTTTTTCTCTCACATACTTATCTGTTACTCTTGGCCTTAGTAACCTTTTTTATTTTATTTCCCTTCCACCCCCGCCATTAAGGTAGAAAGCAGTGTTGGAACTGCATCTAAATGAAATAGCTTAATTTGTAAGGGGTATTAACCATCGCAATAAGCAAGCAACACCCTTGTTTATCTGTTTATCCAGACTATGTAATTCAGTCCTTGTTGGTTGTTGCCTGAATATAGATCCATGTTTCTTCATTCCCCCTGCCGATGAAGCAGAGAGCTATGCTTTCTATGCATTGAAAGTGAAGTATCAGTCTTGCTCTCCTGCCGTTGAAGCAGAGAGCTATGCTTTATATGCATTGAAAGTGAAGTATCAGGCTTATTTGGTTTGGGATAGTAACCGCCGTAACAAACAAGCTACTCCCCGCTTTTTTGTGAATGCAAATCCTTTTTTCCACATTTCCTCATTGCCGCTGAAGCTTAGAGCAATGTTGGAGTCGCATTAACCGTGTGTATGTTTTTTGAGTAAGGGTATTATCACCAGGTAGTAGCCGTCATTCCCATTAGCCACCCACTCTTCATTCACATCCTCTAGACTTTATGGATCCACAGTGTTTATTCCACGCCCCTTTGAAGTCCTTTACAGTTTTGGTCTTCACCACTTCCTCCGGAAGGTCATTCTAGACATCCACCACCCTCTCCGTGAAGAAATACTTCCTGACATTGGTTCTGAGTCTTCCTCCCTGGAGTTTTAAATCGTGACCCCTGGTTCTGCTGATTTTTTTTCCAATGGAAAAGGTTTGTCGTTATCTTTGGATCATTAAAACCTTTCAAGTATCTGAAAGTCTGTATCATATCACCTCTGCTCCTCCTTTCCTCCAGGGTGTACATATTTAGATTCTTCAATCTCTCCTCATAAGTCATTCGATGAAGACCATCCACCTTTTTAGTCGCCTTTCTCTGGACCGCCTCCATCCTGTCTCTGTCTCTTCGGAGATAAGGTCTCCAGAACTGAGCTCAGTACTCCAGGTGAGGCCTCACCAAGGACCTGTACAAGGGGATCATCACTTCCCTTTTCTTACTCGATATTATTCTCTTTTTGCAGCCCAGCATTCTTCTGGCTTTAGCTATCGCCTTGACACATTGTTTCACTGACTTCAGATCGTTAGACACTATCACTTCAAGATTTATCTCCTGCTCTGTGCACATCAGCCCTTCACCCCCAATCAAATACAGTTCTTCTGGATTTCCACACCCCATATGCATGACTCTGCACGTCTTGGCATTGAATCTCAGCTGCCATATCTTCGACCACTCCACTCCTTCTGGTGTGTCCACTCTGTTGCAGATCTTAGTGTCATCCGCAAACAAACAAACCTTACCTTCTATCCCATCCACTATGTTGCTCACTAAGATATAGAACAGAACTGGTCCCAACAATGATCCATTCGGCATGCTGCTTAACACCGCTCTCTCTTCAGAGTAAGTTCCATTTATCATCACACATTGTCTTCTGTCCGTCAACCAGTTTGCAATCCAGGCCACCACCTTGGCACTCACTCCTAAGCTTCTCATTTTATTCACCAGCCTCCTGTGTGGGACCGTATCAAAAGCCTTGCTGAAATCCAAGTAGATGTTGTCGAGCGCTCTTCTTTGATCCAACTCCCTAGTCAACCAGTCGAAAAAGTCAATCAGATTTGTCTGACAGGATCTTCCCCTGATGAATCCATGCTTCCTCTGGTCCAGCAATTCTCCCAACTGTAGATAGTTCACTATTCTTTCTTTCAGCAGTGTCTCCATCACTTTCCCACCACTGAGGTGAGGCTAACCGGCCTATAGTTTCCAGTCTTCTCTCTGCTCCCACTCTTGTGAAGCGGGACCACCACCGCTCTTCTCCAATCACTTGGCACCACTCCTGTTTCTAGGGATCCATAGAACAGGTTACACAAAGGTCCCCCCTCCCCCTCTTACTTTTCCCTCTCCCTCGCCTCTTGTACAATTACTCATAATGATCGCCATATCACGTATATGACACCCCCCTCCTACACCACCCTACCCTCCATCCCCCCTCCCCATCTTGCCCCTTTATTCCCCTGCCACCCTTCGCCTCCCTCAACCCCTCCTCCCCCACCTCCCCACTGCGCTTCACCCCCAACCCCCTCGCACCACCTCCCCTTGTACATAATTAATTTCTGTCTAACTTTGTCTAATACTGTCTAATTTTGTCTAATATGGTTTATTATATGTATATATACTGTCTAATATGTCTAATATGTCTAACATGTCTAATATGGTTTATTATATGGTTCATTATATTTAGTATATGTCTAATTTTTGTCTAATATGGTTTATTACATGTAATCTCGTTTAACTGTGACGCACGTTGGCACCACAGTAAAGTTAACTTACCTCTTAACTATCTATCTTTCCTCCACCTATCATTGTAATTTCCTTTCTCAGTTACATGTAAACCAACATGATGTTTTTTTTACGAATGCCGGTATATAAAAGTTATAAAATAAATAAATAAATAAATGTATCCGAGCTCCCTCAGTATCCTGGGATGAACCTCATCGAGCCCATGGCTTTGTAAACTTTCAGTTTCCCCAGCTCTTCCCACACATTCTCCACTGTAAACGAAGTTACATCTACTCCAATCCCCTCCATTTTCTTGCTAACTAGCAACGGTCCTTCTCCTGGGTCCTCTTTAGTGAACACTGAACTGAAGTATTTGTTTAATATTTCTGCCATTTCTTTGTCTCTCTCTACACATTGATCCTTTTCACCTTTCAATTTCACTATACCACTTTGAACTTTTCTCCTTTCTCTGATGTATCTGAAAAATGTTTTGTCACCTCTCTTTATCTCTTTGGCAATCCTTTCTTCTGCTTGACTTTTTGCTGTCTTGATTGCTTTCTTCATCTGTCTCAGTTGTACCAGATATTCTTCTTTGTGCTCCTCCCTCTGGGATCCTATATATTTCTTGAATGCTGTTCTTTTAGCTTTTATTTTATCAGCCACCTCCTTTGAGAACCAGATAGGTTTCTTTTTCCTTTTGTTTTTCTTTACTTTTCTGATATATAGATTAGTTGCCATGATGATTGTTCCTTTTAGATTGGTCCACTGTTGATCCACATCTTTCTCATTCTCCCAGCCTTTTAGTTCTTCCTCCAGGTACTTCCCCATTTCATCAAAGTCCATGTTATTGAACTGCAAAACTCGGGTCTTCATGCTTCTTCTATGTGTGTGATATGAACCATACCGTTTGATGATCACTGGTGCTGAAGTGGGTGCCCACCTGGACATCAGAGACATTATCTCCATTTGTGAGCACTAAATCGAGTATAGCTCCCTTTCTCATGCGTTCCATTACCATTTGTTTGAACAAAGCCCCTTGCAGGGTATCCACTATTTCTCTACTATTGTTAGATTCTGCAGAAGGGATTCTCCAGTCTACATCGGGCAGATTAAAGTCCCCAACGATCACCACTTCTCCTCTCTTTCCCATCTTTTGGATGTCTTCAACTAGATCTCTGTCATGCTCTTCCTTTTGGTTTGGAGGCCTGTAAATCACTCCAATATAAATGGATGCCCCGTTATCTTTTTTTAGGTCGGCCCATAGTGCTTCTTCATTGCCCATCTTCCTTGCAGCTCAAATGCTTGGATATTGTTTCTGACATAAAGAGCCACACCTCCCCCTTTCCTATCCACTCTGTCCTTCCTTAACAAGTTATAGCCCTGCATTGCCGTATCCCAATCATGAGATTCCGTGAACCACTTCTCTGTGATAGAAACAATGTCCAAGACCGCCTTCACCAAAATATTGAAGGAGGAGTGAAATGAGGACTCTGATAGGGTATTTTTGATGGATTCATGCAAATGTGTGAATCATGGATGTGCAAATCCAGGAAGGTAGTTAATTTTGTTCTGGGGTGGAACTTTTTTAACAGTCCTCTTGTAATGTCTGACAGGAAGCTACCACTGGCTGCAGAACCAGCAATGGCCAAGAGGTGTCAGCATTGTTTATTATAATTAGATACTTACAATGATATCTATTGATGCTACTTCAGCCTTGTTTTTCCTAGAAAGACACCAGGTTATTGCATTGGTTGCATGAAAAGTGAAGGAGGTACTGAGGTAGAGGATGGGAGAACAGCTAGTAAATTTGCACCATTGTCCACATACATGTGTGCATGTTCACTGCTCATGGGGGTAGATTTTCTAAATTAGGGCGAGCGCATACTTTTGTTTGCGCACCAGGCGATTTCAATAGATACGCTCCATATCAGTGGGCACCACTTAGGTGGATAAGTGACTTATCTGGCTAAGATTTTAGCCAGATAATTTAGGTAGGGAATGGGTGGATTGGAGAGGAACTGAGTTAGCCAGATAAGTTATCAGGCTACCTATCTCTTGTTGGGCCTTAGGCCTGTCCTAATGTTTGCCTGATAAACTTAAGATAGCAAAGAATATTCAGTGGTGCAGGATAAGTTTATCTGTCTAACTTGCTGAGCCATTCGCGGGCTGAATATAGACCTCCAAATGTTTTTTAATTTACTGTTTTCTAATAATATTACTGGTGTTTGGAAGACAAATAACACCCAATAGTTAAAACTAAGGATAAAAAAAAATCAACTGTTCTCTATACCTGGGAACATTTGATTTCCAGTCATCCTAAGACTGTCTTGGATTATTAGCAGAAGAGAGGGAGGTGCACAAACTTTCTCCTTCCTTCCTCTTTCCCACACACATGCATGCACACCCTCTCTAATATGCACACATGCAAGCAGCTCCCAATCTCTCTTTCACAGGCACACACACACATACAAGCAGGTTCCCAATCTCTCATTCTATCTTTCACAGGCACACACACACACACAGATACACATACAAACAGGCTTCCGATCTCTCATTCTGTCTTTCACAGGCACACATGCTCACACACACACACACATACAAACAGACTTCCAATCTCTCATTCTGTCTTTCACAGGCACACACACACACACACACACACACACACACACATACAAACAGGCTTCCAATCTCTCATTCTATCTTTCACAGGCACACATACACACACACAGATACACATACAAACAGGCTTCCGATCTCTCATTCTGTCTTTCACAGGCACACATGCTCACACACACATAAGCAGGCTCCCAGTCTCTCTTAGACATATACACACATGCAAGCAGACTCCCAATCTCTCTTTCACAGACATACACACACACAAACACACACACACACACACACACACACACAAGTAGGCTTCCAGTCTCTCTTTCTCTCTCTCACAGGCATACACACAGGCTTCCAATCTTTCTTTCTCTCTCACACAGGCACACACACAGGCTTTCCAGTCTTTCTTTCTCTCTCACACAGGCACACACATAAACAAGCTCTCAAACTCCCTCATACAATTGTGCTTCTACTCATTGTTTGGCCACGTCAGCCTGGTCTCCGGTTTCCTAGCACGTCTCGCCATTTCCTTGGACCCCGCTGGCTTGCACTCCACCGATTGCTTCAGCCGCGCTGCTCTTCTTCGCTTTTGGCCCCACCTGCCTGGCCTCTGGTGATGGCCACTGCCCATTGCTCCTCTTCTCTTTTGGCCATGCTGCCTCTTTGCTCTTTTCTCCTTCAGGCCTGCTGCTATGTTGCTCCACTTCTCCTTCGGCCATGACTGCTGCTGCATTGTGACCAATGTGACTGACCCACTGGGGCATTCCCGAAGCAATGATAGGCAATCTGTCCCTGCCCTTATCACTGCTGATCTTTGTATTAATGACAGAGCTCTTGCTGCCTGCATTGAAGAAAATGCAAATAGAGGAGTAATGATAAGGTTTGATGTGGTGAAATTAGCAATGTTTTCTGATCTTTTCCTGTTGTCCATATCAGTGCCACACACCTTCATACCAAACTAGTTAAAAGGAATAGCTGATTATGTTTAGCACCTGTTTCAAAGTTAAATATAAAATACAGTTGCATTACATTTTAGTTGGCAAAAAATAAAGGGAGACTTCCCATTTATGAACCTGTGGTACCTTCAAATATTTGAGGATAGATTTGGCAAATGATATAGAAAAAATACACAGCATTAATTATTAGGATCTATTTAGTAGAACTTCCAAAGATTTAGAATGCTAGCTAAAATATTCTGTATTCTAGTTTTGGAAAATAGTGATGCAGAAGATAACAACTATGCCAAATCCATAGGGTGGATATTCTAATGGGCCTAACTAATTAACCGGGATGCACATATAAACACAATATTTCAGTTTGGTTTATTATTTTAGTTTGCATTTCAGTTGATTTCAGTTCTCAAATTAATTGGATTATTTTGTTAGGTCCTTAGGGCCTCATTTACTAAACATTTTTCCCACAGGCACAGAATGGGAGAAAAGCCTTCATAAACCAGACCCTTAATTTGTTTCCATTAAAGCAAATGGGGAAGCAATGCATCATATTATAGGCTTTAAAACTGGGGTTTTCTGTCTACGTTTAGTGAAATTTTCAGGCAGACATCAGCTGCAGAGCAAACAGCATTACATGATACAAAAAAGAGTGAGGACCAGTAGCACCAACAGTGGCAAGAACAGCCCAAGGCACCGTGAGGCATGCAAAGCAGAATGAACAGTATCATGAACAGCCCAAGGCATTGTGAGAAAAGCAAAGCATCAGAAAGAGTGTCAAGAATATTCCAAGACACAAAGAGAGAGGAAAAGTAACAACAACAACAGTGGTTTGAAAACTAAAGGCAATGTGAGAAGGGAAAAATAGCACCAGTAGTGTCAGGAACACCACAAGGCACCATGAGAGGCAAAGCAGCACCAACAGTGGCAGGAATACTCCAAAGCATCAAAGGAGGGGCAAAGGGCACAAACAATGCCCTGAACAGCTCAGGGCACCTTGAGAGGGGCAAAGAAATCCTAAGAGAGACACGAACACCTCAAGGCACCATGAGAAGGGGAAAGTGGCATTCGAAGTGGCAAGTACACCCCGCAGTGGTGTAGCAGGGGAAAAGCAGCACTAGTAGTGGAATGAACACCACAAGGCCCCATGAGGGTGACAAAACAGGCCAAAGGAAAGCATGGACAAGGTACTATGAGAGGGGCAGGGCAACCAACCATGGTAGGAGCACCCCAAGGAACTGAGAAAAGGACAAAAAAGACCAGGCAGTGTCATGAACACTCCCAGGAACCATGAGAGGAGCAAAGCAGCATCAAATGTGAGAGAAACAGCAAATGGGACTGTGAGAGTGGCAAAGTAGCAAAAACAGCAGCAAGAAAATTGTAAGGAATCATGAGAGGGACAAAACAGCACAAACAGTGCATAAATACCCAAAGGCACTATGAGAAGGACAAAGCAACACCAGTAGTGGCAGAAAGATCCCAAAGCACTAAGAAAGGGATAAAACACGACAAACAGTGGCATGGACACACGACGGCACTGAGAAAAGGGACAAAGGACACAAAAAGTGACATGAATAGTTAAAGGCACCAATGAGACTATGAGAATGACCTCACACAGAGTAGCTGTTGTTCAACTCAGATCCTACATGGCATCCTTGAAGGACTTCAAGACTCGTAGCACCTGGGTCTTGTATATCTAATCCTAATGTACCAGAAAGAGATCTGTACCATGTTTGACATCCACAGACAATTCCAATAACCTCTGAATTTTTCCACATAACTTTAAAACCACTCAACACTTTCACTCAAATCCAATTAGTTTCATGGCTGATTGTACATAATCTTTCAGTATCCCCAGTAAAACAAACAAAAATCTGTGTACTATTTTAACTCTTTTCAGTATTTTCTCTTATAGAACTGTTCTGTTCTGTTCTGTTCTGCTTCTGTTTTACATACACCAACCAACCCTAACTGTAACTTTCTAGAGGTTTACAGTATATCCTTACACTATGACAGCACAAAAGTAGTCCCTTTATTAAGACCTTCAAAACTTCCCTATATAAGTTTTCCTGTATATGCTTAATGATCTTACCAAGGTATTTTCATTCAGCACATATTATTAGTCTGTTTAAATAAAATTTATGAATGGCCTCAAAATCCTCAGAAGAGCAGATCATATTATTCTCCAGTTAACTCCAATTGGCAGTTAAAAGAGTTTTTTCTTTCAGCCACAAAACCTTCCTTATGCTAACAGGATCGCTCATGAAAATGTAAATTACCTCCAGGACAACCTTCAGATAATGGGCATGGGCTCTCAGCATTCTACATGCTGAATATTTTTGCTGGTTCCAATTATAGTGGAATCTTGAATGTTCTGCCTATGTCCTTCTAAGGACTTGTATTTGTAGTGCTCCTCTTTGAAATTGGCCCATACTGCCAGTTTTTTCCAGGACATTAATCTTCCTTCCCTGAGGGTACTCAACAGCAGCGGGTGCTTCACACTGCTTTCTACTCCATTTCTTCTCTGGGTCCCATTACAGTGGCTTAAGCATCACACAAACCCTGATCCTCATTTGTGGGTTCACTGCAGCCTCCCAAGCAGCAACTTAGACCCCCAGACTTGGTGCCACTGTTGGACATCCTTCTTTGCATAATAGCAGAGCTTCCACTGCTCCTCTCTACCTCCAGCCCAAATGACAACCAGGGTGGCTGCTCCTTACCACTGCTCCCAGCAGCATTGGCTCCACTCCTTTTCACTATCAATGGCCTCTCTTCAATTTGGGATGCAGCAGTCAATAAACAAACAATTAGTTCTCTCCTTGGCATGAGTAGTTCAGCTCTGCTCCATCTGCTAGCATGTTCCTTCTGGGCTTGGACGGATCTCTTCTTCAGTTAGCCAGGTGCCAGCCACCCTTCCAGCCATCAGTATGACCCATACCATATTTACAATAAGGAGACACAAAAGTTTATTATACAAGCTTACTGCCTTCATTACATAACTTGTATGGCTCATTAGGTATTTCTAAAAAGAAATATTCAACCTCCATCTAGGATTTATATCACATGAAGTTGAGATGCTTAGAAGTCAATAGCTAGCTGAGTTCTTTAGGTTGGAATGTCTTGGTTCTTCTATCCAACATTTTCTACTCTCAGTACTTCCTGTTGTCTACTGCAGTCTTCTTGCTGGAGTTCCTGTGCTCATGATTTGGTATGTATGTACACACTGGCATGGTGGGTGGTATTTGGCTCATGAGTGGTTGGTACCTTATTGTTGAACACATACAATTGGTTAGCAAGTCCTAGACACCTGATTGGATATGATTGATTTGCTGTCATACCTTGATTGATTAAAGTTCCTTTCAAGTTTTATTTGCTAAGCCTTAGTTATTTCATCATTACCTTTTTGGAAAGAGACAGCAGAACTTTTATGAGCTCTCCTTTGCATTTGGTCTTGTCTAGATATCTTCATGCTGATGTGCTGAGTTCATTATTATCCATTCAGGTGCAACTCCTTATGATGGTTACTCACATCTCTTTAGGACAGTCTGTATGATATTTCTACCTGCCACAGACATTCTTTTGTGGTTCAGTCCAAAACTATTCTAGTCATCTCTCCCCCTCCCATTAAGTTTTTAACTTTTTGCTAAGTTTACAATAGTGTATGTGTGTGTGTCTGTGACTGTGTATGTCTGTGTGTGTGAGAGAGAGAGAGAGAGAAACAGATGTATAAAATCATCATTTACAGGAAATATATTTATGGAGACAAAAATCAAAATAAGTTAACAATCTTTGTGAGATAGTTTCAAGACTTTAAACTTCAGATAGAAATAAACAAAATATATATAATGAAACAAAAAATGTATATATAAAAGTGATCACCATCTATACCTACAAAGAGTAGGGATGTGCAGAGGGCACAGATTCATCCAATTCGGTATTCATATTCATCAGCGGCCAAATACATTGCATTTGTTCAATGGCACCCCCAATACGTGCATTCGTTTTCCGGTTCCCATTAAAGTCAATGGGGGAAGTATTTGCAGCCTATTTTTGGCTGCAGAATTGGGGTTTTATTATCAATTTTGATGAAACTTCTGGGGAGCAATCATCAGAATAACAAAACAGCTCCAAGGTACTTAGACTGTGGCAAAGTGGCACCAAAGTGGCATGAATAGCCTAAGGTACTTTAAAGGGGCAAAGGGGTACCAGGAGTGGCAAGAGTGCTTTAAAAGAGGAGCAAAGCAGCAGCGAGAGTGTCAAAAACACACCACAGCTTCAGAAGAGAGCACTGATAACAGATGCATGAACCTTCAAATGCAGCACAACAGGCAAAGCGGCAAGACAAGTGGCATCAACATCCTACAGCACAATGAAGGGGGAACATAGCAAGCAGAAAGACTAGCACCAAAACACTGAGCAACTATGATAGTGGCCAGAACTCCACAAGGAGTTGAGTGAGTCATCTGGTGTATGGCAGCAAGGCACAGAGGCAGAGAGTAGATACAGGCTGGCTACATTTGGGGAGAGTTCATTTCCTTTGTGCAGGAAAGGGCTCCCTAGAAAGGGTTCGCCCCTAGAGTGGGGTGTTTCCATTGGCGTCTAGTGAGTTCTTGCTGGTCTTTTAAAATCTGGTAGATTTAGCATATACAAATGAGAATTTTCAAGGCTGAGACGGAGGAGGTTACCATGTAAACAGGGGTTCAACATGTGTCAGAGGGTAGATACAGGATGGCTATACCCGGGGAGAGTTCCCTTTCCTTTGAGCCGGGAAGGGCTCCCCAGAAAGGGTTGGCCCCTAGAGTGGAGCACGAGCCATCAAAGCATGTCGACCTGGAGCAGGGTGTCACTGTGAGCATGGTCTCACTGTGTTTGGGACAGTCTAAGTACCTTGGAGATCTTTTCTCGTTCTGAACATGGGTCAACAGGTGCTAAGAGATAGGCTGCAACAACGGGGATAGTTCCTTTTCCTTTTAGCAGGAAAGGGTTCCCAGGAATGGGTTGGCTCCTAGAGTGTATAATGGTACAAACTGTTAGGATTTAAGCAATTGCAAACATATCAGGACTTCATAGGCAAGACGGAGGAAGTTCTCTTCTCTGCCCTGAAACTAAAGAAAACTGTTTGTTTTATATAAGGATCCATGCTGTGAAGGATTAGTAGTTTGAATTGCCAGAGACTGAGGTTTCCCTTTGAAACGAGGGTTCAGCCATTAGGAATGGACATAAGGCCTGGATGGAGAGGCACAGCAGTCGAGGACAGAGTCAAGCCCACGTAGGGACAAAAGGCCTTGATGGACAGGCACAGCATTCGAGGATGTCCTTTGTG
This sequence comes from Rhinatrema bivittatum, assembly GCF_901001135.1. Taxonomy (NCBI): domain Eukaryota; kingdom Metazoa; phylum Chordata; class Amphibia; order Gymnophiona; family Rhinatrematidae; genus Rhinatrema; species Rhinatrema bivittatum. The sequence continues at coordinate 740,665,655 of NC_042616.1, read as the reverse complement.
CAGGTATGTTGTGTAGGGATGTGAATCGTTTTTCGACGATTAAAATTATCGTCCGATAATTTTAATATCGTCTTAAACCGTTATGGAACACAATACAATAGAGATTCTAATGATTTATCGTTATAAATCGTTAGAATCGTGAGCCGGCACACTAAAACCCCCTAAAACCCACCCCCGACCCTTTAAATTAAATCTCCCACCCTCCCGAACCCCCCCAAATGACTTAAATAACCTGGGTGTCCAGCGGCGGTCCGGAACGGCAGCGGTCCGGAACGGGCTCCTGCTATTGAATCTTGTTGTCTTCAGCCGGCGCCATTTTCCAAAATGGCGCCGAAAAATGGCGGCGGCCATAGAACAACACGATTCCACGGCAGGAGGTCCTTCCGGACCCCCGCTGGACTTTTGGCAAGTCTTGTGGGGGTCAGGAGGCCCCCCCCAAGCTGGCCAAAAGTTCCTGGAGGTCCAGTGGGGGTCAGGGAGCGATTTCCCGCCGCGAATCGTTTTCCGTACGGAAAATGGCGCCGGCAGGAGATCGACTGCAGGAGGTCGTTCAGCGAGGGTTCCGGCGCCTCGCTGAACGACCTCCTGCAGTCGATCTCCTGCCAGCGCCATTTTCCGTACGGAAAACGATTTGCGGCGGGAAATCGCTCCCTGACCCCCGCTGGACCTCCAGGAACTTTTGGCCAGCTTGGGGGGGGCCTCCTGACCCCCACAAGACTTGCCAAAAGTCCAGCGGGGGTCCGGAAGGACCTCCTGCCGTGGAATCGTGTTGTTCTATGGCCACCGCCATTTTTCGGCGCCATTTTGGAAAATGGCGCCGGCTGAAGACAACAAGATTCAATAGCAGGAGCCCGTTCCAGACCGCTGCCGTTCCGGACCGCCGCTGGACACCCAGGTTATTTAAGTCATTTGGGGGGGGTTCGGGAGGGTGGGAGATTTAATTTAAAGGGTCGGGGGTGGGTTTTAGGGGGTTTTAATGTGCCGGCTCACGATTTTACGATTTTTCACGATATTTTACCCCCCCAAACGGCAACAATACGATTCCCTCCCCCTCCCAGCCGAAATCGATCGTTAAGACGATCGAGGACACGATTCACATCTCTAATGTTGTGATTTGACCTGTCACTTCTTCCTGAACTGGTTCAATGCCAGAAGAAAATGCCAGAAGAAAAAGGACATAAGGCCTGGATGTACAGGCAAAGCAATCAAAGTCAAACCCTTGAAGGGACATAAGGCCTGGACGGACAGGAAAAGCATTCTAGGACAGAGGTCAATTTCACCTAGGGACATAAGGCCTAGACAAAGAGGCAAAGCAGTCAAGGTCAAACACTTGTAGGGACATAAGACCTAGATGAACAGGCACAGCAGTCGAGGACAGAGGTCAATCCCACCTAGGGACATAATGCCTGGACGAACAGGCACAGCAATCGAGGACAGAGGTCAAGCCCACCTAGGAACATAAGGCCTGGACGAACAGGCATAGCAATCGAGGTCCAACCCGTGTAGCGACATAAGGCCTGGATGGACAGGCACAGCATTCAAGGACAGAGGTCAATCCCACCTAGGGACATAAGGCCTGGATGAACAGGCACAGCAATTGAGGACAGAGGTCAAGCCCACCTAGGGACATAAGGCCTGGACGAACAGGTACAGCAATCGAGGTCCAACCCGTGTAGCGACATAAGGCCTGGATGGACAGGCACAGCAATCGAGGACAGAGGTCAAACCCACCTAGAGACATAAGGCCTGGACGAACAGGCACATCAGTGGAGGACAGAGGTGAAGCCAACGTAGGGACATAAGGCCTGGATGAACAGGCACAGCAGTCGAGGTCAAATCCATGTAGGGATATAAGGCCTGGATGGACAGGCACAGCAGTCAAGGACAGAGGTCAAGCCCACCTAGGGACATAAGGCCTGGATGAACAGGCACAGCAATTGAGGACAGAGGTCAATCCCACCTAGGGACATAAGGCCTGGATGATCAGGCACAGCAGTCGAGGACAGAGGTGAAGCCCATGTAGGAACATAAATCCTCGACGGACAGGCACAGCATTCGAGATCAAACGCTTGTAGGGACATAAGGCCTGGATAGACAGGCGAAGCAATTGAGGTCAAACCCTTGTTGGGACATAAAGCCTGGATGAACAGGCACAGCAATTGAGGTCAAACCCTTGTAGGGACATAAGGCCTGGATGGACAGGCACAGTAATCGAGGACAGAGGTGAAGCCAACATAGGGACATAAGGCCTGGATGAACAAGCACAGCAGTTGAGGACAGAGGTCAAGCCCACCTAGGGACATAAGGTCTGGATGAATAGGCAAAGCAATTGAGGTCAAACCCTTGTAGGGACATAAGGCCTGGACAAACAGGCAAAGCAATGAAGGTCAAGCCCTTGTAGGTACATAAGGCCTGGACAAACAGGCACAGCAATCGAGGTCCAACCCTTGTAGGGACATAAGGCCTGGACAAACAGGCACAGCAATTGAGGACAGAGGTCAAGTCCATGTAGGGACATAAGGCCTATACAGATAGGCACAGCATTCAAGGACAGAGGTCAATCCCACCTAGGGATATAAGGCCTGGACAAACAGGCACAGCAATCAAGGACAGAGGTCAAGTCCACGTAGGGACATAAGGCCTGGATGAACAAGCACAGCAGTTGAGGACAGAGGTCAAGCCCACCTAGGGACATAAGGTCTGGATGAATAGGCAAAGCAATTGAGGTCAAACCCTTGTAGGGACATAAGGCCTGGACAAACAGGCAAAGCAATGAAGGTCAAGCCCTTGTAGGTACATAAGGCCTGGACAAACAGGCACAGCAATCGAGGTCCAACCCTTGTAGGGACATAAGGCCTGGACAAACAGGCACAGCAATTGAGGACAGAGGTCAAGTCCATGTAGGGACATAAGGCCTATACAGATAGGCACAGCATTCAAGGACAGAGGTCAATCCCACCTAGGGATATAAGGCCTGGACAAACAGGCACAGCAATCAAGGACAGAGGTCAAGTCCACGTAGGGACATAAGGCCTGGATGGACAAACAAAGCAATCGAGGTCAAACCCTTGTAGGGACATAAGGCCTGGATGAACAGGCAGAGCAATCGAGGACAGAGGTCAAGCCCACATAGGGACATAAGGCCTGGATGGACAGGCACAGCATTCGAGGTCAAACCCTTGTAGGGACATAAGGATTGTACGGACAGGCAAAGCAATCGAGGTCAAACCCTTGTAGGGACATAAGGCCTGGACAAACAGGCAGAGCAGTCAAGGTCAAACTCTTGTAGGGACATAAGGTCTGGACAGACAGGCACAGCAATCAAGGACAGAGGTGAATCTCACTTAGAGATATAAGGCCTGGACAAACAGGTGCAGCAGTCAAGGACAGAGGTCAAGCCCACATAGAGACATAAGGACTGATTGGACAGGCACAGCATTCGAGGTCAAACCCTTGTAGGGACATAAGGATTGTATGGATGGCAAAGCAATCGAGGTCAAACCCTTGTAGGGACATAAGGCCTGGACAAACTGGCAGAGCAGTCAAGGTCAAACTGTTGTAGGGACATAAGGTCTGGACGGATAGGCACAGCAATCAAGGACAGAGGTGAATCCCACGTAGAGATATAAGGCCTGTACGAACAGGTGCAGCAGTCAAGGACAGAGGTCGAGCCCACCTAGGAACATAAGGCCTGGATGGACAGTCACAGCAATCGAGGACAGAGGTCAAGTCCACCTAGGGACATAAGGCCTGGATGAACAGGTGCAGCAGTTGAGATCAAACCCTTGTAGGTACATAAGGCCTGGACGGACAGGCCCAGCAATCGAGGACAGAGGTCATTCCCACCTATGGACATAAGGCCTGGGCAAACAGGCACAGCAATTGAGAAACAGACGTGAAGTCCAGGTAGGGACAAAAAGCTCAGATAAACAGGCACAGCAGTCGAGGACAGAGGTCAAGCCCACCTAGGGACATAAGGCCTGGACGGACAGACATAGCAGTCGAGGTCAAACCCTTGTAGGGACATAAGGCCTGGACGGACAGGCACAGCAATCGAGGACAGAGGTGAAGCCCATGTAGGGACATAAGGCCTGGACGGACAGGCACAGCAATCGAGGACAGAGGTGAAGCCCATGTAGGGACATAAGGCCTGGACGAACAGGCACTGCAGTCGAGGACAGAGGTGAAGCCCACATAGGGACATAAGGTCTGGACGGACAGGCACAGCATTAGAGGTCAAACTCTTGTACGGACATAAGGCCTGGATGGACAGGCACAGCATTCAATGTCAGAGGTCAATCCCACCTAGGGACATAAGACCTGGACGGACAGGCACAGCATTCGAGGATGTCCTTTGTGCAGGTATGTTGTGGTTTGACCTGTCACTTCTTCCTGAACTGGTTCACTGCCATAAGAAAATGGCATCGTTTTCATTTCTGAAAGACAATTCAACAGAGGATGCTTTTAGAGCAATAGAGACTGCCATTTGTGAAGCAAGAACTGAGCTGGAGATTACTTTTGAATACCCAGAAGCTATTAACTGTACTTATGCTCTTCAGCTGATGACAAAGGAACATGAAGAACTCTCAGAAATAAGGAAACCACTACTCAAGTCAAAATCTACAATATCAACCTATGTTGACTTTGTGGTTTACACAGTGCCTCTGTAAACAATGGGAACAAAGAGGATGAACTAGAGTAAAACTACCACTAGTTTTCTATAGTACTAGAAACATTACTGTTGGTAAGGTCTTGAAAAATATTGAGTATATGAAATATGAAAGCTCCAAACATCTTAAGTCAGCTTTTTATGTTCTTACATTCCAAATGTGGACAGACAGGCACAGCGTTTGAGGTCAGGCCCTTGTAGGGACATACGGCCTGGACAGTGGACGGACAGGCACAGCGTTTGAGGTCAGGCCCTTGTAGGGATGTACGGCCTGGACAGTGGACGAACAGGCACAACGTTTCAGTTCAGGCCCTTGTAGGGACGTACGGCCTTGACAGTGGACAAACAGGCACAGCGTTTCAGGTCAGACCCTTGTAGGGACATAAGGTCTGGACAGTGGACAGACAGGCACAGCATTTCAGGTCAGGTACATGTGCTGCAGTGCTTATATTATCTGGAGCATAGGAGGCAGTTGGAGCTGCTGCAAGGCTTTCAATTGCTTTTATTCATCTTGCCATTCACAGGGAAAATTTGGAAACCCAAGCAAAGGCAGGTTTACTTTAAAAAATACTAGCATTTCCATCTATTCTGGTGCCAGCCTTGAGCGGTGAGGGCTCATGATATCCCCTGTCATTGAAAAGACACGTTCACTGGGCCCGTAGGTTGGTGGACATGACAGATATTGCTCAACAACTTTGGCTCGGTGTGGCCAGACAGTGGACTTGTATGCCCAATATGTCAGTGGATCTGTCTGCATGTTCTCTGTCAGCTCTGAGAGATACCATGTCACTGACTGCTGTGCTGGTGTGTCCTTTGCTTGGGTGGGCTGAGAGTCACACATGCCAGCTGCTTTCTCTCTAGTCTGTAACACAACAGATGAATCTTTATAGGCAACATGTCTTTGGCGTTCTGAAGTGGAGGAGGAGGAGGTACTAGCTGTCACTGACAGAGTGATGCTCCAGCTTGGGCTACCACAACCCTCTGAAGTGCCCACTGTTTCCACCTCTGCTTCACATCTAATCTGTCTCTGCGTATGGCACTCCTGTTCACAGACTTTTGTTAACAGCAGGTCCTTTACCAATAAGAGACAATCGTACTGTAGGGTGAGTTTCCCTTTCACATGGGGATCACATACTGTGGTGAGCATGTATGTGTTCTGTTCTGTTAAAAGCCTTGATCTCTCTTCCACCTGCTGCTGCAAAATGTACAGACAACAGATTTTATACATCTGTTTCTCTCTATCTGTCTCTCACACACACAGACATTCACAGTCACAGACATACAATGTCTTGATCCACCTCAACTGTCATTCCCTCTTCCTGTTTAAAGGCCTTCAAATTTTCATCCAGGAAATTAACTATAGGGATGATGTCAGCCAAGGTGGCACTTCTGGAACTCAGCTCCTCCGTGACATCCTTGAAGGGCTGCAGGATTTTTACCAGCTGACTCATGACTAACCAATCAAGATGCCCTAGGGATTCTGCACACCTATGTCCATTGTACCAGAAAGTTCATGAAGGGGTGTCTGCAGCTCCACTAACCTCTCGAGCATCATAAAGGTGGAAATCCACCGGGTGGCAATGTCTTGAACGAGACGCTTGTTAGGCATCTCCAAATCAGTCTGCTTTTGTCGGAGAACCTGCCCTGCCTTCACACTTCTGTGGAAGTGTGCTGCTATGTTCATACACTTCTATATTAACCTATGCAGGTATTCATTCACTTGGTCATTGGAATCCAACCCCAGAGCTGACTTCACTACCAGGTGCAGAGTATGTGCAAAACATTGGATGTTCTTAAAGTGCCTGTAGTTTATTGCTTAACCATGTTTGCACCATTGTCTGTGACAAAGAACCTTGCATGAGGATTCCCATCTCGCTGGTGTAGTTGCCAGCCCTCCAGCATCTGGCTGATGCATGTTAGAATATTTGTTGCGATATGGGCCTGGTCCATCAGGTGGGTGTGCAGTAAAGCCCACCTCCACCCTGATACTTGTTCAGTAATAGAGCTGCTGCCTGACCCTGCCTCAGCCAGGTCCCACCAGTGTGCTGTCAGGAAGAGGTAAGAGTGTGCAGCATTCATGGTGGTCCAGATATCACAGGTGAAATGCACACTCCCCTCTGTCTTAGCTAGCAGCACTTGGATGCAACTGCAACACTGTTTGTATAGGCTGGGGAGGACATTTCTGCTAAATGTGGTTCTGGAGGGCACTTTGTAATTTGGAGCTACGACCTTCAGAATACGCTTGAAACCCACAATCTCCACTAACTGCAAGGGCTGGTCATCAAGGGCAATCATTTCTCCAATGCTCCTGGTTACAACTTTTGAGGCTGCCTTCCTCCTACCCCGGGATAGCATTACTGTACTCCACCCCATTTCCTCCATGGCGGGTTGTCGCTTCTGCCACCTGACTGCTAGAAGGGGATGAGGGCGTGGGCTGACTCGGCTGCTTTTCAACCACTTTATGCTGCTTGGAAGTGGTTCCCTGACTGGTACTGCCACCATCCACAGATAGAAGTACTCTTGTTGGGTGTTGCCTCTTCATATGATGCATCATGCCAAAATTAGATAGATGTCCCATTTGCTTGCCTCTGCTAATAGCCCTGCTACAAGAATTACACTGAGCAAAACACGGGTCATCCGTCACTTTAAAGAGGCTCCAGATCGCAGATGTATTTCGTGATCCTCCCTTCTCTATAGCCTTGGGGGTGGATGCTGGCACTGGAGCTGAAGTAGTGGGTGCAGCCTGAGAAGCAATGCCAGAGGCCTCAGTCACTCTCTGTGCCTGTGCTGACTGCTCTTCCTCCTTCAGTTTCATCTCTCCCCTGCTGTACTTAAGTGGAGGATTAGACAGGCTAACTGATCCTCCTAAAACTTCATCAGCTATTACTTCTTCCGTTTATGATGAGAATCCCACACAAGATGATTGCTCATCTGAATCAGAAGCAAACAGTGCCTGTGCTACATTGTCAATGTTTAGTCGAGACTTCTGTCCCACTGCTGCTTTTGGGTGTCGACATTTTGTCTGGCATGACTCAGCCTCCCCTTCCCTCACCTCCAAAACTACAGGGTCAGAAACAGGTGGTGGTGATGCATCATTTTAAATTTCATTTTTTTCCGGTTGGAACTGCCTGCCCCTCCAAAGAGTTCAAATTGCAACAGTTACCTTTTTAACTTTAATGGGGGACTGGCACTAGTGCCTTTTGAAGTGCCTCCTCTGCCAGTCCCAATCACTCGACCACATCTAGTTTTCCCTGACATTATGGATTTAATGTCACTGCCTAGTGCCTACTGGATGCCCACTGTCACAGTGCCTTGCTATGCACTAATGTAATGTGTGTGGTGTGCACACACACACACAGCTTGCTTGTAAGCACAAGAGAGGCAGACTGGGGATTTCACTGCACAGACTGTCCCAATAATCATGTGTGGTCTGCTAAACTACCCACTGCCCACTGTCACAGTGCCTTGCTATGCACTAATGTAATGTGTGTGGTGTGTACAAGCACACAGCTTGCTCTTAAGCACAAAAGAGGCAGATTGGGGATTTCACTGCACAGACTGACCCAATAATAAAGTTCAGTCTGCTAAACTACCCACTGCCTACTATCACAGTGCCTTGCCTAGCCCAGAGGGTGAATTAAACAAAATGGCACTGGTAGCATCTTCTCTCCCTGGCACAGAGAGACCATCTCTGATCGCCTAAATAAACTGCTTAAAAAACAAACAGGGCTATTTTGCACTGCAGCAAAATAAAGAAATATCTTTTTCTCTTAAGTAACTAGCCTAGCTAGCAATTGAATAGAGATTTCTGAAATCAGACTAGCTCTGAGTGCAGCCACCTTCCGCAGTGACCACCTCCCCAGACCACCCTTGCAAAGAAAGTGCGTGGCACGCCGCGTGCTTAACTATATATAATGCTGGGTCATCAGGAAAATCGTCACCGAGCACTGAATGACAGCGTGATTGGATACATTCAGTGCATTTCACAAAATGCTAGTGCTGATATGTTGCATTCCGGTATTCGTGCCAACCTGTCTGACCCACTCTGACAGGGCTGTGAGGTCACTGGTGACTCACAGGAAAGGGCTGGTTTTTGGCTCTGGATACACCCAAATGGTGTCCTCCGATTGCAAATGGCGTCGAAGAAAAGTGTGCGCTGCCAAACGTATGAAACGGATGATATGTTATATTCATGGGGAGTCGAGATACGTTTCGCTTCCCCACGAATACAGGGGCGGATTTTCAGAGCCCTGCTCGCCTAAATCCGCCCAAAACCGGGCGGATTTAGGCGAGCAGGGCCCTGCGCGCCGGTGAGCCTATTTTACATAGGCTCACCGGCGCGCGCAAAGCCCCGGGACTCGCGTAAGTCCTGGGGTTCTCCGAGGGGGGCGTGTCGGGGGCGGGCCCGGTCGTCGCGGCGTTTAGGGGGCGTGTAGGCAGCGTTTTGGGGGCGGGTACGGGAGCGTGGCTATGGCCCGGGGCGGTCTGGGGGCATGGCTGCGCCCTCCGTACCCGCCCCCAGGTCGCGTCCCGGCGCGCAACAGGCCCACTGGCGCGCGGGGATTTACTTCTCCCTCCGGGAGGCGTAAATCCCCGGAGAAAGGTAAGGGGGGGGTGTAGACAGGGCCGGGCGGGTGGGTTAGGTAGAGGAAGGGAGGGGAAGGTGAGGGGAGGGCGTTAGAGGATTCCCTCCAAGGCTGCTCTGATTTCGGAGCGGCCTTGGAGGGAATGGGGGTAGGCTGCGCGGCTCGGCGTGCGCCGGCTATACAGAATTCATAGCCTTGCGCGCGCTGATCCAGGATTTTAGTGGATACGCGCAGCTCCGCGTGTATCTACTAAAATCCAGCGTACTTTTGTTGGCGCCTGGAGCGCCAACAAAAGTACGCTGTGATTAAATTTCCATGTGAAAAATTCTATGTGGGCAAAACTATGCGTCAGTTGAAAGCTAAGATTATAGAACATCAATCAAGTTTGACAACTAACCATGTCAATGCACCTCTGGTTCCACACTGCCTTGAAAAAGACCATAAATTTGATGAGCTCAAGGTTTGTGTAATAGAACAGATTTTACCACACTGGCGAGGTGGTGATCTTAATAAAAAATTATTATAAGCTGAACAAAAATGGATACATCGGCTCGATACAATACACCCTCAAGGTTTGAATACAGGGTTAGAATTTAATGTTTTCCTATTATAATCTAGTTTTACATACATTTTTTGCCATAACTTATTTCTAAACATTTTTTTTTGCTTTGATGTCAATCATGTATCCACAGAGAATGATGTCATCACATTGTGTTTTCCTGATTGGACAGCCCCACTTTTTAAACTGACATCTCATACACAGATGGTCTCTGTTCCTCGTTTTGAAGGTTTTTGAGACACGTCTGTCCCGATGAAAGGTTTGACCATTGCCAACTAAAGATAAGTAATATAATATATTGGTTTAGATAAAATTACAATTTAACCTTTTTCACATAGGATTAAGAACAGAGTTCAACTCGGTGATATAGTCATCTTGAGAAATATTGGATATTGACAGCTCCTGGCAAAGCATTTACCCATGAAACATCACCCATTGTCGAGATTGAGTTGAGAGCTCAAGTGTTTTTGAGCCTGAACAAAGATTGCATTTTTGATATAAGATACAAGTTTGTATCACCATTGATACATTTTTTATACTATTGAGATTTCTTTACTTGACTGAAAATGATTGAAAAGTCCAGACAGCCTCTTCTGAAAATTTAATGAAGCACGTTTTCAAGCTTGCTGATGTGGCACAAGAAAACCTATAATTATTATTAAATATTAAAAAAAATTGACATAAATATATTATTATAAATTTCTTTACATTTTTTTTCCAAAGTATTGATTGGCTTTTGAGTAATAGGTTTTTATGATTTCCTTTTTTTTGACGTATTCTTACAGTACCATTCTATCTTATCTATGGTGCTATGCTGCTGATGTGGGGTTGGGAGATGTAAGCCTTCCTTCTCATTGGGGGAAGAGACCATGTTGTCAGATTTGGAGACTAAATTCTTCTTTGCTATGGCTTTCCTACTGGAGCTGGAGAATAATGAGGACTTCTACTCTGGATCTGAAGATTTGCAGAGGAGTTTAGAGGATATAGGAAGAGAAGAAACTTTAGAAGAGAGTAAGTTCCCCATGGTAGGACAGCACAGCTCTTTTATGGCCTGTATTTTCCAAAAATATTGTATTTCTTAATTTTTCAAGCCCTGTGGATTTTACATATGGCAAAAGAACAGAAGGAGGACGTGTTTGTCTCCACTGAAGACCCTATTATGGTCAGTGTCAGAAATCCCACTAAAGCCTTTCCCCTGCATAAAGAAATAAATAGATTTTGAAGCAAATTTTAAATGGGGACACTCGTTATCTAAGTTATTGCCCTGATAGCTCCGAAAATGGCGACATTTCTTAAGGTGTGTTCAGTCTCCAAAGGAACTATCATTTCAGTGGAATGAGGCACAGGATAGGAAGATTGAGTCAGTTCTGAAACATGCCTTTGAGGCTGCTAGTATGGCCCTTCAGTTTGTGGCTTGTAGCTGTATTAGCTAGATTGGGCTTGTGTTTGTCTCATGCTTGCAGAAATAAGGCTCTGGTTTCAGTAGTGAACATTTGGATAATGTTTCTCACTTGGAGCTCAGGGCTGCATATCTGACTGATGCTTCCTTTGATTCTGTCAGGGCGATGGCAGTCAAAGAAAGGAAATTAGAAGATAAGATTACATTTTTCCTTTTTCAAAATCAATCTGCCTTGCCTGAGTTTTTTCCAGAATTTATATGTCAGTAGCAAGAAGACAGAAAGCATTTTAGAGGTCTTGCTGACACTCTACCTAGCTACTATATCTGTGATGCTATATCTTGAGGTTCTTTCTGCCACACTTTCTTGCTACCATCCATGTCCCTATTATACTTTCTGTCACTCTGCCTTGGTGCTACACTCCTTCTATAACACCTCAGGGGTGGAGGTGGGGGTGGGGGCATTGCTGTCACTCTGCCTTGCTGCAAAACCACTAATGTACTACTTTGGAGATTTTTATTCTTCTGTCTTATTCAATCCACAAAAATAGATAAGGATAAATCTGTTCTAGTACAATGCTTCCATTTTGTTTTACTTATAATATTAAAATATCACATGGAGAAGACTATATTTTCAAAGGGCACTCAGTGATGTTCTAAAGTCCAAACATTTAGCAAGACTTATATGTTGTCTTTTCATAACAATTCAGCATGATTTAGCAAAATATGTAATATCCTAGCATTTTATTTCAGCTTGACCAATCTCAGTCTCATCTCTGCATTTTATTCCAGCAACATATGTCTTAGTTCTTGATTAGTCAACAAGTCGGCATGACCTAAGTTCCAATTAAAGTTATCTAGAAGCACAGCACATTTTGTTACTACTAAGAAAGGATCATATGTCTTTTTTTAATTAGGAGACCATAACTTTTGCTCCTACTTTTGCTCTGGAAAACATAGTAAAAATCAGTCTGATGAGTATAACTTTAAAGAACTGCTATCATAAACGCGACTACTATAGCCAAAAGATAAAAACTTCCACGAATCAACCCAACGCCCTCTACAACATTGTAAGAAACCTCATTAATGAGAACAATATCAACTCCCCCACCTCCAAAACAAACAACCTAAGCCAAGACCTCGCCATTTTCTTCAAGAATAAAATAAACAAAATAGTGACCACCATCAACAATACCTCAGTTACCAAAGACAACATGGACACCCCAAATATCCCACCATGGGCGAACTTCGAACCAATCTCAATCATCGAAACCGAAAAAATGCTAAAGAAAATAAACCCAGCTCGCCACAATCTTGATGTAATACCTACCCGTGATTTAAAAGAAATATCACACATCATTGCTCCCACATTAGCAGCTATCATAAATAAATCACTTGAAGAAGGTGAACTTCCAACTAAATTAAAAATCGCGAATATCACACCTATACTGAAAAAAAAGAATCTCAATCCAGATGATCTGAATAACTATCGCCCCATCTCAAACCTCCCCTTACTAGCAAAGATGACTGAGAAAGCAGCACTGTCACAACTCAATGAACACCTGGAAAACAACAAAATCCTACACCCATCACAACACGGGTTCAGAAAAAATCGCAGCACAGAAACCCTTCTACTCAATATCTCAAACAAAATAATAAGAGGCTTTGACAATAATCAAAGCTACATTCTAATACTACTCGACCTCTCTGCGGCCTTCGACACCGTAGACCACAAAAGCCTGATATCAAGACTTGCGAACATAGGTCTTACTGGCAATACCCTTGCCTGGTTCACTTCTTTCCTAGAAAACAGGTTCTTCAAAGTCACTTTTAACAACAACTCTTCTGACCCCCTCCCCCTCGAAACAGGTGTTCCACAAGGATCAGCCCTCTCAGCAACCCTCTTTAATATTTACTTACTCCCCCTCTGCCAACTCATTGCTAGCCTAGGCATATCATTCTATATGTACGCTGACGATATTCAGCTCCTCATTCCCATTACAACTACGGTCGAAGATGCACTGCGACTAACAGCAAACCACCTTATCGCAATTCGAAACATGCTGAACCAGCTAAAACTCTGCCTCAACATGGACAAAACAGAATGCATACTCTTCGATAGAAACACAGACCAAATGACCACATTACCCTCCTTTCAAATTGGCACCTCTAGCATTCAACTGAAGAACAATACAAAGGACCTTGGAATATGGTTTGACTCCGAACTAAACTTCAAAAAAAACATTGCAATGAAAACAAAAGACGGTTTCCACAAACTCCACATACTTAAACACCTCAAGCCTCTACTCCACCAACAAGACTTCAGAACCGTCCTGCAATCTCTCATCTTTACCAGCCTCGACTACTGTAACGCATTACTAATTGGTCTATCCAAATCTACCCTAAAACCACTACAACTATTACAGAACGCCGCTGCCAGAGTTCTAACCGGCAAAAAAAAATCAGACCACATAACCCCTGTACTGAAGAGCCTTCACTGGCTACCTGTCGAACAAAGAATAAAGTTCAAAACACTAACAATCATACACAACGCGATCCACAGAACAGATAACACCATCCTTGATAACATGCTCCAAACTCACAAACCACAACGCACGACTAGAACGTCAAGCAAACTGCTCCTAACCATACCCTCTATTCCATTGGCCAAAAACTCCAACACTAGGAACAGAGCCCTCTCCATTGCGGGTCCAAAAGCATGGAATTCCCTACCTGTCTATCTAAGTTCACTCAGAGACATAAAATCCTTCAAAAAAGAACTCAAAACATGGATTTTCAGTCAGTCTTTCACAGATGACATTGGTTAAGCATACCTCACACACCCAAAATGACTCTCTGACATTACCCTGTCTTGTCATAGAATTAATGCATCAGCACTTTATTATAACCGGTTCAGGCAATATTTTACATAGTTAGATATATATTTACTATTATTATTATTTTCAACCTGATAAGCAATATTTAGACATAGTTAGACTTGTTAAACCTAAAATAATTACTTAATAGTCCCCGTAACATCTTGTTTACATGTTACCCATTTATATTGTTCATTGTTTGTTTTTAATTGGATTCTCTTTCATATTGTTAGTTATATGTATCAAACTCGTTGTATGTATCAAGTTGTTATTCTGTAAACCGGAGTGAAGGCATTTTTTGCTATACTTCGGTATAAAAAAGACTTTAAATAAATAAATAAATAAATACATAAACTAAATATGTCAGAGAGGTACAATAAAACTTTTAACTTCCTCACTATCTTGGAGGTCTTGTTGTCAATGGGGGTCTTGCTGTCACTCTGCCTTGCTGTAATACACCTTTTGGGAGTCTTACTGACACTGTGTCTTGCAGCCATACCCATGAAGTACCACCTTGGGGGTCTTTCTGCCACTTTGCCTTACTGCCATACAACTAATGTATCAATTCTGGGTCTTGCAATTACTCAACCTTTCTGCTATATTCCTGATGCTACACTTTTGGAGTCTTGTGCATAATGTACCTTACTGCCATATGTCTGATATACCACTTTGAGGGTCTTTTTATTACTCTGCCTTGCTGCCATACCACTAATGCTACACCTTAGGGGGTCTTGCTGACACTATGCCTAGCTACCTTGTTGCTGACACTATAGCTTAAGAGTTTTGATGCCTCTTTGTTATTTGTTGCATGGATCCCTGCCTAGTTCTGTTACCAAACTTCTTTATTGGTTATAGTGGGGTGTTTTATATCCCCCAAAAATGTAAAAAACAAAATAAGAAAAAATACAAGTTTCTCTTCCCACCCTACTATTTTGTTGCCTTACTCTTTTGTTGTATACCTCTAAGATCTCAGCCTAGTTCTCTGATCCTGCTTCTTTCTTCTTTATACTGGAGTGTTTTGTCCACAAAATGAAATGTAAAAAAAAGAAAAAAAATAATATACAAGTTTCTCCCTCCCCCATACCACATCTTTCCTGGCTCTAAGCCATTCTAGATATGTCTGCTACTATTACTATCCTTACCAGCGTGCTCCTAAATCTCTCATGGTACCTTGGACAATACCTGCCTTTAAGGGTTCTATTTTGCTGCTTTGTTGTGCCTTGGGAAATTAATACCAATGTTGGTGCTGTTCCTTTGGGGCCTTCCCTGATATGGGTCATTCATACAATTTGGGGTAGATTTTCAAAAACCGCGAATAGGCGTACTTTTGTTGGCGCTCCAGGCGCAAACAAAAGTACGCTGGATTTCAGTAGATACGCGCGTAGCCGCGTGTATCCGCTGAAATCCGGGATCGGCGCGCGCAAGGCTATCGATTTCGTATAGCCGGCGCGCGCCGAGCCGCACAGCCTACCCCGTTCCCTCCAAGGCCACTCCGAAATCGGAGCGGCCTCGGAGGGAACTTTCTTTTGCCCTCCCCTCACCTTCCCCTCCCTTCCCCTACCTAACCCACTCGCCCGGCCCTGTCTAAACCCCCCCCCTTACCTTTGTTGGGGGATTTACGCCTCCCGGAGGGAGAAGTAAATCCCTGCGCGCCAGCGGGCCGCTAGCGCGCCAGGACGCAATCTGGGGGCGGGTCCGGAGGGCGCGGCCACGCCCCCGGGCCGTAGCCACGCCCCCGGGCCCGCCCCCGACACGCCCCCTCCGAAAACCCCGGGACATACGCGAGTCCCGGGGCTCTGCGCGCGCCGGTAGGCCTATGTAAAATAGGCTTACCGGCGCGCAGGGCCCTGCTCGCCTAAATCCGCCCGGATTTGGGCGGATTTAGGCGAGCAGGGCTCTTAAAATCCACCCCTTTGTGTTTGTTCCCTTTGCCTAAGAGGTTTTGGCACCTTGTTGCTCTTTGCAATACTCCTCTGTCTTGGAAGTTTTGATGTCTTTTTATTGTTTGTGATATCTCACCTATATTCTATGTTTTAAGGATTTTGATGCCTCTGTGCTTTATGATTCCTTACACTGTATGACTTGAAGGGTTTGGATGCCATTCTATCCTTCTGTCTCACTCTGTATGCTATTGTTTTGTTTTTTAATCTGCACCTAATTTTAATTTCAGAGGCAGATTGTATTGAGCACCATTGTGATCTTTGTTTGCATATTATCTAACTTACAGTTTTTGTGTGTGCCCAAGAAATCAACACACTTATGTGAGAGTTGTTGGGTGTAGTATTGTACTGTACAGATGTGTACACTCTATGGGCTAGCCAGTCAATAGATAGTAGGGATGTGAATCGTTTTTCAACGATTAAAATTATCGTCCGATAATGTTTATATCGTCTTAAATCGTTATAGAACACGATACAATAGAAATTCTAACGATTTATCGTTAAAAATCGTTAAATCGTGTTAGTGCGCACTAACTCGAGTTAGTGCGCACTAACTCCCCGTTAGTGCGCACTAACTCGATTTAGTGCGCACTAACTGAAAATGATACAAATAAACACTTTCCAGGTCACTGAAGGTCAGTTAGGAATGAATATGTGTTCCTATTGGCTGGCTGCCCTCTTATCTATTGATGTTACCAAGGTTACCACTGAGGTGATGGTTGGGGGGATGGGAAATGGAACTGGAAACTAACGAACACCAACAGAAAATGAAACAAAGTGTTCACACTTCCCAGGTCAGTAAAGGTCACTTAGGAATGAATATGTATGTATGTATTCCTATTGGCTGGCTGTGCTCTTATCTATTGATGTTACCAATATGGTTGGGGGGATGTGAAATGGAAACAGTTGGAAGCTTGACAAAAAAAGTAATGTAATGATCAGCACTCACGTGACTAGAACTTGTTTGTTTATTATTTTTGTTAGCAGGCACCTGAAATGCTAGTGCATGTTGAATTTGCCAATCACTGTGCATTTTAGAAAGGTGGTCCTGGCTGGAACTGTACACAGTTCAAATATATGTAATTGATTGTTGGTAAGTGTATTTTTTAAGTAGCCACACTGGCACCAGTATGTTTACTTTTCCTCCTACTTAACTCACTAGCTCAGCTTTGTAAGAAGGGCTTCTCTGCTTGTGTGTTTTTGTTTGGTGTGAGGAGAGCAGAAACATCAGATCTTTATTCAATCTACTACAGTCATCTCTTACAGTGCCCTATCCCTATTAATACCAGGAGTGTTGTGATCTTCCTGCACACAGTGCCCTAACCCTGATACCAGTCTGAGACAGCTCCCTCCCTGCATTACTAGTGAGAGGCTGGCTTCGCAGACAGGGGGGAGCTGCCTGACCCTCACTCCTGACTTCCCCCATGTCCCAGCTAGTGAATGGTGTGTGGGTGAGGGGGGGGGGAGGATGGTGAAGTCTGAGACAGCTCCCTCCCTGCATTACTAGTGAGAGGCTGGCTTCACAGACAGGGGGGAGCTGCCTGACCCTCACTCCTGACTTCCCCCATGTCCCAGCTAGTGAATGGTGTGTGGGTGAGGGGGGGGGGGAGGATGGTGAAGTCTGAGACAGCTCCCTCCCTGCATTACTAGTGAGAGGCTGGCTTCACAGACAGGGGGGAGCTGCCTGACCCTCACTCCTGACTTCCCCCATGTCCCAGCTAGTGAATGGTGTGTGGGTGAGGGGGGGGGGGGGGAGGATGGTGAAGTCTGAGACAGCTCCCTCCCTGCATTACTAGTGAGAGGCTGGCTTCGCAGACAGGGGGGAGCTGCCTGACCCTCACTCCTGACTTCCCCCATGTCCCAGCTAGTGAATGGTGTGTGGGTGAGGGGGGGGGGGGGGAGGATGGTGAAGTCTGAGACAGCTCCCTCCCTGCATTACTAGTGAGAGGCTGGCTTCACAGACAGGGGGGAGCTGCCTGACCCTCACTCCTGACTTCCCCCATGTCCCAGCTAGTGAATGGTGTGTGGGTGAGGGGGGGGGGGGGAGGATGGTGAAGTCTGAGACAGCTCCCTCCCTGCATTACTAGTGAGAGGCTGGCTTCACAGACAGGGGGGAGCTGCCTGACCCTCACTCCTGACTTCCCCCATGTCCCAGCTAGTGAATGGTGTGTGGGTGAGGGGGGGGGGGGGAGGATGGTGAAGTCTGAGACAGCTCCCTCCCTGCATTACTAGTGAGAGGCTGGCTTCACAGACAGGGGGGAGCTGCCTGACCCTCACTCCTGACTTCCCCCATGTCCCAGCTAGTGAATGGTGTGTGGGTGAGGGGGGGGGGAGGATGGTGAAGTCTGAGACAGCTCCCTCCCTGCATTACTAGTGAGAGGCTGGCTTCACAGACGGGGGGAGCTGCCTGACCCTCACTCCTGACTTCCCCCATGTCCCAGCTAGTGAATGGTGTGTGGGTGAGGGGGGGGGAGGATGGTGAAGTCTGAGACAGCTCCCTCCCTGCATTACTAGTGAGAGGCTGGCTTCACAGACAGGGGGGAGCTGCCTGACCCTCACTCCTGACTTCCCCCATGTCCCAGCTAGTGAATGGTGTGTGGGTGAGGGGGGGGGGGGGGAGGATGGTGAAGTCTGAGACAGCTCCCTCCCTGCATTACTAGTGAGAGGCTGGCTTCACAGACAGGGGGGAGCTGCCTGACCCTCACTCCTGACTTCCCCCATGTCCCAGCTAGTGAATGGTGTGTGGGTAAGGGGGGGGGGGGGGGAGGATGGTGAAGTCTGAGACAGCTCCCTCCCTGCATTACTAGTGAGAGGCTGGCTTCACAGACAGGGGGGAGCTGCCTGACCCTCACTCCTCCGGGGTATTGTGATCTTCCTGCACACAGTGCCCTATCCCTGATACCAGGGGTGTTGTGATCTTCCTGCATGCAGTGCCCTATCCCTATTAATACCAGGAGTGTTGTGATCTTCCTGCATGCAGTGCCCTATCCCTATTAATACCAGGAGTGTTGTGATCTTCCTGCATGCAGTGCCCTATCCCTGATACCGGGATGTGTGCAAGAAGATCACAACACCCCCGGTATCAGGAATAGGGCACTGTGTGCAGGAAGATCACAACACCCCCAGTATCAGGAATAGGGCACTGTGTGCAGGAAGATCACAACACCCCTGGTATTAGGGATAGGGCACTGTGTGCAGGAAGATCACAACACTCCTGGTATTAATAGGGATAGGGCATTGTGTGCAGGAAGATCACAATACCCCTGGTATCAGGGTTAGGGCACAAGTTCTAGTCACATTGACTGATCACATTACTTGTTTTGTCAAGCTACCAACTGTTTCCATTTTCCATCCCCCATATACTGTCAGTAGGAAACTTGGTAACATGAATAAATAAGAGGGCAGCCAATAGGAATACATATTCATTCCTAAACTGACCTTAACTGACCTGAAAAGTGTCAAATTGTATCATTTTCAGTTAGTGCGCACTAACTCCCAGTTAGTGCGCACTAACTCCCGTTAGTGCGCACTAACTCGAGTTAGTGCGCACTAATCGGAAAAAACGATTTTTAACAATTTTTTAACTAAAAAATCGTGCCTAAGACGATTTTCTTGCCCTGCCACACGATTTCTATCGTTAAGACGATATGGAAAACGATTCACATCCCTAATAGATAGTGTATGCCATCATAAAGCATTTAAACTATGCTTGCTAAGTAGTGCCAATATTATTGATTCTTCTACTACTGCCGCTACAAGTTACACTTAGTACCTTTTGGGTAGCTCTGCCTCTACGCCAACTGAATTTTATGTTATTTTTAAAATACCTTCCCTTATGGCATTTGCCAGCTTTTGTTATTTTCCTGGCAATCTAATGCCTTGCACACTTATTACACCACTCATGGACCTATGGGCCCAATGTGTCACTCCTGGTATCAAATAGCTCATCTTGGTGCCTTTGGCTTTAGATGCAATTCTTTTTCTTCCTGCTGCCACTCTTCCTGCTACATTGCTTTGCACCAATTGTTTATATTTTTTATCTCCAATACTACCACTGCTGTTGCTGCTTTCCCAGTCCACTCTTGGTACCTTTGGGTTGTTCCTATTCTGATTCAGCTATTTTCAAGGTTCTTTCAAAATTATCTTACCTTATGGTACTTGCTAACTCTTGGTCTTTCCCTGGAAAGCCAATGTTTACATAAAAACATTGGATCAGACCAAGGGTCCATTATCCCATTATCCTGTTTCCAACAGTTGCCAGTCCAAGTCACAAGTACCTTGCAAGTACCCAAACATTAAATAGATCCCAAAGTACTAATGGTGGTAACAAGCATTGAATACCCCTTATTGATTAATGGCAGTTTCTAAACTTCTCCTCCAGGAACTTATGCAAAACATTTTTAAACCCAGCTATACCAGCTTCCTTAACCACATCCTCTGACAATGAATTCCAGAGATAAGTGTTTGTTGAATGAAAAATATTCACTTCAGTTCATTTTAAATGTGCTACTAGCTATTTCATGGAGTGCCCCCTAGTCTTTCTATTATATGAAATAGTAAATAGCCAATTCAAATTTACCTGTTGAAGTCTTTTCATGATTTGTAGTCTCATATCCCCCCTCATCCATCTTGTCTTCAAGTTGAACAGCCCTAATCTCTTTAGCATTTCCTTATAGAGGAGCCATTACATGCCCTTTACCATTTTGGTCATCCTTCTCTGAAATTTCTCTAGTGTAACTACATCTTTTTTGAGATGTGGCAACCAGAATTGCACACAGTATTCAAGGTAGGGGGTGCATTCGGTCCCTACGTATTGGCAATCCGCAACGGACGTGCCAATATTCGTTGTATTCGTGGGGAAGCGAAACGTATCGTGATTCCCCACGAATACAACGAATTTTCCCCGAATTATTCGGCCGCCAATTTAAACAACCCACCCACCCTCCTGATCCCCCCAAGACTTACCAAAACTCCCTGGTGGTCCAGCGGGGGGGTCCGGGATCCATCCCCTGCACTCTCACACCCTCGCTATGTATTAAAATAGTGCCGGTAGCCCCTGTGACATAGTAAGGGCAAGGCTATCAGCGCCATTTTGATTCCTGGCACCCGATGGCACGAGTGCAGGAGATCACTCCCGGACCCCCGCTGGACCCCCAGGGACTTCTCGCCAGCTTGGGGGGCCTCCTGACCCCCACAAGCCTTGTCAAAAGTCCAGCAGGGGTCCGGGAGCGACCTCCTGCACTCGGGCCTTATTGCCAGTATTCAAAATGGCGCCGGCGCTACCTTCACCCTCACAATGTCACAGTGACCGACGGTCGGCCTCTGTGACATAGTGAAGGCGAAGGCTAGCGCCGGTGCCATTTTGAGTATTGGCAGCCACTAGCCTTTGCCCTCACTATGTCACAGGGGCCGACCGTCGGCCCCTGTGACATAGGGAGGGCAAAGGTAGTGCCAGCGCCATTTTGAATACTGGCAATACGGCCCGAGTGCAGGAGGTCATTCCCGGACCCCTGCTGGACTTTTGGCAAGGCTTGTGGGGGTCAGGAGGCCCCCCCAAGCTGGCCAAAGGTCCCGGGGGGTCCAGCGGGGGTCCGGGAGCGATCTCCTGCACTCATGCCATCGGGCCGGACCCAAGCCCGCTGCCCCGCCCCAAGAACGCCCCCAATGACGCGCCGGCCATGACATGCCCCCAACATGCCCCCCCAGGAAATCTCCGGGACTTATGCACGTCCCGGGGCTTGCACGTGCCGCCGAGCCTATGCAAGATAGGCTCGGCGTGCACAGGGGGTGGAAGGGGCAGCTTTTTGGGGGTTACGCAAGAATCTTACGCGCGTAACCCTTTGAAAATCTGCCCCTAAAGAAATATTTTAGTCTGCAGGCTAAAAATGTTGACTCAATGATAATATAATATTTTTTTTATCATGAACTTTAATGAATCAAACTCATAGAGCCCAAATTTTGAACCTATCCATGGTATGGCAATTGCACATGTAGGTCAATACACATAGATGATAGAATTAGTGATATAATTTTATGAATATACCCCATATTTGTTTTCCAACAGTACACACGCATGTTTCAGTATGTGCATATTTTTCCAATGAAAAACAATTTATACTTTATCTACCCTTATATAAACATGCATGTGCAAACAAATTGTGGCACTGTGAGAATTAAACATGGTTGCGTATATTTTTAAAACAGGCATAAGTACTTTGAATCCACTAGTTCAGAAAGTTTATTTCCATTTCATCCAGACCCTAGCACTTTGTCTTGAATGCCTCTCCAATTTCACTTGACACAAATCAAATAGCAGATAGCAGGGATAAAAGTATACAAGTAAGTTCAGTAATAATGTATATGCATATCTTTTACAAAAAATAGCAACTACTGCATGAACTTCTAAACTTTGATCTGGAATGCTCCTAGAATGCCCCTTTTATCCCCAATAAAATGTGTACACAAAAAGGAAAATATGTTCATACCCAACATTTATCAAATAGCACACTCATGCATCCTTACTACTTATGTGCATATTATGTTATTTTTATGTGTGGAACCCATTGAAAAATTAACTTCATAGTTTGTAGAATGCTGTACGATGAGGCAATGCAACAATCTTCCTATGCCTGAGGACCAAGCCAGGGAAGCAGAGAAATCATGAACCTACAAAAAACATCCAGCTGCTTTTCTGCTAGATTAAGTCAATACAAATCTTTTGTTATTATAATCCTGCCATCTGTTATCATAGGCATAATACCATCGCCTCAGTGAGTGACTTAATTTCTCCATGTTTTTAATGGGGGTCCAGTTTGTCTCACCAGATGTTGATTAATGGCATTTCTGGCTTCTATCTAAACCATTAATTTATTTTTTACTAACATCTTTGTGTATGTTATCAAGTATTTCTTCAGACTTTGAGTCTGAGTCATTTTCTCATATGGTAACAATGCATATTTTCATACTGACAGAAAATAATTTTTTCAGTGTATTCTTTCTTTAAAATTCTTGGGTCAGAAAGCAGTTATTTTGCATAAATTCTATAAAATATGAAGAAGTACATATATCACAATTTCACCATTTGTTATGTTTAAGTCCCATCAACTTATTCTAATGGGACAAGACTCTAAAAATCTCATTATTTGTTCTTATTGAAATTTCTTCCTTGAGGGTAAAGCAGTGTAGATTGTTATAATTCATCTAGCAGTCATCTACTGAGTGATCAAAACTACCGTATGTCTTCTATTTTCTTTAATAGTTTTTATATTATAGTACTAGATTAGGAACTGAATATTTTATTGCTTATGTTGGTTATATTAAGTACAAATCCAGTTATATTACACTTCTGGTTTGTAAAATGCTACAAAATTATGCATTTGTTCCAGACTAATTTCAGTACTAGTTAAATAAAAGAGCTAACTTATTTTAAATTTCTCATCTTATTTGAATAACATCACAAAGCTAGTTAAAAAGTTTTATGAAAACTATATCACGAAGGGGTAATTTTCAAAGCCAATCAAACACATTATAAACTGGTTTGGTGTGGGAAAATGGCAGTTCTAAAAATTGACCAGGGCTCTGGTCATGTGAAAGTGTGCACATAACCTGGTTTTGCATGTACTTTGACATGCACTTAGGAGCGGCATTGCAGGGGTAAAGTTGGGATGCAGTCAGCACTTTCATGCATGATTTTTGATTTTAAAAAGTATGTATGCAAGTGTACACATGCTGAGGGTAATTTTAAAAAGTATTTGCGTGCATAAAAGTAGCACATGGGGTAGATTTTAAAAGGATGCGCACGCGCTTCCAGGCGCACACACATGGACATGATGATTTTATAACATGTGCACACTAGCACGCGCATGTTATAATATCCGTGGGCTGCACCCACATGCGCATGTGGATTTTATAATTCGCATGCACATGTGCGAGCAGCACGCAGAGGGGGGCCTGATTTTGGCCTTCTCCCATTCCCTCCCAGTCTGCTCCAATTTAGAAACAGACTAAGAGGGAACTTCCGTATCCCCCTACCTAAACCCCCTCCCTCTTCCTCTCTCCTCCCCACCCTTTAAACCCTACGTTTTGGGTTTTTTCTTTGTTTTTCAATTTACTTCAGCTGAAGTAATTTACGCACGCAAGCTGACTGCCAGCGTGCGCTTCCCCGCCCAGAACACCCCCCCTCCCCCCAGCCCAGCCCCTTTTCAGGGCCCGGAAACTATGCATGTATTGTCAATTACATGCATGGCCAGGCCTTTTTGAAAATGCGTGCAGCATGTGCAGGGCCCGGCCATGCATGTAAGTGACAATGTTTGCATGCGTGGCCGATTTAAAATTTGGCCGATATTGTAGCAATTTTCAAAAGCCCATTTATGTGCATAAACCCTATTGACAATTAAATAGTACATATCATAGCATTTTTCAAAAGCCCACTTATTCTAGTAAAGTGTATGTATGATTGTAATACCCACTTTTAAGCACATGAATCATTTTCACAATTATCCCTGAAAGCTAAACCCACTAAAGACAGGTAACCTTACATGAGTATATTTTCAAAGCAAACTTATGCAGAAAGACTTCATTTACAATGTGTAAAGTCACTATACATATACAACCTCTATGTGAGCTGACTGAAAATTATCCTCCCTGTGTATAGTACATTCACTTATTGTTAAAATATACAGTGCATTTTTTAAATAATTGTAAATTTTGAATGTGGGATTTGTAAATATTTATAGAGATGAGTCAACCAAAATTTCTTGATTCACAAATCATAATTCACAAGCCATTTGAATAGTGGATCACAACATATTTAGTCAATTAGGGGCGGATTTTCAGAGCCCTGCTCGCGTAAATCCGCCCAAAACGGGCGGATTTACGCGAGCAGGGCCCTGCGCGCCGGGAAGCCTATTTTACATAGGCCTCCCGGCGCGCGCAGAGCCCCGGGACTCGCGTAAGTCCCGGGGTTCTCGGAGGGGGGCGTGTCGGGGGGCGGGCCCGGTCGTCGCGGCGTTCCGGGGGCGTGTCGGCAGCATTTTGGGGGCGGGTACGGGGGCGTGGCTACGGCCCGGGGGCGTGGCCGCGCCCTCCGTACCCGCCCCCAGGTCGCGGCCCGGTGTGCAGCAGGCCCGCTGGCGCGCGGGGATTTACGTCTCCCTCCGGGAGGCGTAAATCCCCCGACAAAGGTAAGGGGGGGGTGTAGACAGGGCCGGGTGGGTGGGTTAGGTAGGGGAAGGGAGGGTAAGGTGAGGGGAGGGCAAAGGAAAGTTCCCTCCGAGGCCGCTCCGATTTCGGAGCGGCCTTGGAGGGAACGGGGGGAGGCAGCGCGGCTCGGCGCGCGCAGGCTATACAAAATCGATAGCCTTGCGCGCGCCGATCCAGGATTTTAGTGGATACGCGTGGCTCCGCGCGTATCTACTAAAATCCAGCGCTTCTTTTAAAATCTACCCCTTAGGTTTTTTTTTTAATTTTTCAGCAAACATAATTCATGTATTGACGTTTTTGTATCAGAGACATAAGCTTAAGCTTGAGCAGAACATCTTACTGGCCCCATGAATGCTCTTCTTTCCTGGAAGGACTTTTATAGCTACACTTCAATTTTCTTCCCCTGAGGAGGAAGAAACTTGAGAACGTTTCTAGGGCAATATTTCATTTTTTTCTCCTGCCCCACTGCACAGTTTATAAAATAATAGAGTAAATCTCAATGCATTCACTAACACATGCATATGCTGTTCTACAGCTAGGTTTGAAATGAAGTTACCTTGTGCATAAGTAGCATGTATGTGTGTATATGATTATTTTATAAATCTTAGGAGTTCCTGATTATTAGCAGTATGGAGTAGGGATGGGCATTCAGGATAAATGAAATAAGAAATGAGATGAAATTTCCTATTTCATTTCATTCTCAAAATAAAACAATTGAAAATCCAATTAAATGTTGTTGGTTTTCAAGTTTGTTTTTATTTATTTATTTATTTATTTAAGGTTTTTATATACCGGCAATCATGAGCACATATCTTGCTGGTTTACATGGAAAGGGAGTGCATTAAATACAACAACTAGAACTGTGGTGATCGAAGGAGCAGTTACAAATAACAAGGGTAGCAGAACTTGGATAAGAAGGAAGAGATAGGAAAGAATAAACGGTTAAACGGTATACAAATAAATTAAATGCTATGTAAAAATGGCATGATTAATGGCTGAATATTTGAAGTCCTTGGTTTGTATCTATAACGTGATATTAGATTGTGTCTGGGAAAGCTTGCTTGAATAACCAAGTCTTAAGTCCTTTCCTAAAAGTTAAGAGGCAGGGTTCCAGTCTGAGATCTGTGGGAATGGAATTCCACAGAGAAGGGCCAGCAGTGGAGGTGGCACGATCTCTTAGAGTGATGTGTTTGGTCATTTTCGCAGGGGGAACTTTGAGGGCGCCTCGGTAGACATTTCTGGTAGGTCTTGTCGAGTTGTATGCTTGGAGGGGGATTTGTAGATCGAGGGAGATGCGTTGATGAATAGTTTTGAAGATGACACAAATGGCTTTGTACATGATACGGAAGTGGACGGGTAGCCAATGTAACTCTTTCAGAATGGGGGATATGTGGTCTCTCTTTCTTGCGCCTGTTAGTAATCGAGCTGCTGAGTTTTGAATCATCTGTAGTGGTTTGGAGTAGGAAGAGGGCAGACCTAGCAATAGGGAATTGCAGTAGTCTAATTTTGCAAAAATGACTGCTTGGATGATCGTTCTGAAGTCTTGGGCATGGAAAAGAGGTCTTATCCTCTTCAGAACCTGGAGTTTATAGAAGCAGTCTCTTCAGAACCTGGAGTTTATAGAAGCAGTCTTTGGTTGTTTTGTTGATATGGGCCTTGAAGTTTAGCCGGTTGTCTATTATCACTCCTAAGTCTCGAACTTGTGTGGTAGGTAGGTTGGTGGGAAGAGTAGTGTTGGAGATGTTGGTTTCCGGAGAAATGAGAAGGATTTCTGTCTTAGAAGAGTTTAAGATGAGGTGTAGGTTGTTTAGTAGTTGTTTGATTTTCAGGTGGCATGATTCCCAGTAGTCAAGAGTTTCAGAGTATGTATCTTTGATGGGGATGATGATTTGGATATCGTCTGCATAAAGGAAGTACTTTAGATTGAGGTTGGTGAGAAGTTGGCAGAGAGGAAGAAGATAGATATTAAATAGGGTCGGAGATAATGAAGAACCTTGAGGGACTCCTATGACAGAGTCAAATCTAGAGGATTCCTTGTTTTGGATTTTAACTTTGTAACCTCTGTTATTGAGAAACGTTTTGAACCAGGATAGGACGGTGCCGCTGATTCCTATAGACGAGAGTTGGTTTAGGAGGATGGCGTGGTTGACCGTGTCGAACGCTGCTGAGAGGTCTAACAGGATCAATAGGAATGAGTTTCCTTTGTCAAGGCCCATTAAGATATAATCTGTCAACGAGGAGAGGAGGGATTCTGTGCCTCGATTTTTTCTGAAGCCGTGTTGTGGGGTGAAGAGAAGATTGTTGTCTTCGATGAAATCTGAGAGTTGAGAGTTCACTAGTTTTTCCATGATCTTGGCGATGAATGGGAGGTTAGCTATGGGGCGGAAGTTGTTGGGTTCCTTCGGGTCAAGGTTAGGTTTCTTTAAGA
The DNA here is from genome assembly GCF_901001135.1 of Rhinatrema bivittatum. Classification (NCBI taxonomy): domain Eukaryota; kingdom Metazoa; phylum Chordata; class Amphibia; order Gymnophiona; family Rhinatrematidae; genus Rhinatrema; species Rhinatrema bivittatum. The sequence goes on along the minus strand of NC_042616.1, from coordinate 740,638,000 downwards.
GCGGTGAGATTGAGGCCATTTTGAGGTCATCAGGGCAGATTCCTTGGGCTAGAGAGCAGTTGATGATATTTGTCAAAGATGAGGCTATTGTGTCTGGAATAGATAGAAGTAATTTGGAGGGGATGTGGTCTGCAGGATGAGATGAAGGTTTCATTTTTCTCAGGATGGCTTGTATCTCAGTGGAGGCTACAGGTTCAAAGGTGTTTAAGCTGGCATTTTTGTGTGCAGGTTGTTGATATGTCTGGAGGGCTGCTGTGTCGGGAGGCAGTTGTGTTAGGAGATTGGAAATTTTATTTTGGAAAAACTGAGCGAGTTCTTCGGCTTTGGACTGAGCCATATTGCCGGGGATTTCTCGCGGTATGGTTTGAGTGAGGCTGGAGACATAGGTGAAGAGGGCTTTAGCGTCAAAGACCAGGTTGTGAATCTTGGATGCGTAAAAATCTTTTTTTGATTTTGAGGTGAGGGATTTGTACTGGTAAAGTGTGGATTTGTATGATGAGATGGTGGTGTCGCAAGGGGTTTTACGCCAGGTCGCTTCTTTTTTTCTTAAAGTTTGTTTAAGTTTTCTGAGTTCGTTGGTGAACCAAGGCTGTCTGTTGGCTGCATTGGTGTGAGATTTTTTTGTAATTGAAGGACAGAGCTTGTTGGCTATGTTTTCTGTTATGTTGTTCCATGAACGAATGGCAGCGTTAGGGTCGGATAAGTCTAATAGGGGGAGCTGGGAGACTAATTGGGTGTTGAGGTCTTCTGGAGAACATCGCTTTTTGTAATGGAATGAAGGTGAGGGGATGTTAGGGGTGTTGGTTTCTTCCAGTGCAAAAGAGGTGGAAATAAGAGTGTGGTCTGACCAAGGGACCTTTTTGTTCTTCAAGTTGTACGTGTTCGTAATCCCTTTGTTGAAGAAAACAAAACAAAAAAAAGTGATCCACTGGGCCTTGGCCCAGGCCTCAGGCTATATCCTTGTCTAAGGAATAACACAACAAATTTCATTTAATATCACCACTTGCCAGTGAGCAGACTATTGGTCAATGTTACAAAACCATAAATCATCAAAACAGTTGTGCGTCTCTTCACAATATGCTACCAAGGTTGCATTCGGACGATGATGGGCCAGTCTAGAGTAATGTTCATTCATACTAGACTTAATCATGTGTACCCTATATAGCCCTTTGTGAAGATATTCACCACTGTTTTAATTGTTTATGATTCTGTGTCATTGATCTATTGTTTGCTCACTGGCATGGGGGTGATCTTAATCAGAATTTGTTGGGTTTGAATAACAGTGGATTCCTTAGACAAGTGCTATTCCTTAGACAAGGTTATAGCCTCAAGCCTGGGACAAGGTCCGGTGGATCACTTTTTTGTGTTTTGTTTTCAAAACAAAATTGAAAACCTACAAAATTTAGATTTGTGTTTTTTTAAGCTGAATTGCTATGTGCATTTGGTTTGATGTCATGATACTGTCATCACTTTCTTGATTATTGCAGGCACTCCGTCCCTAGATGTAGTTACATCAATGTTGACTTTGAAAGAACATTCTTGATACATTTTCTTCTGACCTGATGAAAGTTAAGTTTGTCAAATGTTGTAGAGATCAACAGGAATACTCAAAGATCCTGATATACTGTTGGATGGGTGGCTGGATATCTGGTGGAATGAAAAAGTGAGTCACCTTTGATTCGAATGGGGAAGACTCCACTGGATGTTCAACGATCAAGATTGTTTGACCCATGAGAGACCATATTTACAAAATGTTTTTATAGGGTAATGCACCAGAGGAGAACAATGCACATTCTGCACTTGGACAGAACCCAGCGGCTTTCAACATCAGCAAGCCCATATGGAGTTCCCGCCGAGAGTGACACGCTCACAGACTTCCTGGAATCTTTGATCCTGAACTTATCATCATTTCCTCTGTCCTTTTTTCAATGACAGGTTCTGGAGAGTAGGCTTACTTTCATGCTGACCCCACAGTTTAATTCATTTGACTGCAAAACTAGTTTATTTCATTATGTTTGTACTATCAGGAACTAACATTTTTTTACACAGCAGATGTCTTCATCATACCCTTCCATCTTGAGTAAGCTGTCTACATGGATTCCTCCAGGTCTGAAGATGCAACTAGTAAAACTTTTCACCAACATCAGTGAACTGTCTACCGGTGCCTGCAGAATTGGTTCTGCATCTTGGATTGGATGGAATTCCAGGCTTTGTGAGATGCTCAGGGAGTATCCAATTTGGTCATAAACCCAGTTGACAAGGGTGGAAAGATTGTGCTGCTTAACCAATGTCAATATGAAAGAGAGATTTATCATAAATTGAGTGCTACCCATTTTTATCAGTTGTTGTTGCAAGACTCAACACCTGTCTTACAACAGGAGGTTCCTACTTTTTGACATTTGCTTGAGAGATCGATTTTTGACATCTAAGGAGGATTATTTTTTGTTAAAATTAGATTCAGTGGCACCTGTGTTTTATACACTGCAGAAGATCCATAAGAGGTTAGTTGATCTGTCTGGGCACTCAATAATTTCAGGCAGGGGTTCACTTCTTGAACCCCTGTCTCACTTTACTGACACTTTTTTGGCTCCATTTGTTCCTCAGATACCATCTTATGTTTGTGATTCTCAAGTCATGACTTTTTAATTGGAACTACTGACCTTACTTTAGTCAAGTTGGATGTTGAAGCCCTCTATTAGAACATCCCCCAAGGTGAAGTTATTTTAGTGGTCACCAATTTCTTTGAGCAATATATCTGACTTCACAGAATACCTACTGATTTTTTGGTTAGATTGTTAGAAATTGCTCTCATGAAGAAATGTTTTGAATTTTATAAAGTTTTTACCAACAGGTTTGTGGGATGGCCATGGGCACCACCATGGCCCCTAATCTGTCCAACTTCTACATGAATTCTTTTGAAGCCCAATGAATGTGGATTTCCCTGTTGTGCTGTGGAAATGCCACATCAACAATAGTATGGAAAGGATTGATGTCTGTCTTTGATGATTTTTTTGTCATGGCTTAATTCTTTGAATTGTCATTTTAGGTTCTCAGCTTACACACACATACATTGAAAACCCTTCCTAGATATACTGATATGTAAAACATCTACAGGTTTTATGACCTTGCTATATCAGAAGCTGGTCAGTTTAAACACACTCCTGCCCTTTTCTAGCAGTCATCCAAGTACTCTGAAGGACAGTTTGTTGGTAACTCAGCATTTGCGACCCTCCCAGTTATATTCATCTACTCATGATTTTCAGAGTAAGGTAAAATCTTTAAGTGACAGATTTACGGCAAGAGTGTATCCTAAATCATGTGTAATAAAGTTATTTCTAAGGGCCAGATTCAGTCATTTAGAATGGCCTTTTCTCCCATGGACATCAGAGAATACTCCGCGCTGCAACTATGTTATTCCACTGTCTCCTAAAGCTCATGTGATTTGAGCTTCAATTCTATGCAATTGGAAGATTTTAAAAGTTCATCATGTGTTTGAATAACCTTCTATGATTGCATAAATGAGAGGCAACAATTTAAGAGATTTACTGAGACATTCTGATTTCTCTCAGCAGCCTATCGGTAATGTGGACTGTCCTGTTGGTTTACATCATTCATGTAGCAACTGTACTGTTTGCCACATTTCAATGAATACTTCAGGAAAAACAGTGGATTCTTCCAATTATAATATTATGCTGAGACATGTTACATCATGCCTGACCTCGGTGGTCATTTACTTGATTGAATGTTCATGTAAGAAAATGTTCATGGGGAAAACGATGTGCATGATTAAGACTAGAATGATTGAACATCACTCTAGTCTGGCCCATCACCATCTATTTATGTATTTATTTATAGGCTTTTCTTTACCAACATTCATAAGGCACATCATGCCGGCTTACATTGAACTGAAAGGAGGATAATACAATAAAACAAAATACAAGATAGTAGAGAATGTAAGGAGGAACTATATACATCATATGAAACACTATATACCAGATAGTTGTGAAAGCAAACAAGCAAGGAAGAAGAAATATGTACATCCTATAAATCACTATCTTTATCTGTGGAGTTCATGTGTCAAGGCTGTTCACAAAGTGCATCGATTTGGAAGGAAAGGCTGAGAAGAGGAAGGGAGGTTAAGGGGAACTAATGGTGGGGAAGGGCAGGCAAATGCACCATTTGTAGCCCGTTGTGAAGAGATACACCACTTTTTTAATGATTTACAATTTTGTGTTATTGACCAATTGTCTGCTCACTGCATGGGGATGATATTAATCAAAATTTGTTGTGGCTTCAACTACAGTGGATACATAAATTGAAGTTGGTATATCTGAAATGACTAAATGCTGAATTATATTTAAGTGTTTTTTTAGGCTGAATTGCTTTGTGCATTTTGGTTTGACATCATGATACTTTCATTACTTTTTTGATGATTGCAGGTGGATCTCCATCCCTGGATGTAGTTATGTCAATATTTATCTTTAAAGGACGTTCTTTCTCCCTCTGTGATCTGACACATCATTGAGACTATTGGTCCTGCTTGAATGGTAGTTCCTGTCTTGCAAATACGTACTTTTCTGATTTGTTTTGAGTAATATTTTTCTAATTTTTTGAATGTTATTTTATAGACAATAGTCATTTTTGTGGATTAAAAATTGCTTACTTATTAGTGAAGAAGCTTTTTCTAGTGAAACACTAGCTGTGTTGGGCTTGTTGATTATTATTTTAGACTGTTGTGACTATGAGTTTTACAGGATTCACCAAAAATGTTTCAGAAAAATTGATTGACATTTAAGGTGAATGATTGAACTGACTGGGTGGTCCTTGCCTACCACAGCAGGACACACTGACAGGCTTACTGACCCCTTAATATGATGATTCTTTTGAGACATTATTGCTTTCCAATAAGTGTGTGATTATTATTTGGGCCCTCTTTATCTTATTATTCTGTCCTTTACCTTAACATATTAGAGGAGTAGGATTTGTACAGGCCAAATAAACCCCTTCCCCACTGGTCAGAATAAAGTCACTCTTTTTCTTGACTGGTTAGGGAGTCCATTATAAGAAAGGAAAACAAACCAGTCTATCCAGATATAATTTACATTTAGAATTCCATATCACTAGTTCATCTGGATCGCTTCCAGATCAATAAAGCTAAAAATGCCTTAAATCACAGGTGTTTGTATCTGTTTTAATTGCAACCATCTCTAAACAGTCATGTCACATGCAATCCTATTTTACAGGCTTCTTCTACTCCATCTAAATTGCTTCTTGCTTGTATCTTGTTTATGCCTAAAATGTTAATTATGTCAGACCAACTATATTCCTAGGAATCATCCAAAAATATATTTTATAAATTAAACATTGATTATATAGCAAGTAATTTAAGATCATGATTTCTGTTTGGACTTCCAAAAGTTCTTCACAACCTGACATATGGGTGCTCCCTAAACAGATGCTGTGTGCCAACTTAGCTGGAAATGTGTTAAAGGTATGTGGGATTTTTTTTAATCCTCTGAAACAGCCACAAACAACTAATATGCCAAATTGTTAAACTGCAGAAAATAATATAATGACTGTGGGCCAGCATACTGAATGATTAGCATCCTCTGCTACTACAGTGATTTATTATATGTACATGCCATCAACAAATTTTAAAGCAAAACATATTTGAGTAGCTTAAATGATTTCATCATGCATATTTTTCACGAGACCTTTTTTATTTTAATAAAATCAGTCATGCAGTATTGTGGTGAAGATTCATGTGTGATCCTTTGGGTGGGTATGCGGTTTCACCAAAGTACAGATCAATTTAATTTTGTTCTTTGGTCATTTCTTTAGGCTTTCATAAACCCAGGAGTTGAATATGGAAACATTATTGCATCACTACAGCAAAGCCTTTATAAGATGTTGCTTCTAGGGGTAGAAAGGGGGAACATTTTATTTTGTTTTTCATTTCATTTTTTATTTTGTGTAATGTTTGTTTTGTTTCTTTAGTTCAGAAAAATTAAATAAACATTGAAAAAAAAAGAGAATCAGGGCCTCCCTGAGCCTCCTGTGCCCTCACCTATCCCTCCCACCTAGAAAAATGATGGGGACAGGATCTTCCCTAGCACACACTTACCTGGTCCAGGGGAGGTGGGCATCAGCTGTCAAGGCCTAAGCCCTGGCCAAGCTGGGGCCTTGCATAGGGTCTAAGCTGAGGTCGGGGCCAGCTAGTCCCGAAGCCTTTGACTTGTGTATGCCTAGGCCACAGTAGGTCAATGAAATTTCAGCATATGCTCTATGCAAAGCCCAGGATTGGAAGCCGAGTCCTAAAACCGAGTCCTGACACTTGGGTTTCAGCCTAGGCCAGGGCTTAATACCTAGAACTTAGACTAGGCCAGGGCTCTGACCCAGGCACGATACCAGGGCTTTGACCCAGAGTCTGGGTCAAGATGCCTGGGTCTTGGACTAGGCCAAGGCCTGTATCCATGCCTTAGACTGAGGCCTGGACTGGAGGCCAGGTTCCAATGCCTAGGCCTCAGTCCAGGGTCAGGCCCTCAGGCCTTGGAGCTCCTCTTCAATGTCTTCTTTCTTTAGATCTTCTTTGTCACCATGCCATCTACTGGCGTCATTGCACCTGGGCCGAGGTTCAGGCATCAGGACCTGGCCTCTGGGCTGGGGCCTAGCATTGGGTCTGGGTCCAGGCCAAAGACCTGGCATTATGACCAGGCCAGGACATGGCATCAGATTTGGTAAGCATGGGGGAGGTCATTGGGTAATTTCCCAGGCCTGGGCCTTTTCTTGTGCTTCTGCCTTTGCCTAGGCAAGGCCCAGAATTTGGACCTTTGCCTAGGCCAAGGAGCCAGAGTTATGCTCAGGCATAGACCAGGATCCCTGTTTTTGGTCTCAGCCTCCTCTCTAGGATAGGCCTAGGCCCAATAGATGGAATTTATTGCATTCTATTTTGAAAGTGATCAGAAAGAAATAGGAAATTTCATCTCATTTCCTATTTCATTTCTCCTGAATGTGTATCCTTAGTTTCATCAGCCTGCAAAGACTGCATTCATCCTAAGGAATAAAATACTTTAATATAATTTTTTTTAGTCCAAACAGTTTCATTTCCTTTCTTTATCCTCTATTATTTTTCAACTTCTTCCTCATACCATCCCTCCAAGTAACAACAATTGCTCTTACAGCTTGTAATTGGTGTTTGGCACTCCTGTTAAACCTAATACAGTTATTTCTCTACAGTACTGACTAGGGTTACATTATGGGAGCACAGTATAAGAAATGGCTTGCAAGGTGCCCCAGTTAAGGATGCCAAATAAATGCTGAAAAAAATAATAAGCATACATCATTAGTACTAGAAATAAGCTAATCTGAAATCTGTGATCTTAAATTAAGTGATTTTTGTTTTATATATACTGTACATGTCCAATTCATTTATCATTAAAGCTTAAACTGAGGTTCAAGGATCATGGAAAATAATGAAATATAATGATGTTTGTCACCTCAGATAATGCATATAACACAGGATGGAAATTTCAAGAATGTGACGCTTGAAGAGATCACTTTAGGCAGAATCAACAGAGCTTCCATTGCTGTGCTGCAGGAACTGAGACAGAAAGAAGTTAATAAATGAAGCCTGATTAAAGGCTCGTTGCTGCTATGGGAGAGATAGATCTGGGAGACTGAAAACTTGAGAGACAAAAAATGTTTTGAAAATAAAATTCCATTCACACACATTCTTTTTGGCTTCCAGTGGGGGGGGGGGGGGGGGGGGGGGAGGGTTATCAGAAAACGGTAAATAACAACAACCGTAAAGGCTAACATTACACTCACTTGGTAAATCCAACGAATGATTATATATTCTTGATGTTGCAATGTTGATTTCATGTTGGTTTATTATACTCTTGATACTATCTACATATCTTTATGTGGTCTTCTAGCTATTCAACTCATCTATTTGAGGCAACTTATTCCAGGGTATTCTTTTAAGATTGCCAAATATCCCTTAGTTTCATCAAAATGGTATAATAATGCCCGCGGTAAGAAAAGGGGGCACGATAATTTTAAAATTACCACACTGTATGCTTTCTATAGGTAATTTCACAGGGTGTGGTAAAGTTTTTTGTACCCTGTGATACTTCTAGTTTGCAGCTTGCAAAGGAGAGAGAGAGAGAGAGAAAGAGAAAGACTCTGGGGAAGCCTTCCCAGTATTCAACTATTTATATCACTATAAGAGGGCCAACTAAAAGCTCGAGGTGAGGTGGTGGTGGTGGTTTAGGGTTTAGGGGCCAATTTTACATGCACAGTGAGACATACAAACAGCACAGTACACCTCGGTGAAGATTTGACGTCATTTGGAGTGAGGAAAGACTCACAAAGTTAAGATTTCAACTATGTTCTCTCACCCTAGCTTGACAGTTCCCTGATATAGAGTCCATCAAGCTAGGATGATAGAACATTGTAGAAATCTCAACTTTGTGAGACCTTCCTCACCCCGGGATGAGGACGGAGGGGGGGGCGGGCAATGGAAGAACGGGCCGGTCAGAAACCCCCCCTTCCTGCCCTTTTTACCTTTTTTCAGCGGGTACAGAGAGGGGAGGGTGGAGACCAAGCAACATCATGGCCCCACCCCGGGGCTATGACGTCGAAAGGGGGTGCCAGCGGCACCCTCTGATGATGCTCACGGCCCCTTAAAGGGCCACGGCACGCTTTAAGCGATCCTTTTTGGATCACTGAAGCAGAGGAGAAACTTTGCAGAAATAGAAGAAGAGGAAGTGCAGGCAGGATCGTGATGAGAAGGCGGCTGCCAGTGCGCGTCAAACACCGCAGGCTTGGGAGCCCTCCCAGCACCGATTGAGGAGAGGCCCAGGCTAAAAAAAAAAAAAATTCAACAGATTTTCCCCAGTAACCAGCGGTACGCGAGAAGAGGGCATAGATCATTCAGGAGGAGGATCAGGAGCCACGACCGCTGACTCGGGGGCCCTCCCAGCAGCCCAAGCTGGGCAACGATCACTTCTAGGCCTGGCACCACACTGCCCTACCATACCCGGAGTTCCTGCAGCACATCGACCACATGGAGCTTCCAGACGGAGAGGACCATGTTTCAGCTCAGGCAGTAGACGCAGGATATACATTCACCCCAAACAGCAAGTATATATTAAAAAAAAGAAAAATGTGATCTGGTTTTAATTTTGCATTACCCCCCCCCCCCCACCGAGGGCCATGTGGCATACTGATTAAAGCAGCGGGCATTAAAGCAGGGGAGACTACTGGAAAAACCCCATGCTGCTCCTTTCTGACCTCAGGTATGTTGTTTCCCTGGGGCCCCCTTTTAAGAATGGGGAAGGGAAAAGCTTTACAGGAAGGGTATGGATCATAGCATGCTGGTTAAGCTGTATGCCGACAATCAGGGATACAAGGTTCATCTCCTGTGCATACTACTGGTGCAGTCATTTCATTCCCGAGTGGGTTTCTGTGTGCCAGGACCACTCAAAAAGGGCAGGGCACGTTTCCCCTCAGGTTGGGAAAGGTTTAAACAGTCGGAGGCCCTCCCTGGGCCTCTCCCTGGGCCCCTCCACCCACCTCCATTAGGCAGACTGCCCCCCTTCTGATCTTCCAGGCCTTGGCCCAGGATCCTAGCCGCAGTAGACCAGGATCTCGGGGTGGCAGACACAGGCATTCCAAAAATAAAATTAAAACAGAAGGGGGTTGCAGGGGATTTGGCTCCAAGTGAATTGGGGGGGGATCAGCGGCCTTGCGGTCCAGCAGCTGATGGCAGCGCATAGCTCACAATTCATTGGCCCACTAGGAAAACCCCATTAACTGCTATTAGTCCAGTTTACTTAGGGAGTAGCCACTGCTATTAATTGCATTGGTGGCATGGGATCTTATGGGTGTGTGGGTGGCTGCCAGGTTTGGCATTTCTTGGGACAGGTTGCTGGGCTTGGTGGACCCCCAGTCTGATGCAGCGGGGCAATTTCTGATGTTCTTAAAACATAACATACTTAATTAAACAAATATTTATATATATATATATATATATATATATATATATATATATATAAATAAATCAGGGATGGACTATCCTAGTGGTGAGAGCAGCCAGCTTTAAAGCAGGAATACCGTTTAAAAATCTCTCACTGCTCCTCCCTACCTCGGGTTATGGCGTTTCCAATGGGGATCTATAAAATGGGTGGTTAAAAGGCTTTTACTTAAGTCGAATGGATTCCTGTAGACCTTGTACGCTGGGAGAAGGTATGGGGCACATTCGTTGCCCCTCACACCAGGCCATTTGGGTAATTAAATTTAAATATATTATATATATATTATATATATATATATATATATATATATATAAAATAGTAAACAAGCACATTAATTATGCTTTATATTTTGCTACAATAGCAGGCGTGCCAGGTCATTGGATTCATCTACCAACCATATGCTGACTCTGAGATACAAGATGGAGACAGGACAATCTGGAACAAAAGACGAGTGATGCATTCAGATGGAAGGGGCGAAAAGATGCTGGAAGACAGAGTGAGCGCACAGTCCAGGCAAACAGAACAACATGGATGAGATGGATAAAGAACAAGAGCCATGAGGAGTAGAGGAAGAAGCGAGGTGCCAGGGGTACGAGTCGGAATGAGACAGAGAGGCAGCCGAGCAGTACTGGACAACAACAGGAAAATGAGGAGAAATGGAGATGGGCTCCCACTAATAAGGAAGCAGGGACAGACGAGGCCGTTGTTTCAGTACCACAACAGCACACTGAGGAAAGAGGGGCAGCGAGTGATGCAACATGGCAGAGCACCCGCGTAAACGCACAACTCCGTGTAGGCAGGTGTGCAGAACAAAGTTCTTCCTACAGAGAAGCGTACCTGGCGCAAAGCGAGTCAAGTTGGGAGCAAGCTCCACCTAGATACAGATACAGAAGATATCCACCGTGGTATGAAGATGACGAAGGCTGGTACCCAAGGCCACCATGGGACAGCACTGCCCCCGATCCATTTCCGGATTGGGATCAGGAGGAAAGATGGTGGGAAGGAGGCCAGCAATGAGGAAGTAGCAGACGACGCTACCACCAGCCTCCTTGGTGGTATTGGCAAGCACCACCGTGGGCAACAGTTCACAATCAGGAGGGAGGGCAGGCCCAGCAACTGACACCAGGTGCTGATCCAAATTCATCAAAGAGAATGGCAGAGGAGAATAATGGCAACAGAGATCAGTCACCTAGCCGTGCCACATCAGCAGCAGCAGGTGAAGACGACGAGTCTGCAAGACACGGAGATGTCATGCCACCACAGAACAGCAGAAGCGATGACGAGAGGCCATCTACCAGCAGCCAGGCTACGCAAAGACCACACAACAAACATAGCAACATCGGTGAATCAGGGGTAAGCAGGCAAAAAGTGGGTTCCGCAGAGGCGGACCAGATAATGATGACAGCAAAATCAAAATGCAGGTCGAAGCGCAAGCACAGGTCCAGTTCTAGCTCAGGTTGCTCTTCCTCAACATCATCTTCTGAGTCCTCTAGTGACAGCGACCAGCAGGTAACAGCAAATACGGTAGATAAGGAGTCCAGGGGCCCACCAGCACTGACCACTCTGTCCGAGCTATGAGAGGGCGTGCCAAGGAGAATGAGGAAGAAAATCAAAAAGAGGAAGTATGTAGACATCTTTACCATCCAGCAGGGATGGTGCAAACTGAAAGGGAAAAAGAAACGGAGAGCCGGATCGGCAGCCCTGGACAAAGAAAGAAAAATTCCAAAAACCATAGTCAACTGGATGAAGGCTTTTATGTACATGACGAGTGTGGTTGGATCGCAATATGGACCCATATTGAGCTATGCAGTTAACATTTTACAGGCATACCAGGAACACGAGGGTTGGGCATGGCTCAACTATGATGAGCAATTCCGGGACAAGATGGAGGAGAATCGATTCATGACATGGGGAACCCAGGACGTTAGTATATGGATAAATCAGATGACTAGGAAATCCATGGAACAAGGAACACGGTCAAGGTTTACAATGTCCAAAAAACTGTCAATGGGGAATAAGCCCAAAGCTACTTGAAAAGGGACAGTTTGGAAAAGCACCGTCATCCATCAGATTGGAAGCAATTCAACCATGGCTGAATATATATCCAAATCAACAAAAGGCACATAAAATAGCCCAAGGGTTTCGGGAAGGTTTCATAATACCTTTCCAAGGCCACATTGAAGAAATATGTACAAGTAACGCACCATCCACAACACAACACAAGGATATAGTGCAAGCAAAGTTAGAGACGGAAATCGCACTGGGCAGAATAGCTGGTCCGTTCAGCGAACAACCTTTTCTGCAATGGTGAAACAATCCTTTCACCATTGGCTGTCATCCCAAAAAAGGAAAAAGGAAAATACTGACTGATACAGAATTTATCATACCCACCAGCTCAGTCGGTGAATGACCAATTGCCACATAAGGACTGCACAGTGCAGTACACATCATTCGATTCCGCAGTAGCACTGGTACAAGCTTGTGGAAACGGGGCCCCTAATGGCGAAAGTGGACATTGAATCTGCCTTCCGGTTACTGCTGGTACACCCAAAAAGTTTTCCGTTACTTGGTTTCAAATTCGAAGAGCAATATTTCTTCGACAAATGCATGCCCATGGGATGTTCAGTCTCATGCGCTTACTTCTAGCTATTTAGCTCATTCCTGCATTGGGTCACGGAAAAACGAACAGCATCACACAATATTATTCATTACTTGGACAACTTTCTATTCGTAGGCCCCTTAGAGAGTCAAACTCATGCTACAGCCCCTTAGAGGATTCCAAAAGATAAACGGGGAATTTGGTTTTCCGCTGGCTCTCAGCAAAATGGAAAGTCCAGCAACCATTATAACCTTCCTAGGTATCTTGATAGATTCTAACAAGATGATAGCGAGGCTACTGGAAGAGAAAGTCAGCAATCTACGAATAATTATCCAGCAAGTGACCACGGCAAAGAAAATAACCCTACGGGACGCTCAGTCCATTCTGGGATCATTGAACTTCACATGCCAAGTGATTCCTATGGGAAGAACATTTATGAGGAGACTAGCAGTGGCAACAGTGGGAGTGAAACGATCCCATCATTTCCTACGTGTCTCTCTTAATGACATCCGAGCAGATTTAAGATATGGAACTCAATCCTCACCAAATTTAAACAGCGTATCGGGTGATGAAACAGGGGCCACCATTGTCCAATCAAGATTTAAACTTTCACACCGATACATCAGGAAGTTGGGGTTTTGGAGCAATTTTTCAAGATTCATGGTTCGCGGAAAGATGGCCTAAAGAATGGATCTCTCAAGGCCTCTTGGTGTGGGCACAAGTGCGGCACAAGCTGGACTCAAAACGGCCACAATAAAGAGAATTGGACATTGGCAATCTAAGGCGGTCAATTCATATGTCCGATTAAACAGAGTGGACACGGCTAACAAGAATTGTTAATTTTATCTTAAAGATGGGCAGCAGAGACAGAGTATAGCATGGATTATCGGTCACTCTTACTTTCGCTGGGAGGCTAAGAGAGTATGCAAATGGCCATATGGACAACATTTGGGTCTGGCACCAAAAGGTTGGGTCGTTGAATGGATGGGAAAGCCAGACATGCAATGGGAGAAATTATTGCCCTTTATATGGTACCTGAAGCACTCAAGAGCAGCTCCAGATGTAATAATATTGCATCTAAGAGGCAATGACATCTTCATGGACATGTAAGTGCTTGGTATAAAAAGGTAAAAGCGACCTGGCCAGGATACTGGAGCTATACCCGAGTACTGTGGTTATGCTGGTTGGATATCATACCCATAAGAACATGAGAACATAAGAACATGCCATACTGGGTTAGACCAAAGGTCCATCAAGCCCAGCATCCTATTTCAAACAGTCGCCAATCCAGGCCATAAGAACCTGGCAATCCAGCCCATAAAAACCTGGCAGGGGCCGACCAATGGCATCGGTAGCCCCTGTGACATAGTTAGGGCAAAGTCTATTGGAGCCATTTTGAATACTGGCAGCCAACGGCCCGAGTGCAGGAGATGGCTCCAAGACCCCCTCTGGACCACCAGGGACTTTTGGCAAGTCTTGCGGGGTCTCCTGACCTCACCAAGACTTACTAAAAGTCCCTGGTGGTCCAGTGGGGGGTCCAGGAGCCATCTCCTGCACTGTGGCTGTCGGCTGCCAGTATTCAAAATGGCACCGATAGCCTTTGCCCTTACTATGTCATAGGGTCGACCAATGACACTGGTAGCCCCTGTGACATAATAAGGGCCAAAAGTCTCTGGTGGTCCATCAGGAGTCCGGGAGCGATCTCCTGCACTCGGGCCATCGGCTGCCAGTAATCAAAATGGCGCCGATAGCCTTTGCCCTTACTATGCCACAGGGGCTATCGGTGCCATTTTGAATACCGGTAGCTGATGGCTGTGAGTGCAGTAGATGGCTCCCAGACCCCTGCTGGACCACCAAGGTGTTTTGGTAAGTCTTGGGGGTGGTCAGGAGGGTGGGGGTTTTGTTTAAATTTGCTCCTTTAGGACTGCCAAATAATTCGGTGTTGAAGATTTGTTGTATTCATGGGAATCGTGATATGTTTCGCTTCCCATGAATACAACGAATATGGCCCTATACGTTGCAGATTGCCAATATGTTGGAAATGAATTCACACCCCTACTGCTAACTACTATGTAAGGGCCAATGCAAAATGTGCAGCTAGGGCGATGTTAGAGAAGAAGATGGATGGCATTTTACCAGCATCATGCTTTTTTTTTTTCATGCCTTTTCATTGGCAGCTCAAGGATAGTTAAATTACACATAAATAGATATTTCCCAGACCTCAGAGAGCAGATCTAAGGGGGTCATTTATTAAGCTGCAATAGTGATTCACATATGAAAAATAGCATGTTATGTGCAGTAAATGAATTACTGCACAGATAATGCATGGAATTTCAACTTCCATGTGTTACCTACAAGGTGAAAAAATATGGTGCAATGTTGGATATTTAAATGAGCTTGATTGCATGCAAATGTATGCGTCAGCTCATTAATATGTTACTCAATAACATGCTTGAAGTCAAGTCGGCAACTGTGTTCGTTGATGAAAAGTTGCCTCACCTCTGTACTCTCCCTGATTCTCTTCAATATTTTTATTCATCCAATCTGCAACCTTATTCAGTCCTTCAACATAAAAGACACCTATCAACAGATGACATCCATCTCTATTTCAAATAGGATCTGACCAACTTCTTCCATTTCTAATCTCAATAACTATCTTCCATCAGTAGTTCAATGACTTAGCATAAACTCAAATTAAACCCCTCCAAATCTAACTCCTCAGGTGAATCCACAATGTGATCCCCTATAATCTCTACCTTCTCTAGCAGGAATCCCCCCTCTGTATCCTGTATGAAGCCTTGGTGTTCAACTTGATCAAAGTCTCATGAAGGAATTCTATATCTCAAAGGGGTTACAAACCTCCTTTTTGTATCTACTGTACATCAGATTTGTAGCTGTACAACTACTTTAACAAACCCAGCTTAAATACTATGATTCATGTAGTAATTACCACCCAAATCAACTCTTACAACTCTCTGTTCAATAGCATCTCTCAATATAATCTAAAATGCCTCAAACTCTTGCAGAATACTAAGGGCAGAATGTTGCTAGGGGTCGTACTACAGACTACATAAATACAATCTTGCACCACCTGCATTGGCTCCCAGAGAAGGAATACATTTAAGATATAGGACACTCTTAACCAGACCCTACCATCTATAAAAAAAAATATGAGAAGACTTCTCCAGTCTACCATTTACACAAAGGTTTAGTATAGTTTGTGGAGAACTAAACAGAGATATTATACAATGGGAAATAAAGCTGACAAGGTGTTGGATCAAGACTTTAAAAAGGGGAAGTAAATCAATTAATGAAACTTTCTTAAAATAGACGTTTACTTCTGAAGGTCAAATATCTATTAGTCTTTTTCAGCTTTCTCTAAATATATTTAAATATATGAAGTGATTTTTCAATCAAGAGTGGAAGATGATTTTTTTAGCTGGGGTTCTAAACAAGAACATTGAGTGTAGAGGACAGAATAGCATTAGAAAAGTACAAAACTCAAGAAGTACAAATGGTGATTAAATCCTTGATTTTAGGAAAAAGCCCTGATGAAGATGGTCTTAATATTTATTCATATTTTGCTTTTCAGCCACTTCTAAGTGGAGTACATTTAGGTATTGGTAGCATTTCTCTGTTTTCAGAGGGATCATATCAGAGTTTGTACTTATGACCATGGAAGGTAAAGTGTCATGCCCCAGGTGACAACTAGTAGCAATGAGATTTGAACTCTGATTTCTCTAATTTGTAGCCCACTACTCTGCTACTCCTTCACTTGTTTCATACACCTTATTCTCTTCCAGGTTAGAAGACATTTCTAGTGCAGTTCTAATAGAGGAAGCATTACCTAGGTCAATAAGATTTGCTAATATTGTTGCATTTTCTAGAAAGGGCAAAGATCCACAGCTCTGTGCTTCTTCCAGGCTGTTTTTGCTGATTAATAATGACATAAAAATTGCAGCAAATGTTTTAGCAACTTCCTTCAAGATATTAAGCTGCAATTAATCCCCCCAGACCAAACTGGATTTATTCCCAATAGAGAAGGGAACGATGATATTATATGCACCATTAATCTCATTAATGGGACAAAAAGTAGTTCAGCTTTGGATGCTGAGAAATCCTTCAGTCTTGTGATATTGGCTTATTTGCTCTGTAGTTTGACTAAGGGCCTCATTTTCCAAAGCTATCGCAGGCTTGCGCTGTTAGCGCAAGCCTGCGATAGCTAGCGAAAGTAGCGCAGGTCTGCGCTACTGAAATCGGGGCGGAGTCGGCCCCGGAAGAGGAGGAGTCGGGGGCGTCACCGGGGTCGACTTCGCGAGGACAGCGCGCCAAGTGAAAAGGTAAGGCCCTTTTCGCTCTCTATTTCGCGCCCAATAACTACACCTTCTATGGTGTAGTTATTGGGACCTTCCCCCCGCTTCGGCCCCCGCCCCCCCGTTAGCGCGATTTTTAAAGTATCGCAGGCCTGCGATACTTTAGAAAATGAGGCCCTAAGTATGGGTTTGTGACACATTTTGTGGTATGGATTAAGTGTTTATTTTACCATCCTGAAGTACAAGTTCAAGTTAATGATCATATTACACCTGACACCTGACCACACATTACCTCCGTAACATACTCTTTAAGGAGACACTCAATCCCTAAGGATCTTTAAGGAGACACTTGATCACCCATTACTTCCGTATTATATCCCGCCAATCTTGATTCAACACATCACATCCTTCCTTGCTACATACTCCTCCTTCCTTCCACCACTCAACCAGATTCACATGCTACCCTATGCCTTGTGCTCCAGCTACGCCTTATCCATTATGCAGCTGCATAATGATACTCCATTAAACGTACTTTGATGTTACGCCCACAACCGCCCCATTTGTTGTTGCTCTATATATTATGTTATTCACTGATGAATCAGTTCACTATTTGTTATTGTTGAATTGTTGACCTGCTCTATGTTCATTGCTCAATGTTCTATGTTCAATGTAATGCCATAGCTGTGACTGTTCTGTTTAATTGTAAACTGATATGATTTTATATCCTTGTTCAAGAATGTCGGTATAGAAAAATTCTAAATAAATAAATAAATAAATATTTCAAGTCCCTTTTTCTTTTTTAGATAAGAGTACCATCAGGGTTGTCCACTGTCTATTCCTTTTTGCTCTAGCTTTTGCACCATTAGAGGCTAAAATTAGAGCTAGTACAGAGGGTAAAGGATTTTATTCTCCAATAGGCATAGAACACAAAATAGCTCTTTTTGCAGATGATATCCTGTTGTATGCCCAATGTGCATTATTATTTGTGCTTTTGGATAATTCTCAGGACAAGCTGAGAAGCTGAGAAAAGAAATTAAGGATGAACTGCTCCAGAAATATCCTTGTAAATGGTCTGGAGAAGCTATTAAATAACTAGGGATGTTAATCTCAAGTAATTTAGATAACCTATACTCTCTAAATTATGCTCTTCTTCTGCATAGATTAGCTCAAGATTTAACAGTATGGTACCCTTATTCCATATCCTGGATGGGGTGGGTGGCAAGTTGGCAACCATTAAAATGAATGTTCTTCAAAGATTATTTATTGTTTTTGTTAGACATGTTGCCTATCAAAGTCCCAAGGTATATTTTCACCAATTTGAATTCTATAATTTCCAAATTTTTATGGCAAGGGAAGAAAACGGAATTCCTAGGAATATATAGTCAGCCCCTAAAGAATCGGGAGGCTTGGACCTTCTAGATTTTCTGTTGTATCAATAAATGATTCACTTGAAAAGTGTACTTACTTATCATATATGTGTCTGGTAGATAAAGACTGGGTCCAATTTGAAATGGAATTGTCAAGGAAACAGGGGTGGCTCTTACCATCATAATAGGCAATTACAATAGAAAATGGTACGGGGAGATTTCTAGGGATGTGCATTCGTTTTCGATGTATTGGCAATCCGCAACGTATATGTCCCTATTCGTTGTATTCATGGGGAAGCAAAACATATCGCAACTCCCCATGAATATAACATATCATCCGTTCCATACGTTTGGCGCCGCGTGCTTTTCTTCACTGCCATTTGCAATCGGAAAACGCCATTTGGGTGTATCCATAGCCAAAAACCAGCCCTTTCCTGTGAGTCATCAGTGACCTCACAGACCTGTCAGAATGGGTTGGACAGGTTGGCATGGATACCAGAATGCAAAAAAATGCATTGCACTGAATGCACTGAATGCAGCCAATCATGCTGTCACTCAGTGCTCAGTGACGCTTTTCCTGATGACCCAGCACTATCTATACATAAGCACGTGGCGTGCCATTCACTTTCTTTGCAGGGGTGACCTGGGGAGGCTGGGAGGTGGTCTGTCTCTGTGGAACATGGATGCACTCAGAGCTAGTCTGAGTTCTCAAATCTGTATTCAATTGCTAGCTAGGCTAGTTACTTAAGAGAAAATTATATTTATTCTTTATTTGGGTACAGTGCCAGCTAGCCCTGTTTTTTTTTAAGCAGCTTTTTTAGTTGATCTGAGACAGTTTCTCTGTGCCAAGGAGAGAAGCTGCTAGCAGTGCCATTTTGTTTAATTCACCCTCTGGGCTAGGCTGCAAGCACCATTTGGGTGTTGTGGGTGGGAGAGATATATTCAATTTTTAGCTAGTTTGCTAGAACTTCTATTGAAAAATATATTTCTTCGGGCACTGGGTAGTTTAGCAGACTCAAGTATATTATTGGGACAGTCTGTGCAGTGAAATCCCCAGTCTGCCTCTTTTGTAGTACAAGCTCTGTGTGTACACACACATTACATTAGTGCATATCAAGGTACTGTGCCTGTTGTGTCCGTCGCTGTCCGACGTCTCTGCTCCGCCCACCTTACCTCGTTGGTGACTCCCTCCGGGGTTGATGGAAGGCTAGCTGCTGCGGCGTCTCCAGGCCATCCTCCTCTGATGTTCCCGGACCGGCTCGAAGCTGCAAGCCACCATATTGACCAAATGCCTAAGGGCGTGCACGCGGCCCGACTGATGTACTGACGTTGGCGCATACCTCAGGGGATCCTCCCTGAGATACATCATCAGCTCCAGATATTTAAGGTCTCAGTTTTCGCTAACAAGATGAGTTAGCAAGGGGATTTGCTCCCTCCGGGTATCGTTGTGGATGGGATTCGCTCTCTGCAAACCTAGCTACTCTGCCTCCTCAGACTTCACTAGAGGTACCTACTCCTCGGGGGCATCACTCTCTCTTTTTCTTTTCAGGTCTCAGTCCGGAACTGGTACTCGCTCCTCGAGGGCCCATGTCCCAGACTTGCTCCTGAATACCACTTCTGCTAAGAAGTCATCGCTGCTTACAACATTAGTGAGTTTCCATCTATCTCTCAGAGCTTTCCCTGGAACCAGGTACTCGCTCCTTGAGAGCCTAATGCATACCAACTCCTGGGCTGCCTCAAGAGACTATTGTGTGAGTGTTACCATCAAGGACGTGTTCCTGAACTCTGCATGTCTTGCATATTCACTTTCTTAGTTTCTCTACAGCTCAGCCACCTTGGTAGCACTGTTCCAGTACCTGAGGGACTACAGCCCAGCCAGGCGCTTCCAGCTCACTACTGCCACCTCTGGTGGTTTAATATATTGTCTAATAAAAGAACTAGTGTGTGTCTGTCTCCTACACTAAGCCTGACCAGTGTTCTCTCTCGGGATCTCCCCCGAGGGCATGGTCACCTGCCACTGGTCCAAGGATCCACCCACACATATTCTAAATAATAACTGATTGCTTTCTCTCAGCTTTAACAACAGAGTTCTAATAACAGATTGCTAATTCCCAGCTTTAACAACAGAGTTCTAGTAACAGTGCCAGTGGGCACTGGGTAGCTTAGCAGATTCAAATATATTATTGGGACAGTCTGTGCAGTGAAATCCCCAGTCTGCCTCTTTTGTAGTTACAAGCTTTGTGTGTGCACACACATTACATTAGTGCATATCAAGGCACTGTGCCAGTGGGCAGCCAGTAGGCACTAGGCAGTGACATTAAATC
Organism: Rhinatrema bivittatum; assembly: GCF_901001135.1. Taxonomy (NCBI): domain Eukaryota; kingdom Metazoa; phylum Chordata; class Amphibia; order Gymnophiona; family Rhinatrematidae; genus Rhinatrema; species Rhinatrema bivittatum. Next base: position 740,617,360 of record NC_042616.1, on the reverse strand, counting down.
CATAATGTCAGGGAAAGCTAGATGCGGTCGAGTGATTGTGACTGGCAAAGGAGGCACTTCAAAAGGCACTAGTGCCAGTCCCCCATTAAAGTTAAAAAGGGACCTGCTGCAATCTAAACTCTTAGGAGGGGCAGGCAGTTCCATCTGGAAAAAATGAAATCTAAACATGATGCATCGCGACCACCTGTTTCTGACCCTGTAGTTTTGGAGGTGAGGGAAGGGGAGGCTGAGTCATATTTTTCAATGGAAGTTCTAGCAAACTAGCTAAAAATTGAATATATCTCTCCCACCCACAACACCCAAATGGTGCTTGCAGCCTAGCCCAGAGGGTGAATTAAACAAAATGGCACTGCTAGCAACTTCTCTCCTTGGCACAGAGAAACCGTCTCAGATCAACTAAAAGGAAAGGGTACTCTCCTCGGTGTTTCAGCCTATCTCTTAGTACCTGTTGACCCATGTTGAACCGCTGTTCACATGGCACCCTGCTCCAGGTTGCCACACTTTGAAGACTCATGCTCCACTCTAGGGGCCAACCCATTCCCTTCCTTTGAGCCTTTCCCGGCTCAAAGGAAAAGGAACTCACCTCGGGTGTAGCCAGCCTGTATCTACCCTCTGACCCATGTTGAACTGATGTTCACATGCACCCTCCTTTGTCTTGGCCTTGAAAACTCTTGTTTGTATATCAACTACGTCCACCAGATTTAAAAAAACCAGTGACAGCTCACTAGACGCCAATGGAAACACTCCACTCTAGGGGTGAACCCATTCTAGGGAGTCCCTTACTGCCAAAGGAAAGGGAACTCTACCCTCTGACCCATGTTGAACCACTGTTTACATGGTAACCTCCTCTGTCTTGGCCTTAAAAATTCTCGTTTGTATATCTGCTAACTCCACCAAATTTTAAAAGACCAGTGAGAGCTCACTAGACGCCAATGGAAACACCCCACTCTAGAGGCAAACCTTTTCTAGGGAGCCCTTTCCTGCACAAAGGAAAGGGAACTCTCCCTGGGTGTAGCCAGCCTGTATCTACCCTCTGTCTCTGTGCCTTGCTGCCATACACCAGATGACTCATTCAACTCCTTGTGGTGTTCTGACTACTATCATATATGCTCAGTGTGTTGTTGCTATCTTTCTGCTTGCTATTTTCCCCTTCATTGGGCTGTAGGATGTTGATGCCACTTGCTTGCCGCATTGCCTGTCGTGCTGCCTTCGAGGGTTTATGCATCTGTTATTGGTGCTGCTCTTTTGAAGCTGTCCTTGTGTTTTTTACACTCTCGCTGCTGCTTTGCACCTCTACTAAAGCAACCTTCTTGCTACTCGCCTGTACCCCCTTTGCCCCTTTAAAGTACCTTACGCTATTCATGCCACTTTGGTGCCACTTTGCCACAGTCTAAGTACCTTGGAGATCTTTTGTTGTTCTGATGATTGCTCCCCAGAAGTTTCATTAAATTAATAATAAAACCTCAATTCTGCAGCAAAAATAGGCTACAAGTACTTCCCCCATTGACTTTAATGGGAACCAGAAAATTGAATGCACGTATCAATGTATCTTGGTCGCCATTGAACAAATGCAAACGTATTTGCCCACCAACGATATGAATACCGAATCGGACGAATCCGTACCTCTGCACATCCCTAGAGATTTTCATCCTTTTAAAAGTCATATCTTAACATCCTGGAATACTCTGATCAAAGTACTCAGATTTCATCAATCCCTTCACTTTCTTCACCCTGGAGGGAAATTTGGATTTTTCCAGGTCAGTTTTTTCTGAAAAGTTTTTCTAAGTGGAAAACAAGGGAAGAAAATGAAATTCCTAGGAGAATATAGTCAGCCCCTAAAGAATCGGGAGGTTTGGATCTTCTAGATTTTCTGTTGCATCAAGAAATGATTCACTTGAAAAGTGTACTTACTTATCATATATGTGTCTGGTAGATAAACATTGTGTCCAATTTAAAATGGAATTGTCAAGGAAACAGGGGTGGCTCTTATCATCATGAGGGGCAATTACAATAGAATAAGGTACTGGGAGATTTCATCCTTTTATAAGTAATATCTTAACATCCTGGAATACACTGATCAAAAGTACTCAGATTTCATCAATCCCTTCCCTTTTTTCACCCTGGAGGGAAATTTGGATTTTTCCAGGTCAGTTTTTACTGAAAAGCTTTTCTAAGTGGAAAAGCTTGAACTTTAACAGAGTAGGACAAATGTTTGGGTGTGGGGGTTAAGGTGGTAGTGTTATCCCTTCCTCACCTAACTTGATTAGGGCATTGTGATTCCCTGTCTGTTTCCTAATATTTACAATTGAAAAGTCTCATGACTAATGTATGAATTGGGGTACCTTGTAGTAGACCACTAACTGCTTTTGAACAATCAGCATTAAATCTTTATCAAAATAAAGGTCTTATCTCAAAATTATACCAGATTTTTTTGTCTAAAGAAGTAGAAGATCTTAAGAAAATTAAACTGAAGTGGATAGAGAACACCAGACATGATATTGCAGATGCTTGTTGGAGTTATATTTTTAACAGTCTTAAAAAGGGGAATTCTGTTTATGTCACTACCCAGGAGTGAGTCCAGATATAAGATTGCCTATTTTATACAGGCTGAAAAGGATGGATCTTATGAACCATGACAACTGTTGGTGAGAATGTGGAGAGAGGGGACTTTTTTTTCACATCTGGTTGACTTATCCCAAGATACAAATCTATTGAACAGAGGTCCTGTCATGGATTCATCAATTTATCAGTGCCCTTCTCTCTGTAGACCTCTTAGTTATTCTTTTAGGCAAGCTGTATGGGAGATCTGCCCTGTTAACAAAAAGGATATAAATTTAGCAAACAGAAGGGATGGGGGTAGCCTGCATGGAGTACCATTTTGCTATTACCCTTAACAGAAGGATTGGGAGAAACAGCATGAAGTGGTAGTTGCTTTTACCCTTACCAGAAGGCTTGGAGATAGACTGCATGAAATGGCAGTTGATACTATCCTTAAAAAAAAAAGTATATGAAAATAAATTAAAATACATAAATAAATTTAAAGTTGCTGTGCAGAATAGACGGACCATTTTAATCTTTATCTGCTGTCATTCACTATATTGCTGTGTTACTATCTCTTAGTGGCTGGCAGATGCAATATTGCATGTCACTGGACATCATCTTCCTCTCTATCATTGTCCTCATGGATTCAGTGACTCTAGCAAACTTAAGCCATGTAGCTTATAATCTTTCACCTGTGGGGATTTCTATCAAAATGTACCTAAATTGGGCTCTGTTTCTGAGTAATCTGGGGTCTGTTCTGGAAAATATTGAATATAACCTGACATTCTTTTTTATTGGTACAGACCATCTTTAGTAACCTCCTGTAGTACTAATAGTTCTTGATGAGTTTTACTGTCTGTCTAATTGTCATACACTAGATTGATATATTATCATGTTTTCCTTTTGCTTTTTTGCTGTATTGTTTTTTGCAAGTTTCAGTAAAGTGTTGTAAAATGATAACAAAAGGAAAGAAATGTCTTCAATGCCCATTGTTATGAATATTTCAAACATATTCTCTAAGTGATTTATGTAGCGCACTAGGATTTGGGTTTGTTTTCAGTTATTTGGTTTTTTGTTTTTTTATTTCTCCTGAATTGTGGATGTTCCTATGTTAACTGCTCAAAGCTGCAGATGGAGCAGGACATACAATTTTAAAATAAATAAAATATTGTGAGATCTTCCTTTGGGTAAAAGTAGAGAAAAAAATTTGCAACTGCGTTTGCTTTCAGAATTTCGAAATAACATTGTTTCCTAAAGCTTTAATTTCAGACCACTTCAAGAAGGGAAAATATGGTGCCAGTAACAATCTGCAGGAAAAAAAAAAAAACCCTGCAGGATTTCTGTTCCAAAATGTTAAATGAAAGAAATGAAGAAAGGTTTCTATAGCCCTTTTCAGCATATATTTTTTTTTTGCTTCCAAGGGTTTCTCTTAGTGAATTTTCATTCATTTCCAAAGATTCAAGGAAATTAAATCCTAGGGCAAAAGATGAGCTGTTTCACAAGCATTCTAACCTGTGGCTGCTCCTCCTCCTTTTCTATACTTTTACTCAAAATGTAAAGCTTCACTGATAGATGGGCCATACAATTATTCTAACACTATTATTTAATCTTAACTAGTATAATAAATGCAGTAATACATAATAAATTGAATGCTAGATGTAAACTGCAATCATTCTTAATTGGGACCCAAAAGGTGCAAATTAAATTTTAATAATTAAAGAAATTTAAGAAGAATAAATAATTGAGCAACTGTTTAAATTGTGTACTTATCTTGAATATGTTTGTGCTTATGCATTCCTAAGCATGCAAGCAAACACATTAAACAACTTCACAATGAAAATTCAATTCTTCCAAAAAAATGTCTGTCCTTTGGATGGTGACAAGTAATAACCATAAAGGCTGAAATTCCAGAAATAATGAGGAAACCAAAGATATTTCTTATGGTCCAGAAACAGATGTATGAGGCCTGCAAGAAGAGAATTCATCAAAGATGCTCCATTAATATTATTCATTCCATCCACAGACATACAGCTTGCAAACTCCCCGTCAGACATGAATATATAAACTCCTGCTTGAGTTTATCATAAATTAATGCCATAGCACTATAGTAATCTTACAGTTCCCCTTATTTCAAACAGCATTTTGATGCTTTTAAGACTTTTGGATGCATGGATTAAAATAAGGAACAACAAGTAAAACATTTCACAACGTTCCCCTACTTTTAAGTAAGTGCACTTAAGACTTTTAAAGTTATCCTCTTAATCTCTTCTAAGTCACCACAGTTATTTGATTGCTGGTAATAGTCTTATCTTTTCACTAGCTGATGCATTACTGTTAGGTATTAGTATTGTGTTTTTTGTCCTTTCCAGCTTTCAGCTTGGGTCTCCCCCTCATTAAGTGGACTTGTGAATATATTGAAAGTGACTTGGGTTTGCTTTGCTTCGGTATTTGAGTCTGTTTCCTTTATTGTTTGTATTAATTTACTCAATGCTATTTCTATTTCAATAGCTTTTTTCAGAAAATTCTACAAATTGCAAAAGACAAAGTCCAACATATGTATTTATTTATTTAATTAATTAATTAATTAACAGTTTTTATATAACGGTATTCGTAGATACATCTTATCGGTTTACATGTAACAAACAGAGAAAATAAATGGAACAGGGAGGAGAAACTTGGAGGGGGGAGTTAATGGTTATAAGATAATTACAAGACTCATACAGTAAATATCAGTATATATCAGAGGTCATAGAGGCATTAATAGGTGAAGATTATCTTTACAAAGGATAGGGGAAAGAAGAATTATATATACAGAAGGAATTATATGTACAGTATGAATTATATATGATGAGGATATGGGGTGAAACAGGATGGGTATGGGGGGTACAAATGGTGCAGGGATGTCTAATAAGGTATTAGTGGTGGAGCAGTGGATGATATAGAATTAGTATTAAAATTAATTATCATGAGGGAAAGGAAGGGGGGAGAAAATTATGAAGGATTGAACTGAGAAGGATAGAGTAGGTGGTTGTGGGTAGGGTAAGAAGATTATACAGTGCATGGAGGGACAATGTTCGAGTAATGGGGGGAGACTTTCAGGGGTGGAAGGGGGTCGTGCTGAGGGTGGATTTTAGGGGTGGATTTCAGGGGTGGAAGGGGTTTGTGCTGAGGGTGGATTTATTGTGGAAAGACCTTTTTAAAGAACCAAGTCTTAAGTTTTTTTTAAATTTCTGAGTGGATGGTTCTAGGCGGAGGTCAGTGGGCATGGTATTCCAGAGAGCAGGGCCGGCAATCGAGAGGGCATAGACTTTTGTGATTTTGAGATGGGTATTCTTGGGTGGGGGTGTAATGTGGGTTCCTTTGTAGGATTTTTATTGGAAAATTTGTATATACACTTAAGCCCATATTTTCAGAAACCCGCGTCTGTAACTCCTGATACACGCTGAAGTGCATGAGCTCAAGAAAAGGGCAGGCTGGGAAAGCGCCATTACCTGCTGTCCCGAGGAAGCCCGTGCTGGCAGCCAGCCAGCACATGGAGTCTACTGCTGCTCCAAAGAAGCAATATGGTAACTTACAAAAAATAAAAATCTAATAGGTAGAAAGGGGTTAGGGGTTAGGGGTTGGGGGGGGAGAGGGAATAGGTAGGAAAGTTAGATGGGGTATAAGGAAGTTCCTTCCTGGTCCGCTCCTTATTTGGAGTAGACTGGGAGGGAACTAGGGAAGCACTACTCACGTCGCCGCGCATTGCTTTTTAAAATCTGCACCCCTGTGCATATGAGTCGTGGGCCACCCGCACATGCACGCGCAGATATTCAAGTATGGCATGCATCTGTGTGCAGACATTGTGTTTTATAACATGCGTGTAGTGACACACACATGTTATAAAATTGGTTTTCCCATGTGCATACGTGGGGAACTACATGCACATGGACAGGCGCACTCTCCTTTTAAAATCGACTCCTTATGGTGTATATGGCTGCAAACATATTTACTCCATATATGCATAACTCTTCCTTACAACATATACAAGTATTTAAAAAATACTTGTGAATAGATATTCAAGCACTAGTTATCTGGCTAACAGGGTCATTCAACAAAATTAATTAGGATATTATCACATGCATTAGGGCCCTAACACCTGTGATAACACCGTAATGCATGTGTTATTTTTTGTATTGTGCAATGTGAATGCAAATTTTGAAAATTTAGCCAAAGGGGAGGAGCTTATGAAAATGAGGGGTGTTTAATGTTGTGTGCAATAGCATATCACACATTTTAATGCCAGAAACAACTACACCTTTTTTTCCTGACATTAAGTTGAGAGAGAGGGAGAGAGAGAGAGACTCTTTATAAAGTGCTCATATTAGGCAACTATTTATACCACTGTAGAAGGGTCAACAAGTAACTCGAGATAGAGAGTGCATCAAGCTAGGGCGAGTGTACAATATACAAATCTCATCTCTGTGTACCTTTCCTCACTCCAAATCACATCAAATGTTCACTGATGTCTACTGTATTGTTCATACATCTGACTGTGCATATAAATCTGGCCCCCAAACCCTACATCACCACCTAAAACTCACCTCAAGTTACTAGTTGACCCTCCTACAGTTGTATAAATAGTTGCCTAATATGCAAACCTTATAAAGAGTTTATCTCTCTCTTTTTTTTTCTCTCTTTCTCTCATGCAATAAAGGCCTGTCTGGGCAATTCTCAGCTCAACACGTGGTAAAATAGTGTGCATTGCAGTATCTCAAAAATTACCCTAACAATGCGCCTTTTTTTTTATCGTGGAAGTTATTCTTGCAAAATTTATAGCAAAATGATACATCTGGGTCAATTTTTCTTCATCTAAACTCAATACCTTCCTTATTCAAATTAAACAATAGCATTTCTCTATTTGTTATTTAAGTCTACTGTAGTACTGAATAAAGAACTAAAGAAGTACTACAGACTTGGGGCTAGATTTTAAAAGCCCTACGCGCATAAATCCTGCCGGATTTACATGTGCAGGGCCCTCACGCGCCGGCGTGCCTATTTTGCATAGGCCGCCGGCACGCGCAAAGCCCCGGGATGCACATAAGTCCCGGGGCTTCGTAAAAGGGACAGTCAGGGGCGTGGCCGGGGGGCACGGTTTTCAATCGGGGGCATGGTTGGGGGCGTGTGGGTGGTCTGGGGGCATGGCCGAGTGCCCCGACACAGAAGCCTTTGTCGGGGCCTGCTGCGACGGCGCGCACAAGTTACTACTGGCCGGAGGCAGTAGTAACTTTTCTGATAAAGGTAGGGGGAAGGGCTAGATAGGGCCGGGAGGGTGGGTTAGGTAGGGGAAGGGAGGGGAAGGTGCGGAGGGATGGAAGGAAAGTTCCCTCCAAGGCTGCTCCGATATCGGAGCGGCCTTGGAGGGAACGGAGGCAGGCTGTGCGGCTCGGCGCGCAGGATTCCGATTTTGCGCAGCCTTGTGTGCGCTGACCCCGGATTTTATAAGATACGCATGACTACGCATGTATCTTATAAAATGCGGTGTACTTTTGTTCGCGCCAGTGGCACGAACCAAAGTACGCGCTTGCATATGTTTTTAATATCTACCTCTTGGGGCGGATCCAAGATGTCCACGTGAGAGGACGTGTACTGCGCTGCTCTGCATTTTTCTTCAAGATTTACCTGCTTTGAGTGTTTCTCGAATTAGTAATGCCGCACAAGAGGAAGGGGAAGGTTAGGGTGTATCCCTCTGAACCAGCTATCCCCAGAGACCAGAGATGTATCAGGGAGTTCACGACCCCCATTACGGAGTTGAGGGTGTCTTCCCCCATTATAGGAACAGAGAGAGGATCTCTGTTTTCTCCTGGGAAGATATCTTTGAGCCCTCCAGACCCACAACAGCAGCTAGAATATTCTCCATCTGTTGGCGTTCGCGGAGCTGAGGCTCCGAGAGGAAACTCAATAGGTCAGCCCCAGCAAGAGGGAGCCGATGGCATTGATTCAGAGTTGGTGCTGTTTTCTACTCCAGCCCATGGCTTGGAGGCCCGCATGGAGAAGGGAGTTGGTGGAGAGGTGGGCGCTTCTCCAGAGTTAACCAGCGGGAGTGCCTTTGTTGTTGGAAGCAGAGTGGTGAAACACTTACCTCAGGAGACTAAAGAACATAAGAACATAAGAAATTGCCATGCTGGGTCAGACCAAGGGTCCATCAAGCCCAGCATCCTGTTTCCAACAGAAGCCAAAGACTGTCTGTTGTGACGCTGGAATCCCTATGGGACTTAATAGCAGGTATGTCCCTAAACTCCAAAGTACAATCTCGGCATTTAGATGCTGTGTCAGTAAAAGTGGATATGGTTGCTCAAGATCACCAACAAATTTTACAAGAGCATTTGGTACTTATTAAGAAATTGGAAGAAGATGTTAAAAGTTTGAGAGACACTAATGCGGTAATAATTTGAGAGCATATGGCATCTGTTAGGAGGTTGGAATTTTTGGAGAACTCATTGCGACACTTAAATCTATGGCTGCTCAATTTTCCAAAAGTATCTGGTGAACTGCTTCTTCTCACTTTAAAGAACTATCTAACAGAGATATTAAAAATACCGGAGGATATGGTTCCAGATATAAAAAAGGCCGTACCTTTACTTCAAAATTAAGCTTTGTCACGGATTAACAACGAAGAAAATATTTCAAATTTGACTGATTATTTAGAATTTTCAGAAATAGAAGTTACAGTTAGATCAATGCTCTTGCTTTCCTTTTTTACTGAGCAAGATATAAGTTTGATCATGCGCTATTAATTTAAAAGCATTAATGTTTCCTTTCTAGATGGTAAAGTGCGGGTCTATCCAGACCTGGCTAGATCTACCCAGTTACACCGGAAGGCCTTTCTAAATTTGAAATCTGAAGTTGTAGCTCACAGAATGAGTTTTTTATTGCATTTCCCATGTAAATGCATAGTCAAACTGCAAAATAACATCTATGTCTTTTTTAGCCCTGAACAGCTGAGAGAGATCTTGGACGCTAGGGTAATTGTACGAGCTATGAATGTTGGGGGGCCATAATTTAAAAATGAAAATGGGGATATGCTGATGCTGCGATTTCCTTTTTGTGATATAGCTTATTGGTCTCCTCCTTTGATTTATTATTGCCTTGGTCCTTCTCCCCCCCTCAAGGTTACCTCAATGATGATGAGAGTGAAAAATTATGTTAATTCACATTGAATGAAAATAATTGTCTTTAATATGTATTTCCTGTACTCTATGAATATTTCTTTAACAAAGTATTTCTTTGTGTTTGTATGGTAAAAGTTTAATAAAGAAAGAATTAAAAAAAAAAAGAAGTACTACAACAAACAGATAAAACAGTCAAAAAAGAATGGGATAGATTTTAAAAGGTACATGTGCGGTGTACATTTGTGCGCACTAGTGCACCTTGCACGCACCGAGCCCTCGGGGTGACCAGCTGGCTTTCCCCGTTCCCTCCGAGGCTGCTCCTTCCCCCCTCCCACTTTCCTTTCCCCCACTACCTTCCCCTCCCTTCTACTACCTGTCCCACCCCCAGCCCGAAAAAAAAACCTGTACCTTTATCTCATAAGTTACGCCTGCCAGAGGCAGGCGTAACTTGTATGTGCCGGCCTACTGCCGATGCACGATCCCCTGGCACAGTGGCCATGCGGAAGCCTCTGGCTATGCCCCCACCCTGTCCCTGGACCGCCCTGCCCATGCCCCTTTTTGCAAGCCCCGGGACTTACACACGTTCCGGGGCTTTACGCACGTCGCCGGGCCTTTTAAAAATAGGCCCCACGCATTAGGGATGTGAATCGTTTTTTGACAATTTAAAATATCGTCTGATATATTTTAAATCGTAAAAAATCGTTAGAGGCGCGATACAATAGGAATTCCCCCGATTTTGCAATACGGCAATACAGCCATACGGCCGGCGCCATTTTGCAATTCAGCAACGAGTGCAGGAGGTCGCTCCCGGACCCCCGCTGGACCTTTGGCAAGTCTTGTGGGGGTCAGGAGGCCCCTCCAAGCTGGCCAAAAGTCCATTGGGGTCCAGCGGGGGTCCGGGAACGATCTCCTGCGCTCGTGACTTCGGGGGACAGGAACCAAAATGGCGCCGGCGCTACCTTTGCCCTGTCATATGACAGGGCAAAGGTAGCGCCGGCGCCATTTCTATTAACGCAGCCGTGGCCCGAGAGTGGAAGATCACACCGGGACCCCCCCACTGGACCCCAGGTAATTTAAAACATTTTGGGGGGGTTCTGGAGGGTAGGGGATTTATTTTAAAGGGTCGGGGTGGGTTTTAGGGTTGTTTTAGTGTGCCGGTTTTCCCGCCCTCCCCCGATTTACGATTTAAAAAAACAAAAACAAAACCGCGACGATCAGATTCCCTCCCCCCCCAGCCAAAATCGATCGTTAAGACGATCGATCACACGATTCACATCTCTACCACGCATAAGCCTTTTAAAATCTGCCCCCATCTGTTTCATTAGATGTGCTTTTCTGTGGTGGGCTTTTCATATATTTTCCAGGAATGTATGCCCATGTCTTCTTTGTATATATGTATTTTTTGTGTATATACAACACAACATTTAACAGTTGTTAATAGTCACTTATTCTAATGAATAAATTGAAAAGAAAGGATTTTTTTTTTCTACTTTGGTTGTCCAACTTTTGATTTGTTATTTTGCTGTTTTGTTTCTCCTTTTATTTTCCCCTGGTCATTCTTCTGATTCTTTATTCCCAGTTCTTTTTTTTTTTTTTAATTCTTTTTTATTGTTTTCTAAAAATATGTAACAATAAATAACAGTTATGTACAGCAACATTAATAACCTCCAATATGAAGATGTTAATTATGGTTCTTTTATCTGGTTTGGGAAGTAATATGATATGTGCCAACTTAAGTGTCTCTGGCATTTTACCAAGAGCCATCATTGCATCAAACAGCTTTTGAATACTAGATAAAGCCAGGGATTTAATACTTTATAAAATACAGCTGACAACTTATCTGAACCAGGAGCTTTAAAATTCTTTAACCCTTTTATGACTGAAGCAATTTCAGAAATCTGATTGGGGGCATTTAATTTTTCTAGCTGTTGAGGAAAGGAAATGGGTAATTTAATATTCTCCATAAATGTTTCCCTAGATTCCAGGTCCTCACCTTCTGCCGTGTAAAGAATTTTGTAATATTGCTAAAAAATTTCACAAATATTAGAGGATGAAGTAACTATCTTTCCAGAGTAATCTTTCAGGCCCATCACAAAAGCTGATTTGTAAGTGCCCCATATAAGATTAGCTAATAAATTACCTGACTTATTCCCACAGATGAATAGCCTTTATTTTAGGGAAAACACACATTTTCATTTAACATTTTCCATATCAGAGAACACATTTTCTGGTTTTCTGGGTTATCATGTGCATTCCAAAGTTGCTTTGGGGTATTTAATTGTGCTGTTAAATCCAATATATCTTTATTTAACTCTCTCTTCCAGTGGATTGCAAAACTAATTATGTCTCCCCATAACACAGCCATAGCTGTTTCCCATAAAAGGATTTGCTCCTGTTTATGTTGGCTATTATTGCTATAATATTTTTGCCATTTGCCCTGTAAGAAATGTTTAAATGTTTTGTCCTGAATTAGCCATGGAGACATCTTCCAGTTTGGAAACTAATTTAAATTACATGAAATATACAGGTGAAACGGACAATGATCTGAGATAATCAAGGTTTTAATAGTAGAACCTCCCACTCTGGAAAAAGGATTTCAGTTGTCAAATATCTATCCTAGATTTTGAACCATGAGAACATGCATAGTGAATTTAATCTCTAGAACAAGATTTAAAAATCCTCTAGATATCTAGTACCATTAATGTTTTCATAAAAATGAAATTCCTTTAGAGGTATATCCAGTAAATGTGTGAGACTATTAGAGACTATGAAAGTAGAGTCAGCAATGCAATTTAAATCTCCCCCCAATACCACAGGAGTAGTTCCTAGAGATAAAATATGAGAAGTAACCTCGGTGAAAAAATTATGGTCATAGGTGTTCAGTCCATAAATTGATGCTAGAATCACAAAATGATGATATACTGACCCTTTGGGTCAATAATGGATGTTTTTTCCATTGAAAGGAGAGATATTTATGCAGAATTGCTAGTCCCCTATTACTGGATGAATCTTGTGCTGAAAACATCTGTTTAGTGCCTCTTTTCTTTACCTTCAGATGTTCTCTTTCAGATATATTGGTTTCCTGCAAAAACATGACTGTATTTTTGAATCTGTTCAAACAAGAAAACTCTTTTTCTCTTTAAGTCGGATTGCCCATTCCAGCAACATTCCAGGTTACAAATTTAATAGAACTCCCCATCCCTCAAAGGTAAAACTTTACCCTCACATAAAGATATTCAACATTCCACACTACAACTCTTTTGAACTTATCCAAATCAAATTGTTTCTCTACACCTGAATTGGATTCCCAATAAGTGGTCATTATTAGGGATGTGAATCGTGTCCTCGATCGTCTTAACGATCGATTTCGGCTGGGAGGGGGAGGGAATCGTATTGTTGCCGTTTGGGGGGGTAAAATATCGTGAAAAATCGTGAAAAATCGTTAAAAATCGTTAAAAATCGAAAAATCGAAAAACCGGCACATTAAAACCCCCTAAAACCCACCCCCGACCCTTTAAATTAAATCCCCCACCCTCCCGAACCCCCCCCCAAATAACTTAAATAACCTGCGGGTCCAGCAGCGGTCCGGAACGGCAGCGGTCCGGAACGGGCTCCTGCTCCTGAATCTTGTCGTCTTCAGCCGGCGCCATTTTCCAAAATGGCGCCGAAAAATGGCGGCGGCCATAGACGAAAAAGATTGGACGGCAGGAGGTCCTTCCGGACCCCCGCTGGACTTTCGGCAAGTCTCGTGGGGGTCAGGAGGCCCCCCACAAGCTGGCCAAAAGTTCCTGGAGGTCCAGCGGGGGTCAGGGAGCGATTTCCCGCCGCAAATCGTTTTCGTACGGAAAATGGCGCCGGCAGGAGATCGACTGCAGGAGGTCGTTCAGCGAGGCGCCGGAACCCTCGCTGAACGACCTCCTGCAGTCGATCTCCTGCCGGCGCCATTTTCCGTACGAAAACGATTCGCGGCGGGAAATCGCTCCCTGACCCCCGCTGGACCTCCAGGAACTTTTGGCCAGCTTGTGGGGGGCCTCCTGACCCCCACGAGACTTGCCAAAAGTCCAGCGGGGGTCCGGAAGGACCTCCTGCCGTCCAATCTTTTTCGTCTATGGCCGCCGCCATTTTTCGGCGCCATTTTGGAAAATGGCGCCGGCTGAAGACGACAAGATTCAGGAGCAGGAGCCCGTTCCGGACCGCTGCCGTTCCGGACCGCCGCTGGACCCGCAGGTTATTTAAGTTATTGGGGGGGGGGTTCGGGAGGGTGGGGGATTTAATTTAAAGGGTCGGGGGTGGGTTTTAGGGGGTTTTAGTGTGCCGGCTCACGATTCTAACGATTTATAACGATAAATCGTTAGAATCTGTATTGTATTGTGTTCCATAACGGTTTAAGACGATATTAAAATTATCGGACGATAATTTTAATCGTCCTAAAACGATTCACATCCCTAGTCATTATCTCATATTTGCTTCCTTTCCATAACAGTATGCCCTGCAATATTGTGGTAGTATCTGCCATGCCGTACAGGTCATCCTCATACTTATCAGTTTCCCAGACCATAAAAGTCAGGGCTCTTTTGGTTGCTGTCTAAGTCCAGTTCCCAATTACCTCTTGCTGTTGAAGCTGAGAGCAATGTTGGAGTTGCATTAAAAGCATCAGGCTAATTGGTTAAGGGTAGTAACAGCCGCATCAGCAAGTTACCCCCATGCTTATTTGTTTTCCTAGACCATAAAAGTCAGAGTCCTTGTTGGTTGCTATCTGAATCTAATTACCTTTTTCCCCTTTTCCCCCTGCTGTTGACACAGAGGGCAATGATGGAGTTGCATGAACAGTCTGAAGGCTTATTGGTTAAGGGTAATAACCACCACATGAGCAAGTAACTCCCATGTACTCATTTCTTCATTTCAATCCCATAGGGATTTGGGATCCATAGTGTTTACCCCATGCCCTTTGAATTCTTTCACTGTTTTTGTCTTCACCACCTCCTCCAAAAAGGCATTTCAGGCATACTCCACCCTCTCTGTGAAAAAATATTTGCTGATGTTGGTTCTGAGTGGTCCTCTCTGGAGTTTCATTTTGTGACCCCTAGTTCTACAGATTTCTTTCCAGTGGAAAAGGTTTGTTGAATGTGCATCTTTAAAACCTTTCAGGTATCTGAAGGTCTGTATCATATCTCCCTTGAACCTCCTCTCCTCCAGGGTATACATATTTAGGTCCTTCTACTTCTCCTTTAAGTCATTTGATGGAGACTCCCCACCATTTTGGCTGCCCTTCTCTGGACTGCCTCTATCCTGTCTCTATCCCTTTTGAGATATAGTCTCCAGAACTGAACATAGTACTCCAGGTGAGACATCACAAAGGACCTGTGAAAGGAGATTATGACCTTCTTTTTCTTACTGGTTATTCCTCTATGCAGCCTAGCATTCTTCTGACTTTAGCTATCAGCTTGTCACATTGCTTTAGATCTCTCGACACTATCATCCCAATGTCCCTCTCTTGCTCCATGCACAACAGCCTTTCACCCACAGCATATATAGCTCTTTTGGATTACCGCACCTCAGATGCATGACTCTGCACTTCTTGGCATAGAATCCCTGCTGCCATATCTTTGACTTCTGTTCAGGTTTCCTTAAATCATGTCTCATTCTCTCTACTCCTTCTACTCTGTTGCAAATTTTAGTATCATCTGCAAATAGACAAATTTTACCTTCTGTCCATTCTGCAATGTTGCTGCCAAAGATATTGAACAGAACCACTCCCAACATTGATCCTTGTGGCACTCTGCTTAACAGTGTTCTCTCTCGAGAGTAAGTTCAATTTACCAATACACGCTGTATTCTATCCATCATCTAGTTTGTAATCCATGCAACCACCTTGGCGCTCACTTCCAAGCTTCTCATTTTATTCACAAGCCTCCTATGCGGGACCGTATCAAAATATTTGCTGAAATCTAAGTAGATCACATTGAGCACTCTTCCGCAATCCAATTCTTTAGTCACCCAAACAAAACATTAAATCAGATTTGACTGACAGGACAACCCCTGGTGAATCCATGCTACCTTGGGTCCAGCAATCCCCCTGACTTTAGATAGTTCACTATCCTTTTCTTCAACAGAGTCGCCATTAATTTTCCCATCACCTAAATGAGGCTAACCAGCCTGTAGTTTCCAGGTTTCTCTCTACTACCACTCTTGAAAGCAGGTCCACCACCACTCTCCTCCAATCACTCAGCACCACTCCCATAGGGATCTATATTGAACAGGTCATGCAGTGCACCTGCCAGCACAGCTCCCTCTGTATCCTGGGATGAACCTCATCTGGCACCATGGCCTTATCCACTTTCAGTTTTCCTAGCTCTTCTCATATATTCTCTTCTGTAAATGGAGTTTCATCTACCCCATTTCCAACTACGTTCTAGTCAATCAGCTATGGTCCTTCTCCAGGGTTTTCTTTAGGGAACACTGAACTGATGTATTTGTTTAATATTTTCACTATTTCTTCATCTCTCTCTACACAGTGCTCTTTGTCAACTTTCAATTTCACTATACCACTTCAGGCCTCCCTTTTTTCTCTGATATATATGAAACATGTTTTGTATCCTCTCTTTACCTTTTTGGCAATTCTTAATGGAGAGTTCTCAAAATGAGCTTGATTGCTGTAATGCTATTGCCTTTCTCAAGCAGACCAATAAGATATTCTGCCATTCCACCAGGATCCTGCAAAACTAGGGATTCATTAGCTATTTGCAATCCATTATGACTATATTATTCTTGCATCACAAGCAATTTTTTTCTAACTTGAAAAATCAAATGATGCAAGATTTTAAACTCCATAAATGACTTAAGTCACCTCCACATCACTGTTTAATCACTAGTGTGCACAGTGAATGTTGTAAAAGGCAAGATATTCTCATCCAGCAAATCATTCAGCTTTGTAATGATTTAATAAAGAACTCCCAAAAGTAACATGACTGCTGCTATGCTTTTATCTCTCTTGAGCAGCCTTACGATATTCATCAAGAGCTTGCATAAATCAGTGAACCATTGATCATTTCTAATCCATTATGGCAGTACGTCCCCTGCATCCCACAAAACTAGATCTAATTTGGATCAAAGTAGAGCAATTATGCAATGATCTTTCCAATAATATGAATTCAGTAGAGATTGTAAAAATGCCTTGACCGTTGCTACTGATTCATACTTTTGACAACTAATATTGTAATATATATTTAACTTGGCTGGGTACAATAAATACTGGCAGCAGATCGCCTTTGCCCTCACTATGTCACAGGGGCCGACCGTCGGTACCTGTGACATAGTGAGGGCAAAGGTGATCGGCGCCATTTTGAGTACTGGCATCGGACTGCCGGCGTGCAAGAGGTCGCTCCCGGACCCCTGCTGGACTTTTGGCAAGTCTTGTGGGGGTCAGGAGGCCCCCCCAAGCTGGCCAAAGTCCCTGGGGGTCCAACGGGAGTCCCGGAGCGACCTCCTGCACTCCGGCCGTCCGATGCCAGTACTCAAAATGGCGCCGATAGCCTTTGCCCATACTATGTCACAGGGGCTACCGTTGCCATTGGTCAGCCCCTGTCACATGGTAGGAGCACAAGATGGCGCCAATGACCATGTGACAGGGGCTGACAAATGGCACCGGTAGCCCCTGTGACAAAGGCTATCGGTGCCATGATGAAACCGGCACCGAGGGTGGGAGAGTGTAGGGGATAGTTCCCGGACTCCCCGCTGGACCACCAGGGAGTTTTGGTAAGTCTTGGGGGGGTCAGGAGGGTGGGGGGTTGTAGTTAATTTTAATTTTAGCTGGGATACGAATAGAAATCGCCGTATTAACGCATCGGGGCGCCATACGGCCGAATGCAACATATCTGCTGCCCGACGAATCTGAATCACGAATGCAACATATGGAGTCCCTCTGCACATCCCTACTATTAATCGTTTACTTAGGGAATAGCCATTGCTATTAATTGCATCAGTAGCATAGGATCTTCTTAGTGTTTGGATAATTGCCAGGTTCTTGCGGCTTGGTTTGGCCTCTATTGGAAACAGGATGCTGGGCTTGATGGACCCTTGGTCTGACCTAGCATGGCAATTTCTTATGTTCTGGAGTTATTGATTTGCTTCTAGGGAACAGTCCCTGGTGTTGTGGGTTCTGATACAGCAACAGGGGTTCAGTGCCTGTTGGAGCTGGCATATACCAGCATTCCCATGGCTGCGCCATAGGGAGATAACTCAAGATACTAGCCTAATTCAGGTATCCATTGGGGCACCATGGTCTTTAAACTGTATTAGTGCATGCCCAATGATAGCCACTCTGCATGACTGTCCATGGGTTACAAAGGGACCAGTTATGCATGCTGGGGAAAAAGGGAGCCTGTGTAGGGCCGCTTGTCCTCATCCCCAGCTATGCTGGACCCTAGGCAGGGTATATATTATGTGGCATGGCAGCAGGACCGATTACAGCCCCTCACTTCACTGTGCTTCAGGATGCAAGCTGTGGGGGGAGAGTGGTCTCCTGATAGGTGCCAGCTGTCAACCCTGTGGCAACGTACAGTTGTGTCATCTGGCACAAGTTAGGCTGCTGTGTGTTTGTTTTAATGAGTCCCAGTGTCTCAGCATACCCAGTACCCCAGCCTCCACTGGGCGCTCAATTCCCATGGTGCTTGATCGTCTTCCTGGCTCTGGGGCATAGGGTCTCTCCATTGCTCTGCTGCCGCTGCCTTTTGACTGCTGCCTTGTTGCTCAATGTTATTTGTGCCCCGGAACGGCCCCTCATTCTTCACTTGATAGGACTAGTCTCGTCCATTTTGTTTTAGGGTTTTTTTGCTGCCTCTTGGTTCAGTAACAGCCTCTCTCACGAATAGACTGCAACTGCAACCAGAGGCACTGCTGACCTGAGGGGGGGGGGGGGGGGCTTTGAACTCACCGCCTTAATGCTACTAACCCAGCTCCCAACCCTTGGAGCAGCAAAGCTTTTCTTATCTGCTCGCTGCAGCAGGCAGCATTGTGTCTGCACTCCCTGTCATCTACCTTTTTCCCGCGTCGCCGCTTTTTATCTCCTCTTTGGAAAAACTTCTTGAGACTCCATGCCTTCTCAGCCTAGGCACTACGTGTACTCTAGGGCTATTGTTTTTTTAATACTTTGTCAGCAAACATTGCGGGTAGCCCGCATGGCTTTCAGGGTGAGGAGGCCCATGAGGGACACCGCCTATGCTTGTGGATCAGTGTAGTAGTGGGGAGGCTGGCGACTTAACTCACCTCAACACCGGGTGTAAAAGGAGGAGGAAGGGGCCAACCTCTGCCCATTGTAGTGGCGGTGACATCAGACTGCAACCATGCGTGTGTTGCTGCCCAATGACAATGACACCAGTACCAGCATGCCGGCTGCAAGCATGGCCCGATGGTCAGGGGGGGGGGGTGTTGAGAGGAAAGGGGGGAGTGCGCCTCCCGGGGCTCATCGTTATGGGCTGGCCTTCACTCATTTTGTTAAAGAGAGCTTGGTATTTCCCAACGTCCTGCAGCCCTGCCCTTCTTTTCTTTATTTTCATTTTTTTCTTTGTTTTGGCAGTTTTTATTACTTTTTAAAGGTTCCCTGACCTGGGATCACTGTTGATGGTGACATCATTGTTGACATCATCAGCAACAAGGCCTACTTTCCAGCATCATGCTGGGGGTTTCCCTGGTCCTTTGGGCAACTCTGCATGCTTATTTAGAGCAGCAGTGGCACTAACAGATGCCTGCTACTATAATGGCCAAGGACTTGTTGGGGGATTGGGGGTAGCTGGCAAAGGTGGCAGCTCAATGCCACTCTGCTCCTCTGGCCTCATCCCCTTTTGCCATGCACAGAATTTGTTCACTGCAGGGAGCATTCCACCAGAGATTCTCACTACTCCCATTATGCTCAGCCTGCAGCCTGATGCTACCAATCAGGCCCTCCATGTCCATGAACCTGGGCCCATGCTTCCTAGGTTCTAACCAGGCCTCCTCTTAGCCTTCTTGGTTTCCTGGCTGTAAACCTTCTTGAGGATGACTTCTGGGCAGCAGATAACTATTTATTAATTTTTAAACTCCATACTTATGTGTGTGGTCTATATTCAAAAGCCATTTAGATGGACAACTGAGAAGTTATCAGTCTAAATGACTAGCTGGCTATATTTAAAGCCTTATGCAGCAAAATTCTAGCTGCATAATGAGTTATGCAATTTGAGCTTAGCTGCATAAACCTGGGGTGGTCTGGGGCCAGGCAGGAGGCATTTAGGAGCAAGCCAGAGTGAGCTGCATAACTTGTGTGTCTAACTCTGATATTTGCACCATAGGGCTGTCCTAAAGTTGGCCTGATATAGCCGGCTAATTTTAAGATATCTGAGGATATTCAGCAATGTGCCATGATGCTGAACATCCCTGTTAAGTTAGCCAGATAGCTCTATCTGGATAATGTAACTAGTTGCTCAGCAGCTGAATTTCAGCCCCGTGTGTGTTTGTATATGTGCATGTGTGTGTATGAGAGCTGTCTCACACACATGGTGTGAATTATTCAAAAAGTTATGCATGTAAAAATTAGCATATATGCATGTAACTAGCCTGTACTCATGTGCATGCTATTTTATAAAGCACAACAAAGTAAGTGATTTAAAAAGGACTTCCGATGTTATGTCAAAAACCTCCTGGCCCTAAAGATAATTCTCATTTGTAAATCCAAAAAAGCCTTTAAATGATTTTTCATATAATCATAAGTCCAGAAAAAGCCTCCTTGTGATTAGCGCTCTTCTCACTTTTAAAAATGTATTTTCAATTTTGGTAATCACAAAAGTTGAGACACGTAACAACGCTTAGCAGAAATATGGAAGGAAAACTATATCCTCCTATGCGAACTTTTAACAATCCAATGCTGTCAGCATTTTGTTTTCCTGAGCTGTGTCAGGGAATCCTTTGTGCCAATAATAGGCACTAAGGTGTACTGTCAGACTGACTCAATGTGCTGTCTAAAAGAATCAAACATTCACAGTGGCTTGAAGTCAGTAAACTGAATGCTGCCAGCAGCACTTGAAAAAAGCTGTGCATGCATATATAAGTAATATGCATACTATTTTAAATGATAATTTTACCTCAGAAGACTGTACTTGAATGTCCTTTTTCATGTCAAATCGGTTATAAAAGCATTATTGCTTATTGTGTATGAAAAGGGATGGGGGGAGGGCCTCGAGGCAGTAAATTTCAGCTAAAATGCCTAATATCCTTGCAAAATCCCTGACTGAGAGCCACACACAGAATTCTTTCTGGAGAGAAAGAGGAGGCCATAGCAGTGCCTGGAGCCACTCACAGGCAGAGACAGGAAACCAAGGCAGCAGGAGACTGGGAGCTGGGAGGAGGTCAGGTCTTTGGTTACAGTCTCACTCATTGGGACAGTAAATGTCTTCATTAGGAGACACCACCCTTGGTGTCTCTGTACTCTTACTCCATCTTTAATCCCTTTCCTTTTCCTCTCCTCTCACTCCTCTCACTTGAAACATGCCAGATTTGTGGTATGGGCAAACCCACCATATCTAGAGACCCTAATCCAGGAAGAGATGCTTGGACTTGGTATCTGTGTTATAATAAAGAGGATTTCTGTATTTTGAACCTCAAAAGCCTGCATTCTTAGGAGACCATATCATATAGATGATGGCATGGTTGGGACCGCTAGGAAACATTATTCTTATCTGATATTACCTGGTACCCCTCCAGAACCCACCAATTGATATCACCAGTGCCTTCCTCCTCAGCAGCCAAAAATCACTCATGGCTGTTCTTCAGCCTCTCTACCTGTCTTTGGCCCAAGTAGCTCTATCTATACTTGCAGCATTAATGCCAGCAAAACATTCCTCAGCCAATCAGTGGTGGCCTTGCACTAGTATGCCCTGTGTACCCTATTGACATGCTGCTACTTGCACTTCTGAATTCAAGTATATGGGCTGGTGGTAGCAGTATAAAGTGTTCCACCCTCCATCATTGTAGTGCCAAATAAATCTCTATCATCATGGTTGCAGGCTGGTTCAACCTCAATCTTGTGCTGCTGCTGGGTGTAAGATGAAATTCAACCTAGGGCTAGGGCTACATCTAGCTCTGAGGCCGTAGGTTTGGAACTTCTGCTCTAATTATTCAACATTTTACCAGTTAGATTTGGGTCTGCTATTTATGTGATTGGTGTTAAGCAGTTAAGCTTTTAGCTTAGCCAGTTGGCATGTAATCAGTGCTAATTGATTAACTCTAAAGCCACCCCCTTTTTGACCAGATACATTTAGCCAACATTTGAATTTAGGTGATTAAATATAGCTGTTTAGGTGGAGGACAGATTTAAAAGCAGTGTTTTAATCATTTAACTCCCAAAATTAGCCAGCCAAAGCTTTTGGAAATTTACTTGTCTAGTAATATATTTAATGTTTATGTTAGCATAAACACATTTTAGTAAATAACTTGAAAGAATAAAGTGTACATCTTTTAGCTATTTATAAATGATCTGAAAAAAGGAATGACAAGTGGGGTGGCACAAAATTATTCCAAGTTGTTAAATTAGAAATGGATTGTGAGAAATTGCAGGAGGAACTTGTGAGATTGAAAGACTGGGCATTCAAATAGCAGATGAAATTTAATGTGGACAAGTGCAAAGCAATGCACATAGGGAAAAATAATCCACACTGTAGTAATATGATGTTAGGTTCCATATTAGGAGTTATCACCCAGGAAAAGGAACTGGGGGTCATCATGGGCAATGACCTGGGTTCATTGACATGCAAGCGCTTGATTAGAGTGGTCAAATCTGACATTGCTCTAATAATGGAGCTATACCCAAGTGCGGTCATATGTTGGTCCGATATCATTCCCAGACCAAAATATAAAGAGTCAAAACTATGGGGTCAAGGGAGAAAGAAGGTTAACAGACAAATTGGTTCTTGGATCCAGAAATTAGGGGGACAGCAGATAAGACATCCTTGGGTGGACGACATGTCCTCGGAGCTGTTCCGTCTGGATGGGATCCACCTATCCGACATCGGATCCGACATCTTTAATATTACACTACAAGATGCCATCGAAGAACAAGATAGGTGAAATGACCACAGCTTATATTTATAGGGGACACGAGGCAAGGGTCCCCCTACCTCGTGTTTTGGCGGGCACCTGGGCCGGCTGGTCAAGAATTAGAGTGGTGCTGGTGTCATCTCATAACGGCGTGGTCGCCGGTGGCGCCAGGAGGTGAAAAAGGAATGGCCCCCTTGCTCAGAACAAGGCGGGGGCCGACAGAGTATCAGGCTGCCTTGCTTGGTCCTTGCAACGGGCAGAGGCACATGAATGCCGCCGGCTCGGGTATCCTAGAATGTTATCTTGTTATGTGTTTAAGTAAAAGCTGCGGCCATTTCACCACCAAGGACAGTCTCAGTGTGAATCACTGTTTTAAGGGATAAGGCTATTAGGGTTTTAAGGTGTGGACTGGAAAAACTAGAATGGACGATGGACGAAGGAATAAGTGGCAGCTGCTACGTTAAGCATGTGGCACATTTAAAACTAATTGGAGAAAGTTCTTTTTCACTCAACACACAATTAATCTCTGGAATTTGTTGCCAGAGGATGTGGTTAGTGCAGTTAGTATAGCTATGTTTAAAAAAGCATTGGATAAGTTCTTGGAGGAGAAGTCCATTACCTGCTATTAATTAAGTTGACTTAGAAAATAGCCACTGCTATTACTAGCAACAGTAACATGGAATAGACTTAGTTTTTGGGTACTTGCCAGGTTCTTATGGCCTGGATTGGCCACTGTTGGAAACAGGATGCTGGGTTTGATGGACCCTTGGTCTGACCCAGTATGGCATGTTCTTATTTTTGGGATCTTGCCAGGTATTTGTGTCCTGGATTGGCCACAGTTAGAGAAAGGATACTGGGCCTAACTCAGTATGGCAATTATTATGTTACTTCTTATGTTATGTAATGATCCTGATCCTAAGATTTTCAGCCTTTGCCTTATTAATCAAAATTCCATTCTGACATTGGAGTTGAATATTCTATTTAATTAAAGATGCTACAACAGAATAATTGATCTCTCATCTCTAATTATTAGCAACATTTTTTTTAACTACTCTACTTCTTTGTCTGCATTAGTTCTAAGATTAAATCTAAACAATTAAATCTAAACAATGGCCTAACGTCTTCAAGAGGCTAGATGAACATTTGCAGAGTTCCTAGTATCAACTCAAAAACAAGTAAAACAGATATTCTCCATCCATTCCTGAATATAGATTCTGTAAAATATCATTACAATTAAAGCTATTGCCTGACTCTTCTCCCTATTGGTAACATAAAATGGATTCATATTTTTCAGCAAAATTCCCACTTCCAAAAGTGGACTGCTGCAAATCTATGAACTACACATCCTTCTCCAAAAATAATCCTCCTATTAATAGGAATGTGCATTTATTAAAAATAAATGTAAACAATACAACAAATGCGGCTCTCAACAAAAATACCTATAAAATATAATAAAGATACCTATACAATTTAATGTATTTTTGTATTTATTTAAAAAATGACCTTTCTGATGCCTTCTTGCACATTCCTATCCATAAGAAATAAGCCAGGGCGTCCTTGGCTCTCTATTAACCCTCACCCAACCCTCATCCTAAACCTTCTCCTGCCCAACAAATGAAGACTATTAAAGTCTGAAATTCATTGCCAGAGGATGTGGTTAAAGAAGTTAGTATAGCTGGTTTTAAAAAAGGTTTGAACAAGTTCCTGGAGATGTCCATAAACCCAAGCCTACTTACCTGAGCTTAGCTTAGTCTAGCCAGGACATCACTGAGCCATTATCTCTTCCCCAACCTGCACCCAGAAAAATTGCTGGGACAGAAAGATTTCAGATCACTACTTACACTTTCATAGGAATCCCCCTAGGATAGAAAGGATAGGACAATGTCCACATACACCTTCCCTGGTCTCAGTACATTTAAAAATGGCATCGGCCACTCCTGCCTTGGTTACTCAACAATTCCAAATGGTATCAGCCTCACTGAGACCAGTTCCAAAATGACACAATTTAGGCATTGCTTCAATTTAGCTGGTGCCATTTTGAACTGTACCATGACCAGAGCTATTTGTACTGCATATGCTATTGAATTTGATTGTTATGTTCATGTTTTAAGCAGTTCTGGGTCCTTTTTTGGAGGAGTGTGATATATAAATGGAAATGGAGATGAAAATGAAATAAAATAGTTGGGACATGAGGAGACAAAAAATTTGATCTAGTTCATTCATTTGGTTCATCTGATGCAGTCATTAGCTAGGATCATTCAAACAAAAAAAAAATGTGTTTCCTTGTTCCATTTGTTTTTTACCTTACAATGAATTCAATGGAGGAAGCAATCCTTAGGCCCCATTGATTTCATTGTAAAACAAAAATATGGGCCAGGGCTAGCTGCCATCATTTATACCGGGCATAGACCCAGGCCCAACCTAATGCTGGGGCCTATCCCATTATGGAGGCCAGGCCTGATGTTGTGGCCCAGTGGGTGGCTCGTGGGAATGACGGCTACTACCTGGAGATAATACCCTTATTCAATAAACATACACACGGTTAATGCGACTCCAACATTGCTCTAAGCTTCAACGGCAAGAAGGAATGTGGAAAAAAGGATTTGCATTCACAAAAAAGCAGGGACTAGCTTGCTTGTTACGGGGGTTACTACCCTCAACCAAATAAGCCTGATACTTCACTTTCAATGCATATCCAGCATAGCTCTCTGCTTCAATGGCAGAGGAGAAAGACTGATACTTCAGGCATATCCAACATAGCACTCTGCTTCAACAGCAGGGGAGAAAGACTGATACTTCACTTTCAATGCATATCCAGCATAACTCTCTGCTTCAAAAGCAGGGGGAATTAAGAAAAGTGGATCTATATACAGACAACAACCAACAAGGACTGAATTACATAGTCTGGGTAAACAAATAAGCATGGGTGTAGCTTGCTTATTGCGGCAGTTACTACCCCTAACTAATTAAGCTAGATATTTCACTTAGATGCAGTTCCAATACTGCTCTCTACATTAATGGTGGGGGTGGAAGGAAAATAGAACCAAAAGATTACTAAGAGCCAAGAGTAACAGATAAGTATGAGAAAAAAAAAAAGTGCAATACTTGCTGGGCAGACTGGATGGGCCGTTTGGTCTTCTTCTGCCATCATTTCTATGTTTCTATGTTTCAATGTTTCTAAAAAATATAGATTCTGTCATCAAAGTATGAGCTTAGGCCCAGGCTCAATATCAGGGACCGTTTCAAGGCTGAATCCTGTCACCAAGCCCTAGACACAATGCTGGGGCTTAACCTAAGACTAGGTCCCATTGCCTTGGTTCAGGCCTGATGCTGGATCCTGGTCAGAAGCAAACTCCCATCGCTAAGGCTGGGGTCTAAGCCTAGGCCATGAGACCCAGGATTAGGCCTTCTGATGTCTTCTTCCTTCTTAGTTTGCCAAAAAATGACATCATCTGCTGGAAGCTCATGCTGCAGTGGCACAACTATGGTGCATTTTGACAAAGTGGGTGGCATCATTATGATATACAGCTGTTAAATTATACAGCATTAAATCAATATATAGCTGTCTGCGTGGGAGGAAGGGGCCATAGTGGCATCACTCTGTGTGTCCTTTTATTTTTTGATGATCTAAGAAGAAATAAGAAATCAGATGACCTAATCTTGGGCCTCAGGATCTAAGCTTAGGACCAGCCTTTGGCATAGACTTAGGCCTGGACTTAGGCCTGTGTTTCCCTGATAGAAACCAGCATCAGACTGAGCCCCGCATCAGGCCTGAGCCTCAGTGATGGACTTGGCCTTGGACTGGGCCCTGCTGTCATAAGCCTTGGTGATGTGACCTGGCCTTGGGCCAGATTACGGCATTGGGCCTGGGCCTCAGAAATGGGACTAGACTAAGGCCTGGGCATGCTGAATGCTTGTATTTTTATTAAAACACAACAATGAATATCCAAACAATTTTATATCTTTTTGTTGGAGGTTATTTTTGGTTCCTTTATTTTGGAATGAGACAATAATGGAGTCATTTGTCATATTTTGTGCATTTACTTCAAACAAATGCAAATCCCTATAAAATCGAGCACAAAGAAAAAAATCACCAGAATGAGGTTGCAAAACTTCAAAATTCCATGGAAAACTTGTAAGCAAGAAAAATACTATAATTTATTTCTTTATTACAAATTAAAGCATATAACAATGCCTGCAAATCAAAGCCAACAAGAAACATTTTTTGTAAATTAAATAGTTGTACAATATGTAATGAAGCAATAGTTGTTTCTTGTATGTTTGAGAAGGTTCATAGAAGAAAAATTAGAATGCTATTTGAAAATATAATGACAAGAAAAATTCACAGAAATAAATGTGATTTCACGTGGGCTAACACAGCAGCCAATCTATTTTGTTCAAGAAATATGCACCCAAAATAGAGCACCAATCTACAATGCCCTAGGTTTCAAGAGCAAACATTGCATATGTGTTTTATGAGTTCCCTTTTCTACAAATGAAAAAACATGAAATACATTTTAGATACAGGATCTCCCAATATTTAATATAAAGACAGAGAATCCAATCCCTGTCTGGTTCAAGAACCAATGTAGGTATCATTTATGAGGATAGGAAGCACTGAACTGGATCAAAATACAGTCAAGGATGTGGTCCAGGACCAGACTTAGGGGTAGATTTTAAGACCTGCGCATGGGCGTACATGTGCGCGTGTTACCCAGCACAAACACCCGTATACCCGATTTTATAACTTGCACACGCAGGATGACAGCAGCCAATCAGTGTTCACTTCCGGTCGAAGCCCTGCCCATGCCCCCACTCCCCATAGAAGTGAATGGGGTTGTAGCCCTGTCCCCTTCTGCATCCTCCCACCCTCAACCCCTCCCCTCCCACCCATGACCACACCCCCTCTCACCCATGACCCCTCCCCTAGCTTTACCCAGGTCCCACCCATGCTCCTCCCCCAATAGAAGTGAATGGAGAGGCCCCTCCCACACCCCACCCCCAAACCAACCCCCTATGTTGTCATTGGTGGCCCTGCCCATGCCCCGCACCAAGCTAAACCCGCTATGATGTCAGTGGTATGACATCACCAGAAGTCCATCTCTTACCATACCCCCAAAAACACACCCCCTAGAACGTCATCAGAAAGGGCCCTGTCGCTTTTTAATGATGACAGATTTAATGGACTATGGCTGTTTTTAATGATCTCACCAGAAGTACAATGCAAAACCCAAACCACCCCCTAAATTGTGCACCCTAGAACATCAGCAGAAATGTACCTGATGCTTTTTAATGATGACAGAGCTGGAAGCATGATCTTTTTTCTAGCCCCTCAGTTTTAAAAGTTACTAGCTTTGAGGTGGCAGGAAATTGTGGCTCATTCTGTACACAAGGATTTGGTTTTCTTTTAAAAAACAGACCCCTGATTTACAGTCATATAAAACAAGCAAGTACCAGCCGATCTTAAAGAAAATGTATTATGACCGAGGCACTGTATGTAGTTTTGCTGGTATAAATCCTAGCTGATTGGCTTTTAGATCGAGGTGCTTATTTGCCACAGAAACCTGCTAGGGTACATTTTACAAGAAAAAAAAAGGTGGTGAACTGCATGCAATGTATTTTGCATAGGCATGCCGAAAACTTGCAAGACCAGAGTAGTCTATGGTTATGCTGTCACTCATATCCCCTAAGCCAAACCCCCCAATGATATCATGGGTATATCATCACCGGAAGTCCACCCCTTTCCATACCCTCCCCAAAAACATGCCCCCTAGAACATCAACAGAAATGTCCCTGATGCTTTTTAATGCTGACAGAGCCGGAAGCATGCTTTTTTTTTCTAGCCCCTCTGCTTTAAAAGTTACTAGCTGTGAGGTGGCAGGAAGCTTTCTCTCAATCTCCCCCCCCCCCCCCTTCCCTCTATCCCTCACTGTGGATACACATGCACCAATCCCCAACCATCCCTATTCTGGCAGAGTGAAATCTGAGCAGAGGATAATTAACAGCAGAGTGTTGTGTGTTGGAAGTTGTGGGGCTTCAAAAGGGGATAAAACAAGGATTTAGTTTTCTTTTAAAAAAACATACCTCTGTGTTTACAGCCATATAAAACAAGCATGCACCAACAGATTTTAAAGAAAATTTATTATGACCCAGGCACTGTAGGTAGTTTTGCTGGTATAAATCCTCAACAAAAGGTGATGAACTGCATGCAAGGTATTTTGCATAGGCTCGCCCAAACTTGGAAGACTGGATGTAGAAGTATGCATGTGATAATGGTCATGTGAGAACAATCTCCAGGCAGAGAGGCTATAGCTGTTCGTGAAAAGCTTTAGCTTTGTGATCCTGAAAATAAAATAATGGATGTGTATGAGACCCTTAAACAGCTGAAAATAGAAAGTGAGCAGCAGCCAAAACTAAAGAGATGCCATAAACGAAGAGGCCTTAAAAAAGATTTTGAAACAGAAGTTGATACACCAGTGCACAAATCACACTCTTGCAGGAAGAGAAGCGCAGACGAAATGGCAGAGCCAGAATTTGATGAACTTCCATTGGAACAAAAGCTTTTTGATTTGCAGGATCCAGCCTTGGTCAATGAAAATGCTAAGGACTCTGCAGATATAGAGCTGCACCAAGCCGCATTAGATGCTGAAGCATATTATTTGCTGGAAAAGCTTGAGTGTAAGGTAAGAAAATATCTTTCCTTGTAATTATGCATTTTAGGGGTGGGGAGGTTGGGAGCTATCTATAATAGAGAGTGTGTTTAGAAGAGGTTTTAATTTAATGTTTTCATTATGTTTTATAGGAAAATGATGGATCTTTACAAACAGAAGAATATGGGGACACACCAGATATCAAAATGACCTGTTTGTGTTGTTTTTGCCCAAACATCAAAGAACCACCAGACTCAGAAGGTGATAAAAAAAAAAAAAAAATCAGACCTGAAGATGTGCATGATTTCAGCTGGTGGAGCTATATAGAGTTTCCAAAACCCCCACCGGTACATGGCCTTTTTCAAAAAACAACATTTAGATCAATCATAAGGGTGGCTGTGTACAGCATTCTTGCAAAGTGTTTGGCCGGCATTCACCATGATATCTGTGACGGCTGTCTCATTGATGAACCGAGTCAGGAGAACCATAGTTGCATTTATTAGACTACCTCTGACACCCAGGAAAAAGTAAGGACAGCTTGTAACAGGTTGTGCCTAGAACATATTTTGAATCTTATTGTATTAGCAGCATATAAAAGAGGAGTATTATGTCTAAACAATGATGACTTGAATCTGGTCATATACTTTATACATAGCATGAAAAATGTTCAAAATCCTGTAGAAAAACTAAACAGTATGCTTAGACCTACAGATGAGGTTTTAATGATAAAATATATAAATGCCATCATCTATGGGAGAAAGCATCAGTCCTTTTTTAAAAATTCATGCTTTTCTTGTCTGTATTTTCAGAAGTGTGTATTGACAATGAAATACTTTGTAATATTTAATAAATTTTGCCATGTGTATAAATTAGTTAATAAAAACAACTAATAAATATATAGCAGAATTAACAAAATGTGTCAATCATGATTTAAGGATCTATGGAATGTTTTTGGGGGGCTACAAAGGGGGGATATCTTATGGTTTTATTAAGTATCATTGATATCAATGCACAGACTGTAAAATGTTTGATACAGCAACTATTTCATTAACTAAGGAATGAATGTTGCAATGACCTAAGTGTGGAGGAAGTTGTCTGGACTCACGATCTGTAAATGGTTAATTTAATCAGGATGAGACAATGTGTAATGTATAATCTTTGGAAGAAAAAAAAGAGACATGGATGACAAGTCATTCAAGAGAGAAAGGCCTTTCCCATAAGGTGTGGTGGGGCTGCTGTAGACAATACAGTTGTTCAACTCATGACAGTTTAGGGCAGACAGTTTTGTGTTATAATACATAATATTTTTTGGGATTGCTGTATATGTATGTGTGTGTGTGGGGGTGGGGGGTGGGGATGAAGGAATACACAGAGGGGTAACCATTAAAGCACTGAAAAGCTCATCAGTCTATATTTTGTAAAGTACCCCCAAGACCTAAACAGGCAATGATAACACACTACCTTTCACCAACAAAAGGAAGGGGGGGGGGGGTGAATATTCTAATGATGTAGATGTGAGTAGATGTC
The DNA here is from genome assembly GCF_901001135.1 of Rhinatrema bivittatum. Lineage (NCBI taxonomy): Eukaryota > Metazoa > Chordata > Amphibia > Gymnophiona > Rhinatrematidae > Rhinatrema > Rhinatrema bivittatum. The sequence continues at coordinate 740,586,429 of NC_042616.1, read as the reverse complement.
TGGACTCAAGATCTAATCAGGGAGAAACAATGATCAGGAACCATTAAATCACAGAAGGTTCAACAGACTGTTGTTTTGTGAAATGGCTTCAGATCTAAAGAGATATTGATAATATACACAAAAGGCCTGTAAATGATAATCCAATCAAGACAACTACTTTATTCTATAAGGTGGTGGTGGTGGTGGTGGGGGGTGTTTCTGGGTTAGTTGTAGCAGATGTTCATCACATGACAGAGAGGGGCCAGGTAGCTTTTGTGTTACAATACACAAGTTTTGAGGGTTGTTGGTGGTTACGCCCTTATGATGGGGATAAAAGGGTATAGCCAGTGACCAGAAAGGTTTACCAATCTGTATTTTGTAAGGTATGAAGAGTTTGAAACAGAAATTGATTCTACAAACAAAGAAAGGCAGAAGTCTGGATTTATTAATAAATTGTCACTCACTAAATGGAAGCAACAAAGAAAACTGAAAGCTGGGTTAATAGTTTTATCATATCTTTATTTTGTTTTTAGATATGATTTTAAAACAGTGGTAAAAAAAAAAGTGTTTGTCTGTTTTATTATTAGAACAAGAAAATATTGCAAAAACAGATACAGTGTTGGGCACAGACCAACAACCGGGTTGCAGCAAGACCTCAGAGCAAAAACCAAAACCCCAAGACATTTCTGACAATAATACAAATGAAGGTAAGAAACTGTTTTTTCCTTAATGTCTATGCCCAAACGCCTCTTTTCCTCCATAACAACCAACGAAGCAGAGAGCTATGTTGCAAAGACATCAAAGGCATGTGTGACCCAGTGTTTCTTTATTCTGTAATTTTTAGAACGTGAAAATGATGCAAACGAACCTATATCCAAAAGAAAGAGAAAAGACAGTAACATCTTAACAGAGGGGGAACCAGTTGAAGGTAAGTGTGATGCCCTTGGAGTGGTCTAAGACAGGAGAAGGTCAGAGAACAGACCAGGCTGGAGTCTGTTCTGCTTTTCAACAGTTTAATTACAAAAAGTTCAGCAAGACAGAATCAAAATGGCTGCTTACCTCAGCAGACTGACAATGCAAGAACAGTTTTTCCAAAAGAGCACAGCACTCCATTACAGCTTCCTTCTTCTCCCTGGGGCCTATCTAACTCTCAGGGCCTCACCTTTGTATCCCTTACCTCAGGGAAACACCCCCACCTGAGGATCCCTTTCCTGTCTGTCTTAAGGTGGATCAGGCCAGATAGCTGGAGCTGGTCCGATAAGGCTTTCTGTCATATACTCTATCACAGTAAGGAAGCATTTTTTTTATATCTATATGGGTAAACCTCCAATTATTTCACAGCTGTGCAAATGAAAATGTATTACCATGTGTTTTTTACATAACAGACCAAGAGCAGCATATGCCAAAGAAATCTGACAAAAGACCATACCAAAAGCCAAGACACCATACCCAAAGCCAAGAGATAAACAAAATTATTCTTAAAATATTTTAAAATCAATAAAAAGTATGACAACCCCATGTTCATTTTTTATTATTATTTTTAATTTTTAGACTGTGAAAAGGCTACAAAAGGGTCTATTTCCAAAAGAAAAGACAGTGAGAACCTCAGAGACAGCAGCAGACCTGTGCACAGGGAGGAAGTAGAGAAAGAATGTGTAAGCATGGCCTTAGATAATTGTACTGATGACAATGTTTCAGGGGGGATGGTAAATAATTGTATATCAGGAACCTCTGAAAATGCATCTGCAGAAAATGAACTGGTTCATTTTGTGCAATTTGTGAGAAGGTGGAGCTGTGATTTAGAAAAATTTAATGGCGTAACTTTTTCAGAAGAATTTTGTTTTATTAATTTAGATAGAATAGATTCATTCCTAGGTGCACAAAATATTGTGAGGCAAGGCATACAGCACATTCTAAATGAAAAAAGCAATAGAGTTTTATCTAATGATTATATTCAGGTACATTTACATTCTATAGGTTTTCATAATTCTTTGTATTCAGGAAAGTTAAACCCTCAGGATCTGAATGCTGATGATTTCTTAGATCAAGTTAGTAAACTTCTGCAGAGTTATAGAGAGATACAGTTTGGTGAGACATTCCGTATTGTCGTTCTTGTTATACGGAATGGGGGGAGGGGCACGAAGGGTTTTAGGGTCTATTCTATACAGCCAAATTGTACAGGACCTTTACTATGGAACACATTACCCCTGGAATTAAGACTAATGAAAGATTTAAAACTCTTCAAAAAAGGCTTAAAAACATGGCTCTTCAAAAAAGCATTTCACAGTGAGGTAGCTGAATAACAACACAAAAACAGCTGAAAGTTCACGAGAGCTACTTTGGCCCCTACATAAAGATCGGACCCATCTTCTTTCACAATTTTACAGATCAGGTACAGCAATGTGTTGTTCAAATCCAGGTAATCCTCTCCATGTCCGGCTATATAAAAATCTAAAGGGGCTGTTTCTGACAAGGCAGATAATGGTGGAATCTCCACATAAATACTTTTTTCTATGCTGGTTTGTGTGGAGGTCAGTTGAAACAGATCCAATTCTGTATTTCCACCAGCCCCACTTCCCATGGACTCTGTAGGTCCAAAGGCCTAGCTAATTGTGTGGTGAAATTAGAGCTGGTGTTTTGTGGAAATATTCTCACAGAGGCATTACTAGGCAGCTATATGTAAAATCCCCCTTCATTCATTTTTTTTTCTTTTTATGATACAAGACCTTTTCAAATCAAAAATCTTGAAACTCTGATGCTTTTATCCAGCTGTTAAATTTGTCAGGCCACCTCACCATTTCACAAAGCACTGCTTGTTCTTACCTCTCCCTTTTTCCTTTAGAACCTTATCAACGCGGTATATTCTGTCCTGTTGAGGGCTGACTTTCTATAATTCTTCAGGATAAAAAGAACCTTGAATGGCTTCCTCACCATAATCTTGTATCTTGTACACTGTTTTCTGACCCCAGTTTAAGACGTCCGTTATTATAAATTCTCATCTGTCCATGTTTGTTCATAACCTTTTTCAAATTTCCCTTTAGTTTTTGACAGACTAACATGATTCCCCTTTTTAAAAAAAAGGCTTAGCAGGATCATGTTTGTTGTTATTGCGTAGAAGACTTTCCAGAACCGCAGAGAGTTTGAGGCTGTTACATCGATGGGGTGGGCCTGTATTGTTCTGTGAAAGCTATGGTTATAACTGTTCACAAAAGCCTGAAGCACATCTTCATATCAAAAGGTGTTGTGTGCTGTAAAGTATCACCACATTTTGGATTTTAAAGTCCTGTTAAATCTCTCCACGACCGCTGCATTAACATCGTTGTTGGTAACAAAATGATGAATGCCTCTGTATTTTAACAAACTCTTCACAGAGCTATTTAAAAACTCTTTACCTCTGCCTGTTTGTATTTTGTTGGGAACACAGCCACCTTTAAATATATTTTCAAATGCCTCAGCCACTTCACGACCTGTTTTTGTTTTTAGGTTCACAGCCCATGCTTATTTTGACAAAACATCTATTACCATCAAAATTTATTTGTAGCTGCTGTTATAACCAAACAAGGTGGTCAGGTCAACCAGATCTGCTTGCCATTGCGCATCCACATGAGACACTGTGGGGCTGATTTTAAAATGTAAGCGCGTGGGGTACATTTGTACGTGCTACCCGGCAGTGCACAAATGTACATGCTGCGCGCATGTTATAAAATCCGAGGTCAGCGCATGCAAGGGGGGTGCACACTTATGCACCTTGAGTGCGCTGAACCCAAGGGGAGCCCTGATGGCTTTCCCTGTTCCCTCCAAGGCCGCTCCTAAATCGGAGCGGCCTTGGAGGGAACATTTTTTTTACTCCCCACCACCTTTCCCTCCCTTCCCCTATCTAACCCACCCCCCAGCCCTACCTAAATCCCCCCTACCTTATCTCAATGAGTTACGCCTGCCTCTGGCAGGTGTAACTTGCATGCGCCAGCAGCCTGCCAGAGCGCCATGCCCCGACACAGGCCGCTGTGTCGGAGCACTCGGCCCTGCCCCCGGACCACCCCTGCCCACCACCACACCCCCGGACATGTCCCCAGATCACATCCCCACCCATGGCCCTGCCTCCGGACCGCCCCTTTTTCAAAGCCCCCGGACATACGCACGTCCCGGGGCTTGTATGCAAAATAGGCTCGGCGCGCACAGGGGTAGGTTTTTGGGGGTTACATATATATCTTACGTGTGTAACCCTTTGAAAATCTACCCCTATGGTTTTATTTCTTTTAAAATGTACCCTAGCAGGTCTGTGTAGCGAATAAACATCTTGATCTGTAAGCCAGTCACTTGCTTTTTGGTCACTGCCTGAGTACATGTTTTAACAGTCTGAAAAAGATGATTTATACCAGCAAAACTACCTACAGTGCCTGGGTCATAATAAATTTTCTTTAAAATGTGTTGGTGCATGCTTGTTTTATATGGCTGTAAACACAGAGGTCTGTTTTTTTTTAAAGGAAACAAAATGCTTGTTTTATCCCCTTTTGAAGCCCCACAACTTCCAACATACAACTCCCTGCTGTTAATTATCCTCTGCTCAGATTTCACTCTGCCAGCATAGGGACAGTTGGGGGATTGGGGCATGCGTATCTAGAGTGAGGGGAGGAGGGAAGGGGGGAGAGCCTTCCTGTCTCTGTGTACAGAATGAGAAAAAGCTTCCTGCCACCTCACAGCTAGTAACTTTTAAAACAGAGGAGCTGGGGGGAAAAAAGCATGCTTCCAGCTCTGTCATCATTAAAAAGCATCAGGGACATTTCTGCTGACATTCTAGGGGGTATTGTTTTTTTTTTTTTTTGGGGGGGGTGTGGTGAGGGGTGGACTTCCAGTGATGTTATACCTATGATATCATTGGGTTTGGCTTGGGGGATCTGAGTGACAGCGTACCTATGGACGACTCCGGTCTTGCAGGTTTTTGGCATGCCTATGCAAAATACATTGCATGCAGTTCACCATCTTTTGTTTCCTATAAAATGTATCCTTGCAGATTTGTGTGGCAAATAAGCATCTCAATCTGTAAGCCAATAAGTCAGTATTTATACCAGCAAAACTACCTATAGCGCCTGGGTCATAATACATTTTCTTTAAGATATGCTGGCGCCTGCTTGTTTTATATGGCTGTAAATACAGAGGTCTGTTTTTTAAAAGAAAACCAAATCCTTGTGTACAGAATGAGTCACAGGTTCCTGCCACCTCACAGCTAGCAACTTTTAAAACAGAGGGGCTAGAAAAAAAAATATGCTTCTAGTTCTGTCATCATTAAAAAGCCTCAGGGACATTTCTGCTGATGTTCTAGGGGGTGCTTTTTGGGGGGTGGATTGGGTTTTGTATTGTACTTCTGGTGAGATCATCAAAAACAGCCAGAGTCCATTAATTCTGTCATCATTAAAAAGTGACAGGGCCCTTTCTGATGACATTCTAGGGGGTGTGGTGGGGGGTGTACTTCTGGGGTTGTCATACCTGTGACATCATAGGGGGTTTGGTTTGGGGCAGGGCATGTGCGGGGCCATCAGTGACATCATAGGGTGTTGGTTTGGGGGTGGAGCATGGGAGGGAGGTTTCTCCATTCACCTCTATTGGGGGAGGAGCATGGGAGGAACCTGATATGAAGCTACATGAGGGGACAGGGATGGGAGCAGGTGTGGTCAGGGGCAGGAGGGGGCAGGGTTGAGGGCGTGAGGAGGCAGGTTTACAACCCATTCACTTCTATGGGGATTGGGCGTGGCTTAGACTGGAAGTGAACACTGATTGGCTGCTGTCATCCTTATCTCACCTGTCAATCAGTTTGATTGATCATGTACCCATAGACTACTCATGAGTTTTTACATGAAAGTGTTCTTGCACACATTTTAATTCTGAAATAGAAAAAAAGGGAAAATTGTAGGGAAAGAATATAAATCATGCAAGAGTTTGATATAGTCTCAATTTGTAATACAACTATACTTTTATTGTATTCATGTCTTAAAGTAATTGTTGAATCTTTTAAAACAGAATAACAACTTAGAAATTGTGGGCAGAATTTTAAAAGCCCTACGCGTGTAAATCCAGAGGAAGGGAAGTTCCCTTCCAGGCCACTCCAATTTCAGAGTGGCCTGGTAGGGAACGGGGGAAGGCAGCACAGTGATTGTGCTATAAATTCAAGATGTCTATCCACTGTGTTTCTTGTATGGATCAACACTATGGATAGACATCTTGAATTTATAGCACAATCATTATGGGAGCATATCACATTTTTGGACGTAGCAGTAACTAGAATCAATGGACAGTTTCACACCACGGTACTTCAGAAACCCACTGATAGGAACAACCTATTGAAATTCCCCAGCCATCATGCCCACAATTTCAAAACAGGCTTGCCAGTAAGCCAGTTTTTTAAATAAGACAGATTTGTTCCATGGAAGCAGAATTTGAAATTCAAGCTAACATATTGAAAGACAGATTCTGAGTCAGAGGATATGCTCAGAAAGCAATCCAGAGGGTTTACAAGAGAGCAAAATTTAGTGACCGCCAACAGTTACTTTTATACAAACCTAAAAAGGAAGTATCTCGATTAGTCTGTGTGTTACAGCAGTCTACAGCAACAGGAGTTATAATTTCAGCCATTAAACAATATTGGCACATTTTAACTCTATATGAAGAGTTTAAAGTACTCCCCCTGTTTGCCACCACACGAGGTCGTAACATTAGAGACCTGTTGGTTCATGCTCATTTGGATTGTAGCACTCCTTCAGGGGAAAGTCATGGCCATCAGATCTGTGGTCATTGCAGTTGGTGTTCATAAGCCATAGTGGGGAAAGAATGGGTGGATCCTGACACCAACTACAGAGTTTGGAGAAAATCCAACACTGACTGCAATTCCAGTAATGTAGGGTACACGGTCATATGCCCCTGTACCAAGATTTATGTGGGTCAGACCACTCGACCAGTACGAGTAAGATTAGGAGAACACAAATCGCAGTTTACCACAGCCAAAATGATGGCTCCAATGGTACAACATCTGAAAGAGGCAGGACATGTTACAGCGGATTTACAATGGACTATACTGGAGTTAATGTTTCTATGTGTGGAGGAGATTTGAACATGAAACTAAATTACCGTGAACTATTCTGGATCTACACTTTGAATTCAATGCATCCAGTGGGGATGAATGAAAACCTAAATTCCACGACAGTGTTATAATGACAGGATCCAGTTTCATATAATAGTTCCGCTATACATGAAGTTCTCCATATAATCAGCTACTGGTGTGCCAATATATCTAAGATCATCATAGTTCATTCACGAGCATAGTAACATGGCTCCCATCAGGTCCGGTTTTTTAGAGATTTGAGTCATGAGGCCTGTGTCAATCAGGTCTGATAGCATTAAGGTGCATTGAGCGATGCTTCAATCAGGTCTTTTTCCACTCATCTTGTGAAATCGACGTTTTAGGGGACGTGGTTTATATCGGAGCACCAAATTTAAAATGGCAACGCTCATTTAACAACTAAACAGAGGTGAGAGAAACCAATGAATGGATATGTTATAGACCATGGTCACTCATGATTGGCTCATAGATTGTTAAAGCCATTGGATTGGTAAATTCTGATGTGGAAATAGTGGTCATAAGGGATCATTTTTTTGTACTGGGTCAGTTGACATCCGGCGTTGATAAGAACCAGAGCGGAAGACACTTGGATTCCCGGATACTTGATATACCAACTAACCTTGAGGAATATAAGAACAGTGAATATATTCACATTGGGACACTTTTTTTTTTTTACAAAGGACATTGTGGTTACAACCCATCTGTTGATGTTTTGTCTTACAGAGCAGACTCCCCTGAGGAAAGACGATCCATCTGAAACATGTACGTGTCAGGACTTTAATAACAGATTCAGTCTACACAGAAGGGTTAAGGAACTTACTATTCTATAACAGTTAACAACCAAGGTTCTTACCAATTTACAACATCTAATAACCAACCGATACACGATGTCGTGGGAAAGAATCTAAAAGGCAATATCTCATAGTAACAGTCTTAATAGATGTCATATAATATTATTAGGATTTTTAAACACTAAAAAAAAAGAGAAAAATCACTTCACACAAGGAGGAAGTTGGAAGTTAATGATTATATATGCATTAGAGGTGCAGGGATGCCTACACGAGTATATGAAACTTTCAACCAATTCCTAAAAAAAATTGTTTTCAAATAATTATATACACTAATAAAGGCAACACATTTTTTACACACCACAGACATGTAGGCTTTAAAGTTTATTCACCTTCTAAAAGCTAAACATTTATATAACATAAGTAATAAGCTGATTAATTGGAATTTAAAGAGTATTTTCTAGCACAGCGATCAAACAGTGTTGGTCTCTTTCTGATTGATATATAATTCAGAAATTAGCCAGCTAAATGAATATTTGGGCACATATCCAACTAAAATCAATTTAGAAACTAAAATTTAGGTGGCTAAGTTAGCGGCATTCCTGGTGAGTAACTGGGAGGAGTTGTTAGCTGGCGGGAATGGTAACTTTTAAATATTCACATAGGCACACATGTTCGCACATATGCAGGCTCATGCTAATGGACTCAGCCATTTTAGAATATATATATATATATATACATGTTATAAAATAGGCTATATGGCATAATATGTGTGCAATTTTATATGGCCACATGCATGTGCATGCAAATGCCGCCTTTACTGTGTAAGTCGGGGGATTTCGGTACATACGCGAGCCAGCACAATTATCAGTTTCCCCAGTTTATTCCCAGTTAAAAGCCAGGGATTCCTAACTGCCCTAGTTAACTAGCCTACCTTTTACTCTGTTAGCCCCAACCCATAAAATTCTACTACCCTCTTTATTTTTTTTTTCTTTCATGACTTACATGCCATCCATAAGAGAAGTAAATTTATGTGGTAGGGGTCCTTGACATACACCAATTTCATTGAGAAATCTAGGAACACCCATGTCATGCCCTTACCATGCCCATGCCCCACCTCTTTGTTGCAAAATATTTTTTGTGTGCATATCAGGAGATATGTGTGTCCTTGCGCTTTTTAAAATCCGTGCAGCACGTGCCAGCCAAACTTCTGCGTGGCTCTCCTGGCTTTGGCACATAGAGGAACTTTTAAAATTCACCTTTATGTTAACCAGCTAACTCCAATATTCAGAGTTATCGAACAATTTAGTAGGCTAAGACCGGCCAAAGAGTTGCCCTAATGTCAGATGGCTATAGTTAGCTGGCATTCTTTAAGACAGATGGCTATTTTAAATAATGCAGTTTCACTGTTGAAAATACCTCCAGAGTTAGCTGGGTAAGTTTATCTGGCTAACTTTGCTAGCTGGACTTTGTCTGAATATGGACCTCCTCATTTCTAAAAATTAGCACATATATTTTACTGCATTAAATCAATAATCACATAATAACCCTCAGATTATGCCCAGAGGCAGGGGTTTTTAAGAGGTGGCTCTTGTATGTGTGTATAGCTTGCTTATGAAAATAATTGTGCATATATTTCCAAGTACCATTTTGCCGAGATTTCCACCAGCTGATCCAGATTTTTACCCAATCCCTCCTCTTCATGCTCCATACCTTCTACTCATAAAATGCAGATACATGATAAACCAGATTAAATATTCATGACTTCTTTTCAATCCAGTCTTGGGACACACCCAGCCAGTCTGGTTTTCAGGCTATACACAGTGAATATGCTTGTGATAGATTTGCATACAATTGAGCTAGTGCATGCAACTATATCTCATGCATATTCACTGTGGATATCCTGACATGAAGGCTGGTTAGATATTTCTGAGGACTGGATTGAGATCCAGTGGTACAGATTATACTGGTGTTTGGGACCCTATTGCAATAGGTATTATGACCTTTTTTCTTCTTTGTGATGATCTAAACACAGAAAAGGATAATCTTCAGCAGTCAAACTGCTGAAGAGAAAATATCCAGAGCTACCAGAAAGAAAATGTCAAAATATAAAGGTTTAGGAAGATCTCATCTGACTCACTCCTTCAGTCATTTTGACTTTTTCCCCTTTTCAACACAAGTTGGAGTTTTGTTGACCCTTCAGTTAGACAAATTATTGTGTTCATTGGTTCAGATTCTGAACTATTGCACAATCATTTTGATTACATTTTGTGAAATCTGGTGTTTGATTTATCTTCTTGTTCTAATGGCTCATTAGATGTGCTGAGACTGAGAATTTTAAATACAGGCAAATTTAGATAAAAGTGCTATGTAAATGAATAAAATAAATCATGTACTAAATGACACTAAATTTCACAGCCAACGTTGATTGAGCTCAGCATTGGAATTAAAGGATGACAACCATGGATATTTTAGAGAATATTATTGTCAAAGAACTTTGTATCTGCTTATCATATGAGGCTGCAATTTTGGAAGCAGATTCTGCTTTAAAATGCATTCTTTTTAAAAGTATTTTAATGTAGAAGTGTGATAATGAGAACCTAATCATTACCATTACCACAGTCAATTATTCCTTCAGTGTCATCATTGCAGTTGCAAATATGAAATTCCCTTCCTGCATTAATACCTGCAACCCAATTGAAACTGTTATAATATCCCTGTAGACAACTGAAACCTACCTTGTAATGAAAAAATATATATTACTGATATACATATATATATATGTGAGGGATGGTGCATGTATAAAAAAACAAATTATTTGAACTATCTTCAAAATTACAGCCTCTTATGGTAAATGATGACAGGGTTCAGAAGTAGCAAATATGTATAGAAGATATGAGAAAAATAAAATTACAAATTAATTAAACATTTGAAAATACATTTTGATAAAGTTTTGTACTTTTGAACTATCATATACAAGCATCATGTAATGGTAGAAGGATGTAATTTTTCTGTACAATTATCTTATTCAAGACTAGAGTTCTAGTTTCCTTTAACATCACAACATTTTTTGTACCAATTTGTCAACTTAGCTTTCAAAGCCATAGTCTGTCTTGTAAGTTCCCATTGTTCCACCTAAAATATGGAACTCCCTCTCAAAAGATTTAAGAACCCAACCTAACCTCAAAACTTTCCAAAAAGATCTAAAAACGTGGCTGTTTTACAAAGTCTTCATTGACAATCAAGCATCACAACATCCAAACACCGAACAGAATTACCAACTGAGTCCACGAAAAAAACTTGTCATCAACCAGCACCAAGCAAACCCTTCTCATTCAAAAATGATTTTATTCTGGACTATAAAAAAGATTAACTTTATGTTTATAATATGTATCCTGTTATATCCTTAATTTACAATTGTTAAGAAAATACCTTTTGAATCTTGTAAACCGCTGTGATGGCTTCACCGAATGATGGTATATAAAACTCAACAAATAAATAAATAAATAAATAAATAAATAAAATCATGCCAAAAAAAGGAATTAAAAAAGAATTTGGATTGAATTAGTTTTTTCAAGTAAGAATACTGTAATCACATATTTAATTCTTGTAACAATACTTCAAGAGAGGTAACAACTCAAATAGGACTTTATTCACAAAAGATATTTTCCCATTCTATGCTTATGGAAAGAATGTTTATTGAAGACTTATAATCTAACTAAAATCAGGTTTCTTCCACTTTTTTCTATCAAAAATCAGAGATGTTTGCAAATCTATATGTAACCCAAGCCACAGGAATGTGATTTGGTATTCCCTGACTTTCCCTTTCCTGATGGTAAATCCTTTTAGGATTATCTGTTCCTAGGAAAGAAAAAGCATACACAATACATTATTATAGCAAGGGGACATTACCATGTTTCCATGCTATAATAAAGGCTAAACATGAATTGTTTCCTAGAGATTGGAGTGAATGAATTGTTTCCTTGATGTAGGAATGGGGGGATAGTGCATCAAATAGAGAATCAAATTAAAATATAATCTTACAATAAAGTAGAATATTAAACAAAATGAGCAATCAATATTTAAGCTCTGGAAAATTATTTCTTAGCGATGTGTAGCCTCAACATTTTCAGTTAGATTTTATTTTTAATTTTGAAGATTTTATTCAACAAGATTTAGCTTGTTTATTATTTTTTAAGTTCAGTTTGTTTGGCAACCACCCCCCAAGAAAGCTTAAATAAAAAGAAAAAATAACAAAACAAAAAGAAAATGAACCACAAACTACCACCCCCTAAAGAAAATTAAATTAAAAACACTACTCTAGCAAGTCTGTTGCTGAGACCTAGTCCCCATGTCAAGGTCTGGTCCAATGCCCAGTTCCATCATCAAGGCTTAGACCTCATTCTGAGAAATGGGCCTACTCAGGGTTTCATAAGTGAGACCTAAGCCCAGCATCAAGGTCTGCCAGAGGCCTGGTCCCATTGCCAAAGCCTAGGTGCGGTGTCAGAGCCTGGCCCTAAACCTGTTCCTGGTTCTGGGGCCTGTCCTGAGGTCTTGCTCCATTGCCAAGGCCTAAGCCTGGCACCAAGGATCATCTTTAGGAATGGTCCCATTGTCTAGGCCTAAGCCTAGGCCTGGAAAGGTGGCTCAGCCCGAGACCTGGTCCCATAACTGAGACCTAGCCCTAGGCATAGGCCTAGGGCTAGGTCTCAGTTATGGGTCCTGGCTAAAGGCTGAGGCCCAGCCTAGAAGCCTAGGATAGTCTTACACCAAATTAGCTGAAGTGAAGAGATTGTTTTTGGGAGGTGCAGGTGAATCTAAAGATAATTCATCAAGGTTTCGTTCCTAGTATTTTACAGGATCAGTCCTTCCCAGTGTGTTCTTCATTCTGCAATCTTACAAAAACAATGCCATCTATTTGAAGGACACACCGCAGTGACATCACTGTAGCTCCTTATTCCCAAGAGGTCAGGGCCATTTTGATGGACAGCCATACATTTCAACAGTTGTACATTAAAATGCTGCCTTCCCCACAAGATAAAGGTACAGGAATTATGTCATTATTGTTGCACTCGGGGGTGGACCCTTTGTCCTGGAACAGTGTGGGGACTGCCCCAGGGGGAGGAGCACGGAAGGAGACAGAGGTGGTGTACAGCTTCATCACTGGAATCCCAAGGTCCCCCCGGGAGGAGCCCGTAGGGACCCGGGCCGCCTGGACCTAGGTGGGCCTCGCAGGGTCTTCTGGGAGAATGGAAGTCCGGTGTGCCCACTGAGACTAGGGGAGCACTATCGGGTTCGAGGCTGAAGACAGGTTGAAGCAGAGAGAACCAGTATAGTGATGGCAATGACAAGGCTAGGGACAGAGCCAGAATCAATGGACAAGGTCAGGCAGGCAAAGGTCAGAATCCAGAGGTCAGTCCAAGGAATGGTCAACGAAGCAAGGGTCAGGAGCTGGAGGTCAGATGAGGTCAAGGAGCAAGCTGAGGTCTTAGGCAGGCAGAAGGCAGGCAGGCTGGTCAGGAACAAGCTGAGGTCTTTACCAGTAAGTCAGTCCGGGGTAAGACCAGGGAGACAAACGTTGGCACAAGCAGGACTAGGAAGCAGGAAAAAGCAGGAACAGAACTGGAAGAGAAGGATCCTGGAACAAGACTAGGGACAAGCAAGCAAGATACACAAACAAGGGCAATCTCAGGAACAAACCGACCTGATTGCCAAGGCAAGGAATTGAGACCAGGAACTTCCTATTAACAGGAACTGAATCAGGGCGCTCCGCGGAACCAGGCCCCGCCCTGGAGCCTACATCAGAGCGACTAGTCCACGCGCACGTGCCTAGGGGCGTGACCCGTGTTGCTGAGGATGCCGAGGCTCAGCATGAGGCCTGGCGCACAGCCGAAGGCCCAGTGACCACCACCGCGGGACACCGGGGCCTAGTTGGACTAGCGAGGGCCATGAGGGAGACTGAACTGGGACCCGCTGTGAAACCCCGAAGGTGAGTGGTCCCGTGCGCTGCGGTTTGGGTGCGTAACAATTGTGGTGCTTCATTTTTGGAAGATGATTTAGTTAGTATTTAGTAGTATATTTATTAAAATTTATTGTTTGCATATGTCACACAAAATAGTTCATGGCTGCTTAGAGAACTAAGTCACATACATAATAATAACAGATAACAGATAAGAAAGGCATAACAAAAAAAATAAAAACCAGACAACTAATAATAGGTAACTTACAAAGACCTAGATTCATCATTTTGCTATAAAGGGGCATGCACAATGTGCACTAAATTTATCGCACTTGTGATATTTTCACATCCCAAGCTGAGAAGTGCCCATTCAGGCTTTTACCAATTTTGAGCTGAAGGAAAGAGAGAGAGAGAGATTCTTTATAAGGCTCTTGTATAAGTAAACTATTTATACCACTGTAAAGGGGGCAACTAATAATTGGGGGTTAGGTTTTGGTGGTTGCCTAGGTTTTGGGGGGCGGTTTTACATGTAGAGTCAGAGGTACGAACAGCATGGTACACATCATCAAGCTAGGTCATGAGTACAATGTACAAATCTCATCTTTGTGAACCTTTCCTTACTCCAAATGGCATCAAATCTTCACTGATGTGTACCATGCAGTTTGTACCTCTGACTGTGCATGTAAAATTCAAGCAAAGGCCCAGGCCTGAAAGATTTTGCCAGGTTTGGGAATTTTATTGACCTCCCCCCCCCCCCCCCCCCCCACACACTTACTTTTTCCATTGGGGATCTGACATCACTGCCAGGCACAGCCCGATAAAGGAGCACAGCCTATAAGCCAGGTCCTGATGCCTGGGCATTGATCCAAGACCAGACACAACACTGAGGTCCAACCAGGAGGTTGGATCCCAACACCTGTGCCTTGGCCTAAGCCAGCCAGGGCCTGGGCCCAATGCCAAGACCCAGTCTGGAGGCCAGGTCTCAACTCCTGGACCTTGGCTCATACCTGGACCCAAGGCCAGGGCTCAGCCTGGAAGCTGGGTCTTGATGCTGGGGTCTTGGGCTAGGGTCAGGTCAGGTCAGGCTCAGAGCCCAAGCCACAAATATTTTCTTGCAAAATGTTTTCATCTTTTTTCTTACTTGAAATTACAGCATTTGCTAAGGATGCACCGGACTTAATTAACTCTGCATTTTCTTAGTGGAGGATAGTATTTTTATGTATGGCAGTTCAGTTAAGCCTGAGCAGATACCATCATTTCAAGAAAGAAGAACGAAGAAAAAAGGCATTGTGAGGACCTCCAAGGTCTACTCTTCCAGCCTGGGCTTGACCCTGGGATAAGGCCTCAGTGTCAGGAACAGGGCTCTGTTCCTGACACTGAGGCCCAGGCCCATCAACAGGCCTGGGCCTGGGCTGAGGCCCAAGTATAGGTACCCGATTTCCTAGTGGGTCCTTGCAGTCATTCCCTGACATAGGTCTAGATCCAGGCATTGAGATCCAGCCTCCTGGCTGGGGCCCTGCTTTGTGCCTGGTCTTGGGCCGAGACTCAGGAGTCAGGACGAGGCCTCCAGGCCAAGCCCCGGCATTGAGCCAGGGATGAGGCCCAGGTGTCAGGACCTGGGATCCGGTTTGGGCCCTGGCTTAGAACAAGGCCCAGGCGTTAGGACATAGCTTTCTGGTCATGCCCTGGCATCAGTCCTGGGCCTGGGCTGGGACTTAGGTGTTGTCAACCAGCCTCTGTGCTGAGCCTTGGTGCCGGGCCTCTTCCAGGCAAAGGGTAGCTGGCACCATTTTAAGTAATGGCAGCCACAGGCCAGGTAGTGGAAGGTCACGTCCAGGCCTTTCTGTTATACCACCAGGGTTATTGGTGAATACGGAGGGTGGTCAGGTTATTGGTCAGGAGGGTGGGATAGGGTATTCAGCTGTGTGTGTGCGTGGGGGGGTAATATTATGTTGAAAGGGAAGGATTTTGGGCCATCCCTAATAATAGTTAATAGAGTAGCATAGTTTAATGGGACAAAGTCAACATAGATTCAGCCAAGGGAAGTCTTTCCTCAACAGTATGCTACATTTTTTGAGGGTGTAAAAAACATGTAGATAAAGGTGAGCCAGTTGATATAGTGTATCTGGATTTTCAGAAAGCATTTGACAAAGTCCCTCATGAGAGACTTCTTAGGATCATGAGATAGGAGGCAATGTCTTATTGTGGATTCAGAGCTGGTTAAAAGACAGAAAACAGAGCATAGGGCTAAATGATACATTTTCCCAATGGAAAAAGATGAATAGTGAAGTGCCCCAGGGATCTGTTCTGGGACCACTTCTTTTTTTTTATGTGATCACATTTGCCAATTCTATAAAATTATTCAAAGTTGTTAAATCATATGAGGATTATGAGAAATTACAAAAGGACCTTGCAAAAGTGGGAGACTCTTCATGCAAATGGAAACTTAAATTTAATGTGGACAAGTACAAAGTGATGCACTTAGGAAAGAGTAACCCAAATTAAAGATATACAGTGCAGGGTTCCACATTAGGAGTCACCATTCAGGAAAAGGACCTAGGCATCACCGTTGAAAATACGTTGAAATTTTCAGCTCATTGTGCAGCAGCAGCCAAGAAAGCAAATAGAATGCTAGGAATGATTAGGAAAGAATGGAGAATAAAACAGAGAATATCATAATACCTCCATATTGCTCCATGTTGTGGCCTCATCTTCAATATGGTGTGCAGTTCTCATTACCACATTTCAAAAAAGATATAGCAGAAGAAGAAAATATACAGTAAAGGGCAACCAAAGTATTAAAGATTATGGAACAAGTCTCCTATAAGGAAAGGTTAATATGATTAGGACTCTTCAGCTTGGTGAAGAGACAGCTGAGAGGAGATATGACAGAGGTCTATCAAATAAAGAGTGGCATGGAATGAGTAAATATGAATCAGTTGTTTACCCTTTCAAAAAGTACAAAGGCTATGGGACACACAATAAAGTTACTAGATAATATACTTAAAAATAATAAGATAAATATTTTTCTTTTACTCAACATGTAATTAAACTCTGGAATTTGTGTAGCTGCATTTAAAAAATGTTTGGGCAAGTTCCTGAAAGAAAAGTCCATAAACCATTATTTGGTGGAGTTGCAGAAATCCACTTCTTAACACTGGTATAAGTAGCATCTCTCTACTGCTTGGGATCCTGCCAGGTACTTGTGACCTGGATTGGTCACTGTTGGAAAAAGATTACTGGGCTTGATGGATCTTTGGACTGACCAGCATGACAAGTCTTATGCTCTTATGTGTATATGGGTATGGAGGAGCTTGTGTGGGCCTATGTGTAGGTGTGTGTGTGTGTATGTGTAGGTGTGTGTCTGTTGGAGTCTCTGTGTGTGCATATGTTTCTGTGTTTGGTAGTGTATATCTGTGGGAGGGATCCTGTGTATGGGGGACAGTCTGCAGAGAAGGCACAAACATAGGAAGAGAATTCTAGGAGTGATTTAATTGTCGGAATTGGGGTTTGGTATGTCTTACAGGACTGGTAAGGGGAGGGGCAAGTATGTCTAAAGCAGAGGAGAGTATACTGTTGTAAAAAGAAACTGCCTCATCAACCGATTCTCAAAATGTAGTAGAGAGGACATATGAGACAGTCATGAAGAGGATACAAGGGTCAATAGCTTGCAGATTTCTGAAGGTGTATGTAGTGACAAGTCAAGGCTGTGAGGGAGGGTGGTTTAGTGTGAAAATAATCAGATGATGCTCTAAGTGGAGAAGTCTGAGAAACAGCAGTTGGAAGAAAGGACTGGGTCAAGGCAATGGCCATGCTTCTGAGTAGGGTTGGTAATACAGACTTGGAGATCAAATGAGGAGATTATGCAAAGAATTTTGAGGCCTAAGAGTCAGAGAGGTCAACAATGTGAAGTTCATCCTCAAAAGTAAGGAAAGGGGAAGATGGTTCAAGGAAGGAGGAAAGTCAGGTGTCATAGTTGGTGAGAAAAGAGGATGGGGATTTATCAATTGGGATTGATAAAATGAAACTATGCAGAGAGGCGGTGGGATGAATTGGCAGATGGAGTGGACCTCAAAAGATGAAAATGAGAGGGATTGAGATGGAAGGAAATATTGAAACCAATAGGAGGGAGAGAATAGCAATTCAACACAACCACCATGGCCTACTATGTGAGGTATATGGGAGAAAAGATAATCTCAATGCCAGAGTGCAGCAATTGAAGTAGAGGGTTCGGGGAAAACCAGGTCTCAGTCAAGGCAAGAAGATGAACAGTATGAGAGATAAAGAGGTCATGAATGTAGGTAAGCTTGTTGGAAATAGAGAGTGGATTCCACAGGGAGAATCAGAAAGTAAGGGAAGAATGAGGGAGAAGGGAAATAGGGATAAGATTGAAAGAGTAACAGTTTCAAATGCACAGATGGGGTGAAAGTTGCTTTGGAGGGCCAGGATTGGGATTGATATCCCCAGCTGCGAGTAGGAAGAAGAGCTGGATAATACAGAGAAGAAAGATAGAGGTGTGACAACAGTGATTAGGATGAGATATTGTCAGGGAGAGTGGAGATGACTAGATGAGAGAAAGAAAACTTTAAAGCTCAAGTGCAGTGGACACAGCAGAAGAATGAATGGCAGGTGAGGGAAATAATGTAGAAAATGGGTATAGTAGACTTGGTGTCATTAGTGTTTTGTAGCAGGAAATAAGATTGGGGAGGATTATCATCAGGAAGAGTACAAGTAGTGGAGCCCTAGGAAATAAAAGAGAAGGAAAAATCTACTGTGTTGAGGTAATGCTGTGGCATGAACTTCCTAGCCAGCATGGAGAAACCCAAAGGGGTTGGACTCTCCTCTGAAGAAGCTGGGAGAAATATATAGATTGACTGTAACCTCCAGTACATGGCCAGCTATTCAAGGAGCATGAGGTGGGAGCAGCTCAGGCCAAGGTGGGTTGTGGGGATTTATTTATTATTTATTTTGTTTATTTATTAAAAATGTTTATATTCTGCATATTATGAAATTCATTACTAGGAAGATTACAATATAAAACAGGAATCAACTACTGAGGCAGCTGGCCTGCAACTTTTCTACTACATAGCTGACAATTTTGCTTGATATGTGGTGGTGACTTCCAGAGTCAACCACTGAGGCAATTAAGAGAAGTATGCAGATGGGATGCAACCCTCCCAGTTCCTGGCCAGTTGCCCGAGGAGCATGGGAGTGGGAGCAGTTCAGAAATGAAGTGGGTTGTGGTGACTTTCACAGTCAACCACTGAGGCAGCTGGAAGAATTGTGAAGATGGGCTGCAACTTCCCCCTGGCCACAGGTTTTCTCTTGCCTTCTGTCCTTTTTCTATCACCTTCTCGCTTCTCCCACTTCTTTTTCCTCTTCCTCCTGATTTTTTTCTGTCTCCTCTATTCCTTCTTCTTATATCGTTGTCTCTCTTTCTCTCTTCATCTTATTCCTGTCCCTTCCCCTACTCCTCCACCAACTCTTCTTGAACCAATAGCTACTTCTCCTTCATCGTGAAACCCACAATGGATGGTTTTAGCAGAACCCTTTAAACATGAGAGCTTAAAAAAAAAGCATATCCTAGCCAAGATAAATATTAAATTGTAGGTTTTAGAGATCATGTACTGAATAGTAAATGAAGGAAAGCATACATGCCATTTATTATGCAATTACAAAATCCTAACGTACATATGATGTACTTCATTTCCATGTACATATATGATAATATTAGTATAACTGTCTTTTCAGAACAATTTAGAATGCATTCTAATCTTTTAGTGCATACCCCGCTATTGCATACTTACAATAAATAGGCCTTAGGGTGCATACAACTTTTTACAAAGGACTGCTTATTTCATTAAACAGACTTTGTTTACAAAATCTCAGTCCCATAAAATGATTGCAGGGTTCATTTACGGTAACATGCAGGAAAAGTAAGTCCAACCTAGCCCTCCATTAAAATAAGTTTAGAAAAAAAGAAATTGTTTCCTGAATCTAAATCAAAATGTTGGAAAAGTACTTGGCTTATAAGTGGTTGACATGCTGCTCAAGCAGCATTGAATCCCAAATTACTACATATTGAAGGCACTGAGTGTTGAACCCTTTTGTGTTAAATGTTTTTGTTCTCTTAATAGAAGAAAAGGAGAAAGTGAAGAAATGGAGGCATTTATATTCACTTGCAGTAACCATTCCTGAACAATATATTGAGTTAAAAGAGGAAAGTAGTTTATAATTGTGAAAGCTGCATTGCTTTCAGTTCTGTGGGTGCTATTATGATAAATTGATATCCCGATGTTCTGTAAGTTAAGGCTTTCTTGAAGCAAGAGAGAGAATAATAAAGAGATAGCCAAACAGGGACTTTTTTGAACTACAGTTCACATAGAAATAAAGTGATTGCCCTTGTGAATAAATATTCAATTAGAATGTATATACGGCTATGTAACTTTAGGCCGTTCACACACCAAAACTATAGGGATAAAAAAAACAGTTTAAATTGAATGCAAATAATGTCTGACTTTAGCATTAAGGGAATCTATGAAATAAAACTCATGCTAAAAGACATTTGCAATACAAAATGGTGCCGGCTGTATGGTCATATTGCCGTATTGCAAAATGGTGCCGGCCGTATGGCCGTATGGCCGGCGCCATTTTGCAATACGGCAATAAGATTTGAGTGCAGGAGGTCGCTCCCGGACCCCCGCTGGACTTTTGGCAAGTCTTGTGGGGGTCAGGAGGCCCCCCCAAGCTGGCCAAAAGTCCCTGGGGGTCCAGCGGGGGTCCGGGAGCGATCTCCTGCGCTCGTGACAGGGCAAAGGTAGCGCCGGCGCCATTTCTATTAACGCACG
The DNA here is from genome assembly GCF_901001135.1 of Rhinatrema bivittatum. Classification (NCBI taxonomy): domain Eukaryota; kingdom Metazoa; phylum Chordata; class Amphibia; order Gymnophiona; family Rhinatrematidae; genus Rhinatrema; species Rhinatrema bivittatum. The sequence continues at coordinate 740,565,744 of NC_042616.1, read as the reverse complement.
CGTGGCCCGAGAGTGGAAGATCACACCGGGACTCCCCCACTGGCCCCAGGTAATTTAAGACATTTTGGGGGGGTTCATGAGGGTGGGGGATTTATTTTAAAGGGTCGGGGTGGGTTTTAGGGTTGTTTTAGTGTGCCTGTTTACGATTTACAAGATTTACACAATTTAAAAAAAAACAAAATCGCGATGATCCGATTCCCTCCTCCCCAGCCAAAATCGATCGTTAAGATGATCGATCACACGATTCACATCTCTAATAACCATGCAATTTGGATACAGTGGAGCTACAATCACCAGGCTAAATTAAATCTTCAGTTTATATTATAAAGAAAATACATTTTTTATTGTAAAAAAAAATTTAATAAAATTTAATCGACTGTCATCACAAAGTTTATATTTTAGGTGGGTTGGGTGGATGTTAATGATTATATTTGTAGTCCATAGTAACCTGGATAGTTCATCAATTGGGCCATTTATGAATTACCACTTCCCATCATTTATTGAGAACACTGTTTAACCAATGGCTGGATGCATGTTTTGGACACGCTTCCACAACCCCTTATGCTATAAGGGGATTAGCGCGTCCAAAAGGCGTGTCCAACCCCCAGGAAAACTAATAGCGCTCATCAACATGCAAATGCACCTGCCCAGAGCAGGTGTTAATTTCTGAGCAGCCCAAAAAAATGTACAGGGAAGCAGAAAATACTGCTTTTCTCTACATCCTCTGACTTAATATCATGGCAACATTAAGTCAGAGGAACCAAAAGATTAAAAAAAAAAAAAAAATTAAAGTGACAGCGGGCAGTTAAGGAAACAGATGCTCAATTAATAAGCATTCATTTACCTAACCCACTGACAACCACCTCTTCTGGACACCTGCTGCCAAGGAGTTGCTAGGGGCACACAATTGTCCCTAGCACCTTCTTGGCAGCGTGACCCCTCATTTAAATATTGAATCATGACCCAGGAAAGGTGACTGGGCACATTAAGAAAGCAGGAGCTGAACACCGAGTGCCTGTTTTCTGCACTCATTTATTGCATCAGCCCCATAGTTTGAATTGATAATCCATTTTGTCCATACATAATTGTAGTAGGGTATTTTTTCATTCTATTATAAATATATATGGGCATATAAGTTACAGAAAATGTGCAATATTTCTAAGTACATGTGTATTTATAATCTATATAAAATAATGCATGTACATTTGGGGTCATATCATAAATACTAGGGATGTGAATTGTGTGCCCGATCGTTTTAACAATCGGGTTCGGCTGGGGGGGGGGGGGGGGAATCTGATCGTTATGAGATGTGAATTGGAATCGGTTCTGATTCCAATTCACATCACAAATTTTTTTTAGTGAGGCTCGCGCAGATAAAAAAAACCCCACCCCGACCCTTTAAAATTACCCCCTTAGCCTCCCCCACTCTCCCGACCCCCCCAAAACTTTATACACATACCTGGTGGTCCAGGAGGGACGCCGGCAGCGATCTCCCATTCCCACGCTATCAGCTGCACTAAAAAAAAATGGCGCTGATGGTCCTTTGCCTTTACCATGTGACAGGGCAAAGGTAGCGCTGGCACCATTTTGAATATTGGCAATATGGCCTGCGTGCAGGAGATCGCTCCCGGACCCCCGCTGGACCCCCAGGGACTTTTGGCCAGCTTGGGGGGGCCTCCTGACCCCCACAAGACTTGCCAAAAGTCCAGCGGGGATCCGGGAGCGACCTCCTGCACTCCGGCCGTATTGCCAGTACTCAAAATGGCGCCGGCGCTACCTTTGCCCTCACAATGTCACAGGGGCCGACCGTCGGCTGACCGTCGGCCCCTATGACATAGAACCATATTATACTGATAACCAACTGACTGCCATACATACCTATATGCCTCCAGTTTCTACCCCCTCCCCCCACCACCAAGTTATTATCTATAGCCAAGCACTACAGTACAATCACATCTGTTATGACCCTTCAGAGAGGAACTCCCATCTGGAGAAAACAACATTTTTTGAATTACAGTAGTCACACAATGAGGTAACAAAGCAAATCAACAGAGCCAGACAAATACCCAGGAACACTGCTACAGGATCATCTATAAAAGGAAAATCACAGAATACCTCTGACTGTTACCTATAGCTCCCAGTTGAAAGCATTGAAACATATCATCAAGGATCTACAACCTATCCTGGACAATAATACAACTGTCTCATAAGATGTGAGTGGCAAATCTATCCTGGCTTACTGGCAGCCCTTTAGCTCCCTACATTGCCTCAGGTACAAAAACTTAGATTGTAAGCCCTCTGGGGATATGGAAATACCTACAGTACCTGAATGTAAACCGGTGTGATATCTCAATTGAGATGAATGTCGGTATATAAAAATAATAAATACATAAATAAATAAATAAACTCAAATGGATACTTACCAGCAACCACAAATTGCACAACAATGACAGTAACTCAGAAATCAGACCCTGCATTAAAACTAGATGCCATCTCTGTCCACATAATAACCCAGAGAATACCAAAATAGGACCAAAGAACATCAATTACAACATCTGAGGCTAATTCACCTGTTTTTTCTCCAGTGTAATATTTGCCATTGCCTGACAGAAATGTCCCTCTACTGCATACATAGGACAAACAGGTCAATCCCTAATGAAAAGAATAAATGGACAAGTCTGACATTAGAACTGGCAATATTCAAAAACCAATAAAAGAACATTTGAAACTTCCAGAACATTCTCTATCTGACCTTCCGGTTGCCATACTCCTACAACGGAATTTCAAAGGAAGACTCCAGCATGAAACTGTTGAATTGGAAGTC